>NC_044335.1:13056246-13375862 GCF_007399415.2 Gopherus evgoodei | reverse complement strand
AGAATAACTTGCTGGATCAGGACCTAAGGTTTCACCTGAGCTATGTAACACCTAGATGGTATTTTTACTTCCTGTTTTCCTTGTTATATTTATAGCTTAGAATTAACAGTCAATTTTCCCTGCTTTTTCATGGGAGAGGGGACAATTGGCATCTCAAAGATGTTGTGAGCTGTTTGGAGCAGGGACCATCTTTTTATTCTGCACTTAGCACAATGGGGTTGTGGCCCATCACTGGGCCCCAGATGCTACCACAATGCAAATAATTAATCCTGATGATAAACGTGTACTGTGACATCTCATGCCAGAAATGAATGAGCAGGAGCATTCTATCTACCTGTTCACCTAGGTACATATCCATCTGTACCTCCCAGGTATTTAAATATAGACATGACAAAAACAATATTTCCTTCTTTCTTCCTTCCCTCCTGTCTGGTGGCAGGACAAATAGCTCAATAAGGTTCTAAAGGATTTTTTTTTTAAATGTATGTTTCCTTGTGTACGTCAATGAGTGGTTCCGTGTATATGTAAAGAAAACTAAAATGGAAGGCCACTCTCAGAGGCCTTAGCTCTGAAAGTGAGGTCATTCTTAGTCTCCTGTGGGAATGAGTTCCACAGTCTACGGCCAGCCGCTGTGAAATTTCTGCCTCTTGCACTCCTGCATGAGCCTTTTCACTGTCAAATGCTCATATAAAAAGCAACAAAGAGTCCTGTGGCACCTTACAGACTAACAGACGTATTGGAGCATGAGCTTTCATGGGTGAATACCCACTTCATCAGATGCATATGGCAGTATGTGGCACTGTCATAAATTCACTAGATTTCCAGCTGCCATTAACTCGTCCACCTACATTTCCAATGTGAAAACAAGCAACACTCCTTCTCCATAACCTTCTCTTCCACTCCTTTTTTTGGTAAGGCAGATATTTTTAAGGACTTCTTTCTAGCTCACAAAAAAGCTAAAAAGGGCACAAGCCAGTTTTTGTCCCTTTGCAACTGACCTTTTATGATGAGTCCTTAACCATGCCCTGTTCATTCCCTCTGAATCATCTGGCACTGGCCATTGTTGGAGGACAGGATACTGGGCTGGATGAATCATTAGTCTGACCCAATAAGGCTATTCCCATGTTCTTTGCCAAACTCGGTGATGCTTAAATTCACAGGTTTGCATTTAAGGTGAGAGTCACACACATGCACCATCCCAAACAACAGGGCTTCGTGCTGGGAATTAAGGGAGGGCTGTAGACTGGCCCCAGACCCTGCGGGCTTCCCTCTGCACTCCTGCAGCCATTAGACGTGCTGGCATGGAATCCCTGGCCCTGGGAGCCTTTTCTAGCCTGGCCACCACAACTGCTGGCATTCGAAGCCACCCCCCACTGTGCCAGAGAGCCTAGCGTGTTATTTGCACACCATATTGACTAGCTTCCCCCCAGCTTGCTTCCGGGGAAGGGTACAGTTTAATTACTAGCAGCTAGTCCTGCCTTCCTCCAGACTTTCTACTCTCCTCCCCAGCCTTTCCTTCCTGGCAGCTTATATAGTCTTAGCAGTTGGGAGGACAGGAGGAGTCTTCTCCACCCAGCTAGCCTGTTAGCTGTCTCTCTGCTCAGTTCACTGGCCCCCTCTGCCTTTTACCCTGAACTGCTGACTCAGCGCCCCCTCCTACACTTGCATGAGCCGGGGCTGCGCTGGCCCCACGCCTCATGGCCCGTCCGCCCCAGTCTCGGGCTGAACCCTCCCCCATCTGCAGCGCGTACCCTGGGGGCTGAAGTGGTGCAAAGACGCGACGGGCAGGCCTGGCTCTACTGAGGACGACCTGCGGGGGAGGGGACCTGGCTTCTCCCTCCCCGCCAGGGTCCGGGGAGGAGGCTGCTCCAAACTGGGCTGCCGTCCTGCTCGCTGGGCAGGGGCGCTGTCTCTTTAAGGAGGAGGGTGCCTGGGTTGGCGGGGGTGGCTGTTAGTCTCTGCGGGCCCGGGCTCCATCCCTTGCCGGGCTCGCGGGCCAAGGGGCCCTGTTCTAGCAATGCTCTGGCTGGTGCACCTGGGCCCTCCTGCGGCGCAGCGCTCGCTGGGCTCTGGGGTGCTGCTCCAAGCTGCCGCGCGCATCGTCCGGAGCAAGGTGGGCAGCGGCGGCGGGAGCAGCCCCGGAGCAGCAGCGGGGGCCCCGCCGTTCCTAGGCAGCCAGGTGCAGGCTGTCCCCGCTGGAGGCGAAGCTAGAGAGGCTCCGCACAAGAGGCAGCATCGACCCAGCTTCCGACAGGGGTGCAGCTGGCTCGCCTTGGGGGTCCTGCGCCTGCAAAGCCCCCTCCGCCTCCTGCCCGCTGCTGCGCTGCTTGCCCCAGCCGATCCTAGCCGCCGGGCCGGCTGCAGCGCGGCTAAGGCGGGTTATCTGCCCCACCACAAGGACTTCGGCTACAAACAGCAGGTGCAAAAGGACGCCGAGTCCAGCCATCTGCAGCCCCAGATAACTCTGCAAGCAACTGCCAGCAACTTCCCCAGCAGCGGGAGCTCCGGGAAGGTGGGTGAGGCTGAGTCAGCGGCAACTTGCTAAATGGGTTTAGTTTTGCTGCTCTGTATTGTCCGTGTATCCCGGTCGATTTTGGCACATACCGATACCGCCCTAGGCTTCCTCCCATTCCACACAGTCCACTTGTGTCTTATGAAGCTGAATCATGCATGGGGTCTGGAGTGGGAAGCGCTGTCCCACTGAGAGGAAAAGGTCCGCTAACTGTAAGGACCTAATCTGTGCGACAAAAATTCTCAGGTCCTGCAGTGTTTCCGTCCAAAATGGGTTAATTTTCTACGTTAGCATCAAGATTTATCGAGGGAATAAAGATGCCAAGGAGTCGCCATTGGGGAGGTGGTCTCACAGCAGGGTACAGAGGGAGGGAAATATTCTTATTCCATCCCATAGGAAGTTGTTTGTTCTTTGAAATCTTTCTCATTATGTTGTTGTAATAGCTAATGCCAATTTGGACAGACTGGACACAGTTTTAACAGACAGTAAAACAGCTACTTTTTTTAAATATAATGTCCTCTCCACACAGTGGCCAGAAACATTACTTGTTTTCAAGCTGCTGCAGTTTCTTTGGATCGGTTTTAAGAACAGAAAGTGTTAAAATAGAGGAAATAGTTCTAGTACTTGTAATGTGTGTGTGTGTGCATCATATTCTCAAAAAATACAGGAGTCTCACTTTCTGCCCTGTGCGAACTGCATATTTTGAATTTTATAGAAGATCTCAAGTACCCAGGTTTTCCAAAGTGACAGTTAAGAAACAAGAGAAAAGGGATGAAATTCAGTGGGAAAGTTTAAGTTGAATGTTCCAGGCAGCAATACCTATTAGCCTGCAGAATAGTTTCCCAGGATATGTGGTAGAGGCCCGGTCACTTGGGACACTTAAAACTACACTGGGCAGGACACTTAAAAATATAGGGGGGTAGGGGACTAATGGTCTATCTTACCTCTTTTATCCTCTTCCCTATTTCAATTCAAAGACAGAGTGTGGAAGTGTCCTTAGTTATCTGCACATGTATTTTCACTATTCAATACATGTAACTTTAAAAAAAAAAAAAAGGAGTGATCTTGGTTAGAAATGCAACGTGAGTCCGTTAGAACAAAATGTGTAATATTTTAACATTCCATAACTTGGCTGAACTGTATGTGGGTGTTTTGGATTTTTGTTTCTTTCTCTTTTTGGGGGGAGGTTGTTTTTAAACTTGTTTGTGCCAGAATTTCTAAATGTGAAGGTTCAGCTCCAGGTTAATTTTTATGGCCAAGTAAAACCATAAAAAGCACGTCTCTTTTGTTTTTCAGGGGTGCTTTGCATCAGCTAGTGCCCATTAAGATCAATGGGAATTCCAGAGTACAGTACCTCTGAAAAATAGCAAATTATGATGGAAGTAATGATACTGTTTTCACTAGAAATGCTGAAGAGAGCAATGCCGTGAGGAGAATTGAATGTGTATCACTTAGAGCTCTTGACATGAGCATCTTTCCCTTCTGTGTCAGGCCACCCACTGTCTGCACACTATTATCCACGTGTGTTTTTTTTAATTAGATAAAATGCTCTTGTATGAGATCCTTCTGTGACCTATACTAATTTTTTATTCTTAATAGTTAGATTTTTTTTTTAGGGGGAGATAGTCCTGTTGGTATTGCAAAAGAACGTCATATAACTACAGATGCTCGCAATTCAAAGTAGTCTCTCTAATATGTTGTGGGGTTTTCTAAACTAAAATATATTTTCTTTCATTGCATTTCTGCAGGACTGGTTCTACAAGTAAACACTGCATTTCCATTCTCTCAAAACAATAATCTAAAAATAAAATTTCATTAATATGGATCTGCCCTCATTGAGGCCCCAGTTCATCAACCAGATGTATATGGGCAAAGGGATTCAGCTCCAAGATTGTGGCCAAGTCTGTGCTTTTGGTTGCTTTCAGTCACTGTTGAATTCTTAAACAGGATGAGCACCTTAATATTCTGGTGGGTTGATTTCTGGCATTACAGGACTCCCTGGATCCTAGAAAAACAGACTTTCTACAGAGATATTATAGAAAATAATTCAGCTTTCTTTACTCAGCAAGTAGATACAGGGGGCGTGATCACACCGGGTAGTCATAATAAACAGCTGCTAACGTGGTATTGGCTTAATCTCTTGCCTTACTGCCAATACAGATTCAGAAGCTGCCTCAATGCATTTTAGTCTAGTGCCCTAGATCAGTGAGAGCGAAATTGAAAGAAATGGAAACAGCTTGGGTGACAAGAACAGGCTACATAGCTCAGATTTCATTTTGCAGAGCTGGCTTTGATATAATGAGCCTGGAGTTCCGGAGAATCCTCTCCTGGTTGTGTGATGACTGCCTGAGATGCCCTTTAGCACTGTAAATTGAAAGCATATATAATATGGAGCTTAACTGGGCCTACTTATTGGCAGGCTGAGAGAGTCAAAAGACTGAATGGGCAAAGGAAACTGAAATAGTCTCTCTTCTGTCCAGGTCAAGGTTTGAGGCACATTGACTAGTGGGAAGTATCTAGTGGCACTGCCTCCCCTGTAAATAAACAGGGGGCTTCAGTCTCAGTGGCTGTCAGAATGCCACCACTACTATTAAGTAAATTGAAGAAGAGGGAACCCTTATGTCCATTCTGTTGTCCAGTAATAAGTGAGAGGTCCCAAGGGTTTCCCTCTTGTCTTGGCCAACATTTCCTCTGGGGTTAAGACAAGATAATGTCCAAGACTGTGTCAGATCTAGTACCTGAGGCTCTACCTGCACGGTTAGGACCAGGTTGCTTTGAAACCTACTTCTAATATAAAAATTCTGTTTTAAACCTTATTCTGTTATAGAAATGCCAGAAGAAGAAATGAAATGGGTTCCCCAGTGGCTATGGCAGAAGTCTGTCGGTGGCTGCCAAACCAGTGCTAGCATATTTGCATTTGCTGCTGCTGCAGCATTTTTACAGCCAGGGGATAGTGCTGCTCATTGCTACCAAGCTACAGCAATAATTCCCAGGTTCTTTCTCTATGTTGCTGATGCACAGAACATGATTTACAAGAGCTTAAAATGTTGGACCTTATCCAGGAGTGTCAAATGTGCTTTCTGTGTTACCAATCATTTGGCCTTTGGCAATACAGTGCTCTTTAATCTGCACTGTGAGGCTGAGCATTGAGGTACAAAGCAAAATCATTCTGGCATGCAAACTAAGGATCCTATCCTACAAGTGACTGTGTGGGTGGAACTCTGCCTGAACAGAGTCATTTTTAGGATCGGGATTATATTGTCTATATTTATTATTCTGTAATAGGAAATCTTGCCCTAGTGCTGGGGTCCACGCAGAGCTCAATGATCCCTTAAGCCTGGATTAATGGCTCATGTGGACTCTCTTCCATGGGTAAATTGCACCTAATACTGTGCATCTCTGTTTTGCCCCCCTATCCAAAGCACCCAAGAACAGCGCGGCATAGAGTTCTGTGCTTTATTTTGCTTCTCGGCAAGTAGCTTGAGACAATTAACTGGAACCTGGACATTGTGTGTCACGTAAATGTTCGTTCTAAATCATCGTTTTCTTTTCGGCTAGGACACAAGTAGATCCCCTGAAAAGGAAGTCACGGATCCCAGTGATGAAGATGAGAAGAAACCCAACAAATCCCAGCAACTGAAAAAAGTTTTTAAAGAATATGGCGCTGTAGGAGTTTCATTCCACGTTGGAATTTCGTTAATGTCTTTGGGAATATTCTACCTGGCTGTTTCAAGGTGTGGTTTCTCTTGCAGACTCTCAGGCCTTGGGTAATCTTGTGTATAAAATAAGAAATATGAAGCAGGCATGGATTTTTGAGGTAGTACTTAATTTCTGAGACTAGTCAGAGTCCAATGTTGTGCCTGCTGTATGTGCAGAAGCCTCATGGCACCCAGCTGGAGATCCATGTATCTGCAGCTGCAGATCTGGGACTAGTCTGTATTGAGACAAGCAAGAGTAAAGATGAGGGTTTGCATTTAAAATGTACCTTGCTCTACACTTGGGGGCATGCAGGATGGGGAGTGTGCCAAGTGCAGCCATCCAGAAGGGAGTTTGTTCATGTTCTGGGGACATGCTATTTTAATGAAACACTGGCTTGAGCGGTGTAGATCTGAGGGCCACCGCTGTGTGCTGGAGCTGAAGACTGTTGTTTTAATTCAGTATAAATCAAATAAAAATAGAATTATATCCAAAACAAGGCGATTACCCTCAGGGCCAGATTTCCAGTGAGGCATTGCAGGTATGTGCCTAGGGGCACCTGAAAATTAAAAGAGGGTTAAAAGTTTGTGTTTTCCATAATAATAATAATAATTAATGAAAGGTCACATGTAGGCAGGGTGTGTGCTGAAGATGCTGTGCCTAGGGACGCATAAGGTGTAAATCCAGCCCTGGTTACCCTGGAGATCTACTTGGGCACTTGCATGCAAGAAAGGAGAGCGAAAGAATAAGGCTGGTAGGTTCCTTGAAAGACACCAGTTAGAATTTTGCCTATAACTGCAGAAGGAACAGAAAGATTAAAACAAATATAGGACTGGATTTAAAAAAAAAACAGAAGGGCGACAACCAGGGAGGAGAGAGAGAGAGAGGAGTTTGTACATGGCTTTTGGTGGGATCATGTCCTATTTTTAGAAATGTACACAATTATTTACAGGAACAGAGCACATGATGGCAGCAAAGATCCCTCATGCACTGTACAAACATAACTCCCGTTACGAAACAATTAATGTACCATTACATGTAGGCACAGCAGAACTCAATTTTTTTTGTAAGTTCGACAATATTGATTTTGATTTTTAAGTTTTTTTTTTATTTTTATTTTAATTTTCACATTTGTAGGGAATAAAGTGGGGGTAGGGTAGCCCTGACATCAAGGCTTCAGGGGGCTCCCTATGTGGCTGAGAGGCCTGAGACAGGAGGGCACAAGGGGCAGGAGAGGCTGTGGTCCTGGCTTGGCTTAGAACAGAGACCTTTGGCCAGAATCGTCAGGAGGAGAAGGAGCCACCAGCTGGGGGGGATACCCCCAGCTGGTGAATGGCTCCTATCCAGAGATGGAGTGAGTCACCAGGACTGCAGAGGGCTCCCTGCACAGCTGTGAGGCCAGTGACACCAGATTCCTGCACACTTACCAATGACTAAGGACGTAAATCAAATCCTGCTAAGTCTAATTGTATGGCCAAGTGTGAGAAGTGCAGTGGGAAAAAGTGGACCATTGCAATGTCATGTGGGAAATACTCCAGAATTTAGAGCCTATTCTAGACAATTGAAAATGGTTGTGGCTTCCTTATCTGCAATGTATACGTGACTGATCGATGGCAGGAGTGGACAAGTCCCTCTTTCTTTCCTTTGGTCTGTTTTCACTAAGTTATTCAGCATTCAAACAGCCTTTTTACTCCTCCATTAGCGAACTTTCAGCATGATGTTTGTTGTCTTACTCTAGGTCAGATTTACAGGTGGTCTGTTTCATTTTGCACGTTGGTTAAACTTTAAATCTTGTAAAGATTATTTACAAACTTCCAATTATTTTTTTTAATTCAGAAGGTAGAATAATAGAACAGGGATGTTATCTAGGGAGGTTGTGGAATCCTTGTCATTGGAGGTTTTTAAGAACAGGTTAGGCAAACACCTGTTGGGGATGGTCTAGGTCAGGGGCAGGCTACCTATGGCACGGGTGCCGAAGGCGGCATGTGAGCTGGTTTTCAGTGGCACTCGCACTACCCAGGTCCTGGCCACCAGTCCAGGGCGCTCTGCATTTTAATTTAATTTTAAATGAAGCTTCTTAAACATTTTGAAAACCTTATTTACTTTACATACAACAATAGTTTAGTTATATATTATAGACATGTAGAAAGAGACTTTCTAAAAATGTTAAAATGTATTACCAGCATGCAAAACCTTAGATTAGAGGGAATAAATGAAGATTCGGCACAGCACTGCTGAAAGGTTGCCGACCCCTGGTCTAGGTGACCTCTTAAGTCCCTTACAGTTAAAAAATAATAAAAATGTAGGGCTGGAAGGGATCTCATCTGACTATTGGGCTGATGCTGCAGCTGTACGATTGTGAAAGCAGAGAAAGGGGGATGAATGAGAAGGTATTTGGTTTTATAGGGACACCAATCTGGAAAGGGGAGATATCACACTTCAGTCTGAAAAGTTGTTTCCTATTCTCGTAACAGGCATCATATGAAGTTGTCAAAAATATCACACTATGCATTTGACAGCACTTTGTGCTTTTTCAGTTTCTGCATGTTGTGTGGGCCTTTCACACAGCCATAGGGGAAGAGGAAAAATGTTTAAAAAAAATAAAAACTTGTAAAACCACAAAAATTAGCTAGGAGGTATGGGAGGGCTCAGAGACAAATGTAGTATCTCAAGTTACAATTTATAATTGATTAGATTTCTAGTTGATGGTGCCTCTTTAAGTCCATCAGTTTATTGTATTTGTTGGAATTTTAATTTCTTAATGCATCTGTGCTTTAGGTTTTTGATTTTACATAGAAAAAGGGAAATGTCAAACAGCATGGGCCTCCTGAATTGTCAGAAAGATTGCAATCTAATCTCAGTGAGAGCAGTATAAACCTAGAGTGGCTCCATTTTAGAAACTCATCCATTGTATGAAATCAGAATCTGGCACACTGTTTAACTGCTTTACTTTAAGTAATGACGTAAACATTAACACTGTTCTGCTGTAACTAAGGTAGGTGTTCAGTTCGGGAACAGACGCATAAGTTCCCAGATTATCCTAAGTAATCAAAAGATCCCTTTACTAACATAAGGGAATGGGTACAACTTTTTGATTTTTAAAAAACAAAAAAATTACAATAAATTCTTTTTTCCTTTTTCCTTCCCCAGTGGTGTGGACATGACCGCAGTTCTCCTAAAACTTGGATTCAATGAAGCATTGGTGCACTCCAAACTGGCTGCTGGTACAAGCACATTTGTGTTGGCCTACGCTATTCACAAAGTGTTTGCTCCAGTCCGAATCAGCATTACCTTAGTTTCTGTGCCATTCCTTGTCCGATATTTCCGTAAGATTGGTTTCTTCAAACCTCCTGCCTCAAACCCATGATTTAAAAAAAGATTTCAAGAGTCATGTTCATATAGCTTTTTGAAGTGCTGTGCAACTGCAGTTACCCTGTTTGGACTCATGTTAGTACTGATCTCATCTTGCATTTTTGACTTGTCTTTTCAGGTAAGTGTTTCTTTCGGGAAAATGATATCCACTTTGCTTTCTTTCTGTTCCCTTGAGAACTTTGTTAAAATGGTATCTGAAAACTCCTGCAAGTGATAACATAAGCACTTACCTACCAATGAGAAAACTGTTTAGAACATATCTTAGTATAATTTGTTGCTCTGAAAAGACACTCTTGCCATGCTGTACTTCCATACTTCTAAGTTGTATGGATGTAAGTTCACTGTCCTGGTTGGCTAGCAGCTTGCCCTACTGGAATCTTATTTATACTAGAGTGCTGTAGACTATTTGAGTGAGTGAAATCCTGACTCCCCTGTAATCAATGGAAGTTTTGTTACTGACTTCAAGAGGACCACAATTTCAGTCTGTGGGCATGATCCAAAGCCCATTGAAGTCAGTGGCAAAACTCCGATAGGCTTTGATGTGGTGGATCAGGCCCTGTATTAGCAGACATGTTTATAACTGGAACCAAGCTGTAGCATGTTCTCAACCCCTGCAGAAGCTCATATACATTCCTGAAGTCCATATGCTATAATTTTGCAGACTGTTGTGTGCACCAGCTAGTTACTTGATTCTTATATTAAACTAAGGCCATGCCTACATCTAAAATTTTGCAGCGCTGGTTGTTACAGCTGTATTAGTACAGCTGTATAGGGCCAGCGCTGCAGAGTGGCCACACTTACAGCAACCAGCGCTGCAAGTGGTGTTAGATGTGGCCACACTGCAGCGCTGTTGGGCGGCTTCAAGGGGGGTTCCGGGACCGAGAGAGCAAACCGGGAAAGGAAACCAGCTTCGCCGCGGTTTGCTCTCTCGGTCCCGGAGCCAGCCAGCAAACCGCAGGGAAGGAGACCTGCTTGCTCGGGGTTCCGGGACCGAGAGAGCAAACCGGGAACGCCGCGGTTTGCTCTCTCGGTCCCGGAGCCAGCCAGCAAACCGCGGGGAAGGAGACCTGCTTGCTCGGGGTTCCGGGACCGAGAGAGCAAACCGGGAACGCCGCGGTTTGCTCTCTCGGTCCCGGAGCCAGCCAGCAAACCGCGGGGAAGGAGACCTGCTTGCTCGGGGTTCCGGGACCGAGAGAGCAAACCGGGAACGCCGCGGTTTGCTCTCTCGGTCCCGGAGCCAGCCAGCAAACCGCGGGGAAGGAGACCTGCTTGCTCGGGGTTCCGGGACCGAGAGAGCAAACCGCGGCGAAGCTGGTTTCCTTTCCCGGTTTGCTCTCTCGGTCCCGGAACCCCGAGCAAGCAGGTCTCCTTCCCCGCGGTTTGCTGGCTGGCTCCGGGACCGAGAGAGCAAACCGGGAAAGGAAACCAGCTTCGCCGCGGTTTGCTCTCTCGGTCCCGGAGCCAGCCAGCAAACCGCAGGGAAGGAGACCTGCTTGCTCGGGGTTCCGGGACCGAGAGAGCAAACCGCGGCGTTCCCGGTTTGCTCTCTCGGTCCCGGAACCCCGAGCAAGCAGGTCTCCTTCCCCGCGGTTTGCTGGCTGGCTCCGGGACCGAGAGAGCAAACCGGGAACGCCGCGGTTTGCTCTCTCGGTCCCGGAACCCCGAGCAAGCAGGTCTCCTTCCCTGCGGTTTGCTGGCTGGCTCCGGGACCGAGAGGGCAAACCGGGAAAGGAAACCAGCTTGATTACCAGAGGCTTCCTCCTTCCACGGAGGTCAAGAAAAGCGCTGGTGAGTGTCTACATTGCATTACCAGCGCTGGATCACCAGCGCTGGATCCTCTACACCCGAGACAAAACGGGAGTACGGCCAGCGCTGCAAAGAGGGAGTTGCAGCGCTGGTGATGCCCTGCAGATGTGGACACTCTCAAAGTTGCAGCGCTGTAACTCCCTCACCAGCGCTGCAACTTTCTGATGTAGACAAGCCCTAAGGAAGACTTAATATGGGAATGATCTATACTTTTAGGACTGTTTATTGGTTAGCTCACATCAGATACCATTTTAAAGTGCTGTTTCCTTAGATGTTTGAGTTGTCCATTTGGCTTGCTGTTCACAACTCAATATGGCATGTTTCTACAAACTGCTGCAATGTCTATACTTCATCAAGCCAAGAAATCTGCAGGTCTGAGCTACCTACTATGGGATGCATATTAACTATTTTAATGTGAACAGAAAAAAAGCTTAGTTCTGATCTCTACAGTAAATTCCGAACACTTACCAATGTGCTACATTGCTCTTGCACTGCAGAAGCATTACAGTGATGTCAAGGGTATGTCTACACTTATCGTGGATCAATGCTGCCGCAATCAATCCACTGGGGGCGTTTATTTAGCAGGTCCAGTGAAGACCCGCTAAATTGACCACAGATCACTCTCTCGTCGACACCTTATGCTTCTCATTCTGGTGGAGTACTGGAAAGTTGACAGGAAAGCTTCTCCTGTCGACCCAGCGCAGTGTAGGCACGACAGTAAGTCGACCTAAGCTACATCAGGTCCAGCTTTGTTTTTCACTTAGACACTTAGGTCAACTTAACCCTGTAGTGTAGACCTGCCCTAAGTGAGATTGACCTAAATGAGCACTTGGTAGTAATTTTAGGCCCAAGATTTAGATTTTTTTGTTTTTAATTACAAAATGAAATAGAAATAGTCTCAGTAGTTTAATCTGGATGTTCCTCTGCAGTGTTGGTAAAACGAACACTGTAGCATAATGCAAGTGAAATGGAATATAAACAGATTAGTTTAGCTTCACCCTCCAAGCTGAGGGAAGTGCAAAGACCTAAGGAGCTGTCAAAATTGCATTATTATAAACTTATTTATCCTTTTAAATAATTGGTTGAAAATTGCTTCTTAAAATATTTTACTACTGTGACAATGTTCCTATCATAATGTGGTACATATAGCTATGCAATACAGAGTTAGCGTATGCCTCAAGGGATTTTGATGATTTAGGGCTAGACTGGCAGCTTGCAAGCTGCCCTGAGTAAGGGGACGCATATAACTGCACTACCCTAGGAGCAGAGGCCATATTGTGACAAAGAGTTGCAGTGTGGTCCCTGCTTCCTCTTTGCTCCATGGGAGATGTAAGCTGTGCCAGCCTTCTTTCTAATGTAGCTTAAATCACCTTGTCCACCTGTTCTGCTGCTCTGGCCGGCTCACTGCCTGGCTAGGAGTTAGCTGCTCCTAGGTGGCTGTATTCCCTCTTGTATTGTGACCCATGCTGCAGGTAGTTTGTGCAGAGGCAAAATGAGGTGCCTCACATCCCTGCAGTGGTGTGTAAGCTAGTTTGTGACTGAGTCCATAAGTAACCCTGAAATCAGCTTATCAAGCAGTTTACATTTTATTTTAATTGCTGGAATGTTTTGACTTTTTTATTGAAATTGCCTTCTGGTGATGCTACTGAATAATAGACTTTCTGGCTAAAATTGAAATATTTTTAAGTAACCATTGAAGGTGGTGGTGGAGTTGTTGCATTGTTAATTCTTAACAGTAACTTCCCTAGTCTCCTACAATTTGCTAGCTGCTAAAACATTTGGGGGATTTTAAGGAAATTTAGACATTGTACTCAAGGTCAAACACTGATTTATTTTTTTTTAAAGGGAAACATTTTTGGTTTTATTCCCTTTCCCATAATTATTTCTAATAGAGCCATTTTCTCTGATGGGCTCTTTATTGCTTTAGAGTTCTCTGATCTTTAGTACCGTTGCTATATCATTAATATCAAAAAGTGACTCTGCAAGATACAAAAAATTCTACTTTTTAAAGTATTCAAAGTGTCACATCACTTTATTTTTTCATTTCTAAGTAAAATGTGTATTTTTCTATTATCACTATTAGAAAAACAAGTAGCATTCCAGTCCTTCTATCTGTTACTTCCTGTAATGCAGTCATGATTTTGAGGTTTCTGGAAAGTGGTTTGTGGTTGCTTTAAAAGTCACCAGCATGCCAGGCACTGCTTATATTTTAAAAGTTAATTTCATTTGCTGAGTAAAGTAACTAAACTGCATTTGTCCCCTTTAAATCAGATTGACACACTATTTTTTACCTCTGAATTAGACAAATCTGGTTGTAAAAACTGTCATTTGCAACCTTCGTTTAGATTAACCTTTTTGCAATGTACTTTAAATCAAGAATATATTTTGAATTTCTGAATCATTTGTAAGCTTGAAAACAATTAGTTTGTGAAACAGTGGTAAAGGTCTTATAGAATTGTCAACACTGGTAGAAAATACAATAAATTTTTTTTTTTCCCTTCTAGTTATTTTCCCACTAAGAAATATCTTAGGCTTGTATGCATTGCAATTCCATAAACTAAATTATATGTATACAATTGTAAAAACCCTGGTCCCCCCAAACACCAAAGCAATGTGCAGTGGAAAATTTATTGCATGTGAAACAGCAGTACTTAAGTAGAGTTGCATCACTGCATCTTGTAAAAGTGAAGACTGAGAATCATAGGCATGGACCAGCGATTGCACAGATTCCCACTGAAATTGTTGAAGACGGGGGTCCTGTATATACTCACTGCAGGATCAAATCCTGTGGCAACATAATTTTTTCCCCTATAATATCCTTTTCCCATTTTGCCCCATCACATGCAATTTACTCCTGGGGGAATTCAGCACCATTGCAATGCAGAATTTCCCCCACAGAAATCAGCTGCAGTGGTGGTAGCTGCAGAGCCCAGCTTGCACATAGAAGACAGTGCCTGGTGGGGAAGAGAGAGGGAGCTAGAGGGTTCTGAGCAGCTGCAGTTTCCTGAGGAGACATCAGTGTGCAGGAAACTCCACACAAGCCTGGGACCCACCATCAGGTTGTTTCTCCTTTGGGATCCCTGGGCTTTGGTGAGGAGGGAATGCGGGTATCTAGGCTGAGGGGGGCCATGGCTGGGCTCAGGGGATATGGGTTTCTGGCCACCCATCTGGGCTCAGGGAAGGGGCAGAGAACCAGGAACTGGATTGTCAAAGGGAGTTTCTTTAACTCTCTGCTCCTGGGGGAATTTTTTTTTGTCTCTCTATATTACTTGCTGACAGGTATTTTGAAACAAATTACCCAATTAAAAGTACTGTGAGCATTTAGTGTTGTTTGACAGTTTGCAGACATTTAAAATATTGTGCACAGAATTCACCCAGGAGTAGCAATTAGATCATAGCTAGAAAATAATCTATAGAAAATTAATCTAGGATGTTTTGATAATGGGATGGGACCACTATCTGGACTTCTGCATTACTGCTTAAGTGATCTTCAGAACCTCTTTCCTGTTGTGTGCCTCCAAGAAAAGAACTAGTCACTTCAGTTGCTTTTTCCTGAGCTCAGCTTCTCCCCTTATCTCCAAGTTGCTTAGCTCACCCGCTGCTACTTGTCTACCTATACCTTAGCTGCAAGCTGGATGTAAATGCTGGCTTCCTAGTGCTGCCCAGTTTTGTGAAACAGTGCAATTACTATGTTCTGGGAACCCATTAACTGACCTTGTGAGGAAGGCCAAAGAGCAAGAGGCAACTATAGGCATGTCGCACTTAAACAAGATCCCTAATGCAGTGGCATCTTGAAAAAAATGAGTTCTACAGGCTCCCTACTAGTGTTTCTGTACATACTGACACATTAAAACTAGACTGTCTTGCTAACATGATGTAAGAATACACTTATTCCCTTCTGTGGATGCAGTCTGAGACACTTCACTGGAAACTGACAGGAGAGATGACTGCAAGCCAAAACATTAGCTCACTTCTAACCACAGACATCATTCAAGTGCCTCAGTGCTCACCTTTACATGTGGAAGTCTTGGTTACTGTATCCACAGTAGCGAGTTGAAGCACTTTGAGCTTCTTTTTCTACTAGCTTAGTTAATTCAATACAGAAACTTTAGACAAACATATCCACAGATCCATAAACAAGCTACTACTGGCACCTCTTTCCATCTCAGGTTTTGGATTTTCCTTGCAGCATGACAACATGCAAAGGAAAATTAACATGAGTTTATTACCTGTAGATTAAGGATACCAAACTTTGTAGAGTTTGACATTTCAGCACTAACCACCTTCCTTGTATTCACATTTTTAAACCCTGCCAGTTAAGGCAGACACACACACCACCCCTTCATTGCTGTTCCCTATGCTGGTTAGGGCAGAAGTTTTAGTAACTTGTTTTTAAAACACAGGTGGGTCCTTAAGTCATTTAAATTGATGCACACTATGCAGTTATAGTGCTGCAAGGGTTACTTTAATTAGTATAAATGCTTCCATATTAGTTATGAAAAGCTAGTTTTGTTTAAGAATTATTAGCCTACTCCCACCCTTCACTCTTTACCTCAACACTAGTCTTACAGCAGTTACACCAATAACTTAGCTGAACAATAACGATTTGAAGCAATTGCTAATGACCCCTCCATGGAACTGTACAGTAAAGTCACTAGGCTCTACAAAACATACTAGTGTCTGAGATCAGGCTCTTATGTTTCATAGAATAGGAAGTGTCTACATTTTAGTTTGATACATTTTGCTATATTTTTCTGGTTTAAGAATGTTGATGTCTAATAGGTTCAGCAGTATGTGCAATAAAGTAAACCTTACCATCCTGTCAAAATGTAACAAGTCTTTATTTAACAAGTTTTAAGTGCCTCACCCCTCAAGACAACAACAGGCCAAAGAGTACACAGAAGCAAGAAATGCACACAATTATTAGGACACATTTATGAAGAGGCACATTCATGTTTTCACTCAACTTCAGATCACTGCACATTTGTGATAACCTTAGCAGCCCAATAAATTAGAATGCAGGTAACTCAAGGATTTACTATTGCACTATTTGACCATGACAGATACCCAGAACCACAACTGTCTCTTGCTATTGGGAAGCATGAGCCAAAAATTAAGACTGATCACATCATAGGGCCCTTGGCAAGAACACAATGTTTAGCTTTGCCTCATCTTGATACCTATGACCCATATGCAAACTGGACTTCAAGTATGTTAGCTAATATTCTATCAACTTCTTTAAGTGCACTTCTTGTCAAACTGCTCTCTCTATATATATAAAAAAGTTCTCTGTTACAATAGGAGAGAGTTTAAAATGGTAAATAGCTCACACAACTGAATTGTTCTGCACTCCCCCAGTCTGTTTTAATTAGCAGGTCTTTTATTAAAGTCTCCTTGCAAGCAACCTTTACTGGCTGCATTACAGTAGTCATGGTTACAAGGCTCTTTTTGTTTATGGTTCATTTGAGATTGTTTATAGTATGAAAGGGACACCTTGCTAAGATGGTGTTCTGTTACTGGTAGCAGCCTCACTCTTCCGGCTGCTTGGTTGTTTTGTAGAGTTTGTGGTAATCCATGGGTGTGCAAGTACGTCTTTCAGTGGCAGCCGATGATATGGATTATGCTTCAGGAGCTTTACAATTAAGTCCTTAGCTCCCTCTGTTACAAAAGGAGGAACTCTGAATTCCACCTAAAAACAAGCAATAAGTTAGGATTCTAGTGGTAAATATAGAACTAACATTTCCAGGTGTTAGAAATTGTTTGTAGTTGTACAGGGAGTAAAGCAGAGAATACTGGGATGTAGATGAGCCAAAGGAAAGTTTAGAAGAGTGTTATCCATCAGCCCATGAGATCCGACTGATTTTTTTCCCCCTTAGCTTCATGTCACATTTCAACTATACAGAAGCAAACCAGGTTACTCCTGAGGGAATTCTGCACCAAAAAAAAGTTAAATTCTGTACACAATATTTAAAAATTATGCAAATTATGAGAGTCAAAATAATACTACATGATCACTCCAATTTTCAGTTATTTTGGCAATTTATTTCAAAATACCTGTCACCAAGTATGCCTGTAACAATACAGACAAAATTTTCCCCCAGGAGTAGAGAATTAAAGAAATCCTTATGACAGCCCAGTTCCTGTTTCTCTGCTCACTCCCACAGCCTAGCCGAGTGGCCAGATACTCACACCCTTCCCTCTTGGAGCCCAGCCAGGGCCCCCCAAACCCAGATACTCACACCTCCTCCTCACCAAATCCCAGCCATGCCCCCCACCCAGCCCACACCCCCACCCTCTTACACCCCAGAGCCCAGCTGTGCCCCAGCCCAGAGACCTCCCACCCCTCAGAACCCAGGGATCCAGCAAGAGAAACAGCCTGACAGTGGGTCCCAAGCTTGTGTGGAGTTTCCTGCACACTGCTGTCTCCTTCGCTCAGGGCACATGGGGAACTGCAGCTGCCAGGAACCCTCTAGCTCCCTCCCCCTCCCACCACAGTGTCTTCTATGCACAAGCTAGGCTCTGTCAGGTCCAGCAGCACTGCAGCCAATTTCTGTGGGGGAAAAGAAATTCTGCATTGTGCAGTGGCACAGAATTCCCCCAGGAGTAAAACCAGGAATCCCTAAAACGTGGTACATGTAGCTTCGTGTTCCATCCATTCACTTCACAATGATTTTTAAGAAGGTGGTACGTGAACCAATTCAGTGTGAGACACTGAACTAGAAATTTTGTTGTCCTCATAATTACTAAAGCAACCTTACATATGTGAAGCAAGTAGAAGCCTTCATGCAGCCTGAAACACTGATGAAGTTACAAATTTGACCCAACGCTCCCATGAAACTAGGGTAAATCTAAATACCAATGGCACCTTAAATGCCAGAATTCAACTATTCAATCACTCATTTCTAGTAGCTGAAATGGAAAAAAAGAGATAAGAAGCCTCTGGAGGAGAAAAAAAGGGAATTACTGTAGGGAAAAGAGAAAAAGGGAAAGGGAGGGGAAATCCTGGCATAGGAGAAGGAAGAGAAACAAAGGAAAGTAGTGGTCCTAAAAGTGACTATTTTCCCTCAGAGGGATGATGAATGTAGCAACAGCGTACTGAACAAAGTTACAGGTAACTGAATGTTATTTACTACATTGATTTTTATGCACACCTCCCACTGACAGTACAAGTTTTGCTGTGGCTTGTATGTTAATTTACACGGGGTTACAGCCCATATTAAGAGAAGAAACCAGCCTTCTCCAAAGATTGATTTAGATAGAATCAGGGTAATTCCTGATGTATCAGAGCTGCTAGGCTGCTCTTTGATTAGCCAGGGGAAACCACAGGAAATTGAGGCCCCATTTTCCTTCCTGTAAATAGTTGAGAAAACACAGTTTAAGTTTTATCACCCCATATCTATTTAATGTCACTGAATAGGTGACTTAGAAGGAAGAAATGAAAGTGACCCAATACTTGCCTTTGAAATACTTCTGTAAGTTTCCTGGTATGTCTCTGCCTCAAAAGGAGGTTTCCCTACTAGAAATTCATAGCACAGAACCCCCAGGCTCCAGAGATCCACCTTTTCGTCATGTGTTCTCCCTTCAATCATTTCAGGAGGCAAGTAGTCAAGTGTACCACAAAGAGTTGTCCTTCTAAAACACATACAAATGGCTTCATACAGAAACTATAGTTTTGTCTTTATGCAGCAGTATTCTCCATTTCTAAGGCCTTGGCTACACTGGCACTTTACAGCGCTGCAACTTTCTCAGGGGTGTGAAAAAACACCCCCGAGTGCAGCAAGTTACAGCGCTTAAAAGCACTGCTGCGGGAGCACTCCCACGACAGTGCTGTACAGCTGCAAGTGTAGCTATACCCTAAGAGTCACTCAAAGTTACTTTGATAGTACCAGCTTCCACCCACAAATTCTAGTTTCTCTTATACTTAACTATCAAGTTCATATAAGTAGATTAACTTGTAGACTCCATCTTGAGGGCAACATCTGTACTGATAACTTGGTGTTATGCACTTCCTTGTGTAAGTACACATAGTAGTTGATGCTCCCTTTACTCCAAAGAGCTCACTTCAACTTTCACACATTGGACAATGACAGAGGGGGCAGGTCTGTACTCTTGAGCAGTGGTTCTTAACCAGGGGCCCCCTGGGGAACTGCAAGCAGATGGGGGTGGAGGGGGAACCAAGTAGGGCCAGTGTTAAGACTTGTTGGGGTTCAGGGCCAGTGTTCCCTCTAATTTTTCCCACCCATGTGCAGAATGAATGTTATGTGCACATCACCTCCGTACTGGTGCACATAAAATTCATGTGTCAGGCTGGGGCAGAGGGGTTCAGAGTGTGGGAGGAGGCTCAGAGCTGGGGTGTGGGCCCAAGGACAACGGGCTCAGGGCTGGGGCAGAGGGTTGGGATGCAGGGGGGAAGGGCTCCAGCTGGGAGTGTGGGCTCTGGGGTGAGGATGAGGGGTTTAGGGTGCAGTGGGGCTCCCCGGGGCTATAGTGGGAAGAGGCACCTCTCTCCCAGCCACAGCAGGTCCAGGACGGGCTGGGTCAGGGCGCTTGTCCCCCGGCAGGTTTGGGGCTGGGCTAGGGTGCCCGTCTTCCAGCCGCAGCAGGTCTGTGGCTGGGCTGCCACGGCAGGTCTGGGGCTTTGGGAGAGGCATCTCCCCATACCGCAGCCCTAAGCACCTGTGCAGCGCTTAATAGGCAGCTGCGCAGCTTAGAGGGAACTTAGGTCAAGGCAGAAAGCCAAAGCCCTACCGCATAGAACTGTAGCCTGGGGCCTTGAGTCTTGCCACCCGAAGCAGAAGCCTGTGCAGTGTAGCTTCGTAGGTGGCCCCTGTGGCACGGGGTCCCGGGCAATTGCCCTGCTTGCTATCCCCCAACACCAGCCCTGGCTTTTATATGCAGAAAAACAGTTATGGCACAGGTGTTGGAGGGACTCGAAGATTGAGAATCCCTGCTCTTGAGAATTAACAACGGAAATCCTACTGTTCTCCCCAGAGGCATGCAAGGCTCCAAATACAGTGCTTTCTTGCTACACTCTGCACCAACACATTGAAGGGGATTGGGATGAAGGTAGGACGGTAACCTGTAAGTAAACTGGGCAAACCAACCAGTTTTGGGGTTCTCGTGATATAGTGTGCATATTTCTAGGCAAGTTGCAGGCAGGGATTTGGAGCAATCATACTTCTGAAGTGCTCCACTGTGGCTCCAGGCAAAAACCTAGTGGTCCACGCTCCAACTCCAGGCTCTGCTCCAAAGCCTTGGCTGCAGTTGTGTGATTCAGTCTCTATGCACCATCCTTTTTCAATTAGTGCTGTGACAGTGGTGTACGTTCTTTAATACATACTAAGATTTTATTTAGAGCCATGAAGCTTTGTGCCGCATCAAGAGATGATAGGGTATGTAGTGTCTGAGTTCTTACCTAGATGATGGAGCATGCACAGACCATCCAAAGTCAGCAATCTTCAGCTCTCCATTAGAACCAAGCAGCAAGTTTTCTGGCTTGATGTCTCTGTGAATCACTCTCTTTGAATGACAGTATGATAGAGCATCTGCCAATTCTGTCATATACTGTAAAGAGTGATCCCATGAAATAGTATACATTAAAGACCTAGTAACCTCCTTAGCTTAACTATTAGAGAACTTGGTATCTAGACATCCATTGTGAAACTGGACGTGTCGTCAGTTTCATCCCAGTAAGGTCTATTTTAACACTTTGTTAGTTCACCCTTTTAAGCCCCTTTGACTACTTAGTGCTGTACTCTACAGCAGTGGTTCTCAACTAGGGGTCCAGTCCCGCCCCCGAGCAGGTTTCAGGAGATCCGCGAAGCAGGGACAGCATTTGACTTGCTGTGGCCCAGGGCAGAAAGTTAAAGCCCCACCGCATGGGGCTGAAGCCTGGGGATCCAAGCCCTGCCCCCCAAGGCTGAAGCCGAAGCCTGAACAACTTAGCTTCACAGGGCACCCCTGTGACGACAGGCCCCAAGTAATTTCCCTGCTTGCTGCCCCTGCCTTTTATATGCAGGGAAACAGTTGTGGCGGCACAGGTGGGTACTGGAGTTTTTATAGCAGGTTGGAGGGGCCTCAGAAAGAAAAATGTTGAGAACCTCTGCTCTACAGCACCCATCCCTCCTCTGTACATACCTGAGATGTCTAGGACCCTAAAGTAGCAGCCAACAGTGAACTGTCATGATGCACATACTGACTAACTTTCCAGACGATTCCTAAATATCTAGTTTCAAAACTAAAGATTAAAAAAAAAAAAAAAAATCAGTTCTGCTCTTAGTTACCAAATGTACTGACTTCAGTGGAGATGCACTCATGTACCTAATGTCAGATTTTGGTCTAAAGGTCTAAACTTTGTGCTTCAGATAGCTGCAGTTGAAAAAAGTTGGTGGATGATAAAAAACAACACTAGCGACACTTACAGTAGCAGTTCTCTGCTCATCAAATTTGGTTAGCTTCTGCAACTCTTTGTAGACTTCTCCACGAGGTGCATATTCTAGAATTAGGTAGACTCTTGTGGCATCATGGAAGTAGCCATATAGCCTGAGAATATTGGGATGCCTGCAAGAAAATGTGTATATTTTTCTACCAGAAGACATCTCTATACAGAAACAAAATATGGTGGGTTGTTTGTTTGTTTTGGGGTTGGGTTTTTTTTTTTTTGGGGGGGGGGGGGGTTAACTATATAGATGTTATATAGTTATATATTATATAGTTACTAGCACCTAGTTTGAGTTTCATGCACTGGAGGAGCTAGACTGAGTTATCACTCCCTACAGTTTACACTAGTGACATATCAGCTTTTGACTGATTTTACTTTGTAGACACTTTTTTAGTCTGCCAGCCATGGCATTCAAGAAATTTCTTGAGTGTAGTTCTGTAAATTCTTGAGTGTAGTTCTGTAAATTTCACCTCAGAGTGCTTCTGTTTGGCACGCCTGCTGTATATCTTAGTGCTTTTAGGTTAGTAATTACAATTCTGGAGTTACTAAAGCTTAGAGTGCATATTTTTAACTTCCTTTCCTTTCCTTTCTCCTCAATTGAGCAAAGGTTTAAGCTCCCTCGCCTCCCGTCTTTATACAGCTTTTCAGAGGCACCTTGTCTGTGTACCTCACTTCTCTAGACAGCCTTCCCAACTAGGCTACCAAGATCAAAGTATATGTTGGTATAACTTAGGTCACTCAGGAGTGTGAATAAGCCACTCCTCTTAGCAAGAAGTTATACCAACTTAAGCACCAGTGTGGACAGTGCCATGTTGATGGGAGAGCTTCTCCCGCCAACATAATTATTCCAGCCTCCACAAGAAGTGGTAGCTAAGTCGATGGGAGAGCTCTCTCCCATCAGCTTAGAGGGTCTGCACTAGCAACACTATAGTGGCGCAGCTGCATCGGTGCAGGTATGCCGCTGTAATCTCTGTAGTGTAGCCATAGCCTCACGGATGTTAAATATCTCCCTTTCCCCCCACTCCAGAACGTAGAATACTAGAAAGTTTAAGGAACATTTAAAGGAGCGGTACAGACTTGTGCCATCTAAAACTGAGCAGTAAGTGGGAGAAGTCCCCTTATATAATATTTGACAACAGAGTGGGTTTATAAGGCCAATTCCTTTAATTGTTTCCTCATGCATTGCATAAGGGTCAGGATAAAATACAGAGACATGCAATTGACTTGCTGCTTTGAGAGGTTGGTGTGGCAAAGCATAAAAAATCTGACTTGTAGATTCATATTGCAAGTTCTGCACATGTGATAGTCTGTAAGATGTCTTGGTTAGATATCAAGAAAATGCTTGGCACTGTACAAAAATTAGAGCATCTACCCTAATATCATATAAGTGACACAGGAGACTGGTTTGCCCAGGCCATCCCAAAAGAGTAACTTCACATGATATTCCTACCTGCCTCCTTTAATTCAGGGTCAGGAGATAGTTGGATTCCATTGTGTCTCCCCTATTCTCTGGAAGAATATCTAAAAAACTAGTTTTAGATAAATTTTACCTAAGATGAGACTGTATTTCTACTTCTCTCCGCAGCTGATGTTCTACTCCCGCTTTCTCCAGCTGTGTTTTAAACAACACCTTCAGCGCTAGGATAAATTTACTTTGCTTTTCACGAGCCAGATACACATTTCCAAACTTTCCTTTCCCCAGAGGACGGCCAATTTCGAAGTCATCAAGACACCACTGCCTTCTATGAAAAAGTTAAATAGTTTTAAGTTGCTAGAAGTCACAGCAGGGACTAGAATTTCTTGATACATGGGGTAATGCCCCAGAATAACTCCACTGAAGTCAAATGAGTTACTCCACATTTATATCAATTTAACCAAGATCAAAATCTGGCCCCAAGTATTCCCCCTTTCCAGGTCTGCATTTCTTGGGTGACTGACCCTATCTTTTGGAAAAGGAATGCGATATGTAAGGGTCAGTTCTCTTTTCAGATTTCTGTATCCAAATCTTCAGTTGTGCAGGGAATAGTGCACACAGCCAGATTGACTGTGCCAAGAAAAAAGCATGCATGGACACAAATGCCCAATTTGTGCACACAAATCAAGGTGCGCACATATTAGCGGTTGGGATATACCAGAGCGTATGCACCTAATTTAGTACGCATGCTCTTGCAAACTGAGCACATGCTATTAATACATTTTCTTCCTATGTTCACGTATACGTGAAGAAGATTTGAGTCTGGAAAGAGGCATTTTGCATTTAGTTTCAAAATATAAATCTTGTCAAGCTTCATGGAAAAAAATCCCATTAAGTTGTGGTGTTCCATACAAGGAGGAAAAAAAAAAAAAATCTTCACTCAGAATAGTTTCTTAAATAAAAAGCATATCGTTCTTTTTTGGCTAAAGAGTATGGAGATTTTCCTTTTTTTTTAAATAACCTTCAAGAGCAAAGGCTTTCATAGTTTATCACAGGGGTACGCAACCTATGGCAGGCGAGCTGATTTTCAGTGACACTCACACTGCCCAGGTCCTGGCCACCAGTCCAGGAGGCTCTTCATTTTAATTTAATTTTAAATGAAGCTTCTTAAACATTTTAAAAACCTTATTTACTTTACTTACAACCATAGTTTAGTTATATATTATAGACTTATAGAAAAAGACGTTCTAAAAATGTTAAATGTATTACCGGCATGCGAAACCTTGAATTAGAGTGAATAAATGAAGACGGGGCACACCACTGCTGAAAGGCTGCCAACCCCTGGTTTATCAGGTCATGAAACAGATTAAAGATGTCCTAGAACTTCATGAAAGTATCTCATATTCATAGCTCCAAAATATTTTGTGGTATTTACAAATGCAGAGACAGCATTCCTAATAATGAATGGACTACAAAACAATAGTCATGGTTAAGTGACAAAATACTTTGCATCCAAATTGCTACCTTATTTAGTCCTAAATACAAAGAGTGAAACCCTGGCCCCACAATCATCAATGGCAACATACCCATGGACTTACTTTTTTGTTTCTTCATTTTTCTGGATGGATGTCCCTTCTGCTTCAGGGTTTTTTGCTACACATAAAGAGAATTGAACCTTCATAACTATAGTTCATAAACACAACTGCCACCACTGTCTGCTTCCAAAATGATTTTTCTCAATCTGGTTCCCAAGTTTTGCATACAAGCCAGGCTCAGTCTCCAAGGACAGCCTGAACCTATTTAGGGCATGGCTACACTTGCAGATGTAGAGCACTTTGAGTTAAACCAGCCTTTGTAGAGCGCAGTAGGGAAAGTGCTGTAGTCTGTCCACACTGACAGCTGACAGCGCACTGGTGTGGCCACATTAGCAGCTCCTGCAATGGCCACAGAGAGCAGTGCATTGTGGTAGCTATCCCAGCATCCAAGTGGCTTCAACGTGCTTCTCAAATGGGGGATGAGGGGGTCACAGGGAGTGTGTTGTGTGTATGGGAGGGGAAAAAGTCGGGTTTTGAGGGGCTGAGAGCACGTCAGCATGCTGTCTTTTAAGTTCAGACAGCAGAAGACCTCTCCCCCCCCCACAGCATTCCACAGTAATGGTTGCTTTGTCTCAGAGCAGATAAGCATGCCAGATGTTAAACGGAGCTTTCAAAGGGCATATCCAAAACAAATACAAGAGTGGACACTTGACTTAAGGGGAGTATGGGACCTTTCCAGAGGCTGGTCAGAGCACAGTAATGCAACACCTCGTTCACACTGACGCTGGGGCACATCAAACCTTATTCTACTCACCGAGATGGAGTACCAGGAGCGCTGTAGCTGTGAAGTCTGAGCTCTGTATGTGCCTTGCCAGTGTGGATGGGTAATGAGCTAGTGCACCTGGGGCTCCTTTATCACACTTTAACTCGCAAGTGTAGCCAAGCCCTTTGTTTCTCCTACTGCAACCATTACCATGGTATCTGAGCATCAGTGACAACTATATTAGTCTCATATGAATAAGATACTAAGCTGGCCTATGAAAGAGTAAGCAGCATCACATTAGTTAGTGCATCACAGCTACAAGGGATTTTTTAATCCAGGAAAAAACTTTCTGTACAAGTCTGTACTACCCTTCTAACTTGTCTTCCCATTAGTAAAGCATTCTCTTGTAGCTTATAAGGTATTCTGGTCAGGGAATGACTTTTTGTTCTGTTCTTGCACAGCACCTAACCCAGGTGAGTCCTGGTCCATGATTAGGACTCTCAGGTGCTATGATAATAAAAATAATAGAAAAGGATTATGGCCCAAAGTGAAACTAGACAATCTCTTACGCATGCAGGAGGAATATATGCTGATTTAGTTAATATGCTGTAGCTGACCGCAAATTACTGAAGATGAAACATTTATTTACAGTCATATTTACCAGATAGTGAGGTCTGTGGAGGTTCCTCATTGTTTTTACTTGGAGCCTGAGGCCTAGAAATTGGTTGAACTAGAGAAGTTGGACGAGGCTGCTGCATCAGCTGGTTTTGAGACTGTTTCTGGTTTGATAGCACAGATTTTTGAGTTTGTGACTGTACAGGAACTCGCTGAGCCAAATTTGAAGGACACAAAATACGCTGTGCTTGAATTCCACCTCCAGGAACCCTATTCTGAGGATGCTGCTGATGTACAGGGATCCGTTTTGGACCATCCCCAATGGTGGGTAGAGTCTAAAAAACCCAACACATTTAATTACAGTTGAGGCAAGTACAACATACTAGAAGTTCTGCTTTTCCTGTAGTTTGTTCCTTGGTCCTGTCCACTTATTAATACAAGCAGGCAACTGTTTTTTCCTACCTGTGCATGGACTAATTAGCTCCATTATAATAAATTAATATACCCATTAAGAGTTTAAAAAAAAAAGTAAATCAGACAGAAAGGATGATATCATAAAATCATAGAAATGTCAGACTGAAAGGAACATTGATAGGTCAGCTAGTCCAGTCCCCTGCACTGAGTCAGGACTAAGACCTAGTCTATACTAGAGTTAGGTTGACATAAGGCAGCTCTCATCAACCTAACTCTGTAAGCATCTACACTAAAAGGTAGCTTCCACTGATGTCAGTTGCCCACTACATCGACTTAATTCCACCTCCACGAGAGGCAGAGCGCTTAGATTGATGAAGTTAGGTTGACGCTTTGTCCATGTAGACACAGCGTTACATCGCTGGAGGGCCCGGCTATCACTGTGCCATAATGCCCCACACAGTTAAGCTGGTGGAAAGTGCTTCTAGTGAAGACGTGCACTGCAGAAAGAGTACAGTAGGGATATGAAACCCTGCTTTAATTACTGCAGTGGCCGTACATGGACTTAAGTCAACTTAATTTTATACTGTAGACATGCTCTAGGTATTATCTAGACCACCCTGACAGGTATTCTTGTTGTTAAAACCTGTTCTTGAAAACCTCTAATGACAGAGATTACACAACCTCCCTAAGCAATTTGTTCCAGTGTTTAACTACCCTTACAGTTAGGAAGTTTTTCCTAATATCTAACCTAAATCTCCCTTGCTTCAATTTAAGCCCACTACTTCTTGTCCTGTCCTCAGAGGATAAGGAGAACAATGTATCACCCTCTTCATTCTAACTACCTTTTACACACTTGAAGACTTATATCCCCCTCTCTTCTCTAGACTAAGCAGGTCCAATTTTTTCAATCTTTCCTCATAGGTCTATTTTTCTATACCTTAAACCATTTTTGCTGCTCTCCATTGGACTTTCTCTAATTTGTTCACATCCTTCCCAAAGTATGATGCCCAGAACTGAACACAATACTCCAGCTGAGGCTTTATCAATGCTGAGTGAAGTGGAAGAATTACTTCTTGTGTCTTGCTTGAAACATTCCTATCAATACATCCCAGCATGATGTTCACAGTCTTAGATATTTAAAGACCCATATCACAATTCTGGCTGCCACCCCACAAGAAAACATTTTAACACTAGCAGCATGGAGAAGCAATCTGTAGAAGCCTTAACAAGTTGTATTCCAGGTGGCTAAGTCTCCACAGCAGTGAGCTACTGACAGAGTAGCTTGGAGAATATGCCCTGTGTCAGAGTATAATACTTCAGGAAAAAAAGGGGAACCTATTTGATGAAGATTCAGCAATAATTGTCACTGATAATTTGTGGAGTGAATTTATAGAGGCTAATAGTCCTCGTATGATCAAGCCAAGTAAAATGCATTTGTCTAGTAAGTGTGCAAGACCACTTTACCTTGACACTGTGACCAGGGAGCCCATTGTGGTTCTCTTTACCATTTTTCTCCATGTTGCCTAAATACAGAACATTCAGTTGCAGAGATATCTCATGTAGGGACATTATTAACTAGAAATATCTTATATACAGAGCACCCTTTTCCTCATCACCCCTTGCACATCTTCCTCATACCCCCATCCTCACACTCTGCCTTCCTCATCCACACTCTATACCAACCTATGCCCTACTGCGGTTTTCATACCTTCAATTCCCCTCCCCAGCGAAACCCGACACCACCATAGATGGAGTCTTCCCACTCCCATGCCTCTGGTATTCTCCCACATCCGGTCTCTGCACAATCTCTTCCCACTACTATCAGGATCATAATGGTTCCTTTTGGCCAGAAAAGTCCGAGTCTCGGAACCCGGTATCCTTTACAGTGGCCCCCCCGCCCCTTCCTCCAGTACAATCCCCTGGCACTGTAACCGACACATTATACCGCTCAAATCCAGCTCCCCCTGCAACCCTCTCCCCATTACAACGCTTCACTTCCCTACAGCTGCTGCTCACGAGCTGCCTCAAATGCAACTGCAGAGGCTTAATACTTCCCCGCCTGCTGCACCCCCCCACGCGGTCCCTACCCGCTCCTGATGGAACCCTCCCACGCGGTCCCCAGCCGTGAAGCCCCCCTCCTGCTGCACCCCCCACGCGGTCCCCAGCCGTGAAGCCCCCCTCCTGCTGCACCCCCCACGCGGTCCCCAGCCGTGAAGCCCCCCTCCTGCTGCACCCCCCTACGCGGTCCCCAGCCGTGAAGCCCCCCTCCTGCTGCACCCCCCCCACGCGGTCCCCAGCCGTGAAGCCCCCCTCCTGCTGCACCCCCCCACGCGGTCCCCAGCCGTGAAGCCCCCCTCCTGCTGCACCCCCCACGCGGTCCCCAGCCGTGAAGCCCCCCTCCTGCTGGATCCCCCACGCGGTCCCCAGCCGTGAAGCCCCGCTCCTGCTGCTCCATGCGCCCCTATCCACTCCTGCTGCAGCCCCCCCCAAAGCCGCCCCCACCCTTGTAGCCCCCAAGTCCCCGTTGCGGCCCGGTTCCCACTAGAATCCTCATTCCCTACCCCACGCCCCTTCTCTCTCCTCAGCCCCTAGGCGACCCCTTTCCCAGATCCCTCCCAGCCCCGTGTTCCCCTCACCGTCACCACTCCGCCGGCCCCGACCGCCCGAGCTGTTTGAATTCAAACCGCCCTCCTAGGATACCCTTTAAACCGCCGCTGCTCTCCATTGGCCCATCCCGAGCCCCGCCTCTGCCACTCGAGTCTCACCCCCGCCTCCTAATGTTGCCGGGACACAGAAGGCTGCGACCGCTGCACGCCCCCACTCCCCGCGCGACCCCCCGTCCAGCACCCGGCAGTGCTGCCGCAGCACACACAGCGTGTGACCGCCGGCCACTCACAGCCAGCAACTGACGCACGGCTCCCCCCCGCCACCGTACTACTGGCAAGCAGTACCGTACAACAGATAATTAAACGATCTGCTGCTGATAGTTCGATTCCTTTTCAGGCTCCCGCCCGCGGAGGCCCAGGATTGGCCTATCGAGGCCACGTGACAAGGAAAGCAGCCAATTACTATAATCCGCTGATTTTTTTAAAAATTGAGGCAGATGATTGGCCTCCTGAGCCCACGTGATCTGGACACCGGCCATTTTTGGCAAAACGGAGAGAAGTGAAGGGATACGACGCGACGCGCTTACGAGGCCACGCTCACGTCGACGGGGGGGGGTGGGGCTTCTTTTAAAATGGTCGTCGCTTCTCGCTGAAAGTTGGAAGCAACCATTTTAAAAGGAAGTCCTCTCCCCAAGCCCAAATCCGCTTATGGTAGCTGCGTTGCCATGGGTGGGCGGCCTGGAATTACGCGATTTGCGTAAGGAAAGGATCGACCAAGCAGAGACTTTGTAGAGGAAACTCCGTAATTGGCGCGTCGGTCTACGAAATTAGCGTAGGGAGGAAACGAGAGGCAGATGATACGTACAGAAAGCACGTAGCAGGCGGCAGGTAGCGGTCACGCATGCGCCCGAGTGTGCCTGTGACGTTGGAGGCTCGCTCAGCAACCAGAGGAACGGTTAGGAACCAATCGGCGGGCGGCGCAGCTGAAGAGAAGCCAATCGGCAGGCATTCTTGTTCCTCACAGCCGGCCATTAAGACCTGGCGCAGGGAGTGCGCACAGAGCCTCGGGGGTGGGGACGGGAAGGCGGTCAGGGGGCCGCCTTAGGAGGTACTAAGCCTTAGCTTCAGGCGGAGAGGGGTGGCTCGGCTGTTGCTGGGGAGCGTGTCGCCCCTGCGCTCGGTGGTGTGTGATCCGCGGCCGTTGCTACGGGCTGTGGCTCTCGAGCACAAACGTGAGTGGGCGCCGGGCCAGCGTGTCGCACCAGCGGTGACGTGTGGTCAGTGGACAGCGTGTCACACCAGCGGGGCGTTGGGCGCTCGAGGACAAGCGGGAGGGGGACGTTGGGCAGTTTTGTTGTACTAGCATCAAGGCGACTCGCCTGGTGGCTCCCGTAGGACCTGGGCCGTCAAGCACAGTCGTGAAGGGGCTCTCGAGCCATTGTGTGATCCGTGGCCGCCGGGCCCGGCGCGAGGACGACTTGAGGCCTTTGAAGGCGTGAGCTAGAAGGCAACTCCCGTTGCCACCGTGCTCGTGAGGACAAGTGTGAAAGTGAGCTCGGTGTGGGGGGCTGCGTGGCGGTGACGTGTGATAGATGGCAGCGAGGCCAGGTGTGAGGAGGATGTCAGGCCGTCGTGTTCCCTCAGCGTGTGATAGACGTCCGCTTCCACGGGGCCTGAGTAACGTGGGCTCCCCCGCTCCTGAGCCACGGCCACTGCGGCTGCCTTTCCTGGAGGCTGAGGTGAGTAGGGCCGTCTGTTGGGGAGACGGGGCGGGAGTGTGTGGGCTAGGCCTTCAGCACTGCTGCTGAGGCACCCTGAAGTGCCTTGTCTCAGCGTGCCACTATGCTGTCTACTAAATTCTGGAGTCATCCCAGAGTCCTGCAGCACCCAGCAGTGAGGCCTCTGACTTTCAGTTCAGTTTGCTTCCAGTGAAGCTTGGGGATGTGGGATGTCCGGTTTCTCAGCCCAGACGCAATAAAACCCAGCAGTCTTAATCCCTAGTCTCCTGAGATCCCACTGCCCTCATTCTGTCAAAGGAATTGAACCCAGGAGTTCTGAATTTCAACTACAGATCCTATTAGGTGACTCAGTCCCTAACCCCTTTCCAGGCCCCTCTTTAATGTCCCAAGGAATACTGCCATTTGTCTCTGTAGCCTCTTTATCGTTTCTCAGTTTACCATGCTCTGAGCCAGGGGTCGACTGGTGTGCGAAGTCTTCATTTATTCACTCTAATTTAAGGTTTCACGTGCCAATAATGCATTTTAATGTTTTTAGAAGGTCTCTTTCTATAAGTCTATAATATATAACTAAACAATTGTTGTATGTAAAGTAAAAACTTTTTAAAATTTTAAGAAGCTTCATTTAAAATTTAAATTAAAATGCAGAGCCCCCCCCCCCCCCCCCGGACTGATGGTCAGGATCTGGGCAGTGTGAGTGCTACTGAAAATCAGTTCACATGCTGCCTTCGGCACACATGCCATAAGTTGCCTACCCCTGCTCTGAGCTAACCATTAGATTCTATTCCTGCTAGAGCTGGAAATAAATTAACTGTGCTCTCCTGGAATAGACTGCTGTTATCATTAGAACTCCCTGCACTTCCAGACTAGGAATAGAGCTTGCCTTCCCATGCTCCTAGTCCCACCCTATAGGCCCTTCCTCCCCCCAAAAAAGAGGCTTTTGCCAAGGGTCTGTACATGCTCCCAGGCTCGCACTTTTGTGGTGTGCATGCACAGGGTCACCCAGCTTATGGTAGTGAACCCTTGGTTGTTTAGCATGTACTCCCCATGCTCCAAGCACAGTTTGACATCTAGATATTCTGTTATTGCACTGTCACAATTTGCTATCTCCATGCTTCCCTGTCTCCTGGTCCAAAGTGGCCTATTGTGACTGAGGAGGAGAACCCCCATCACAATTTGCTGCCCCTGGACCAGAGGACAGGAAGAATAGAGTTGGCAAATTGTGATGGCAGTGTCCCATCTGTCATAATTTGCTATCAGCAGACAAGAATTGCTTACTTTACATGTCAACATTTAAAAAGATCTAAACTTATTTTTAGAAACAGAATTAATTTTTATGAGTAGCTAAGAGTACATTAAAATTGAACTCCGCTATTATTACTCATTTGTATTTTGACTGTATAATTGCAAGAAAACCAAAATATTTACCTTTAAAAAATTATACAGTATATACATTTTGTAAACACCACAACTATAATTGCACAAAGTTTGTACACTCTTTCTTTCTTTTTACTGCTCAGAATGTTTTTATTGGTTCCCTGTTAGAAGGCAGAGCACATGTGCCCACCTCTTCCAGGAGTCACACTGTGTCTTTGAAAAATAGGTGGAAAAAAGTCACTAATTGTGCAAAATATAATTTCAGTTAACTCAAAATTGTAAAATATTTATTGGACTTCTGCTGTGATTTTTAACTTTCTAGCTACATGTCAGTAGTCAAGATATGACTATCTGCTGCAGTTGAAGTATTTATTAATGTAGAATTATTACCACAATCCCGATCCTTATCCAGGTTATTCCATCTGACCTTTATGTAGCTGTCTAGATACTGGGCCATAACTTCAGTTCATGGTACAAGAACAGATCATATTCTGTTTTCTTACCTGCCCAAACGTCTGGCATGTGTTTCTAATACAACTTTGCATTTCTTACCATCTTTGTTTTCCTTCTTGTGTATGACAAGATTGCAGCAGTAAACTACCGTGCTCTATGCAAAATCAATATAATTTAATCAAATTTCCTAATTACGGAAACTATAAATAGAAATAGATTCATTAATGTCACTTATTTCAAGAACTACATTAATGATTTGCAAATATTTTCTTTTGGGGGGTCATATTTAAATAATATTTGGTACCCATATCTATTTGTCTTAAACTGTTAGCTTGTAGATATAACTATATCCTACTGTATTTCAGTACTCTTTTGGTTTCAGCCTTTTTTTTTTTTTTACTGTTAACTAATTAAACACAATATTCATACAGAGAACCCAGTTTCTTTCATTAGGGTACCAAATTTGTGACACATTTTAATAAATGTATTAAAATAACTAATGACATTCCACTCTCTGTTTACCTTCCCATATACTCTGACTTCAGTAGGAATATATAACAAAGCTATACCTGACCTTTTTCCATTAAGAGAATTGCTTTTTTTCTCCCGTACATGCATAGGATATCTTGTGTTGTTTCCACAGTGGTGGTATCTTTATGTTCCAAATATGTTTCTATAAGCTAATGCATTTTTAAAATAGAAAACTCCATAACAGTCAAAATTTGACATTAACTACCTTCAGGATGAGTGGCCCAACAGTTGGGCCCAACCACTAGTATCTTGTGTTCCACAATTTTTGTTTTCCAGAGTCACATAGTAGATTTTTTCCAGTTTCTCAGTGAAGGAAGAATCTAAACTTTAAAATGAATAGCCAATAGCTGACTTCATAATTGAATTTGATGTTTTCATAAAGTCACTCTCAATGTTTAGTAATGGTTTACTTTAAATAATGTTTGGAATCACTACACGCACACACATGCATATACCACCTGCCAGAGTCTTGTGCTATGTTTGCTATGTACTGTGCCACTGATAACCCTTTCATACTCGTGCTAAATTTTAGTGTTTTGAGCCCAAGCTGAGTGAAACAGTCACATGTTCAATTCCTACCAATTCAGTCAATGTCCGCTATTAAAAAGGGTGAGCACAAGTATGTGCAGTTTCTGATTTTATCTTTAGCTATCAGGAAATTTAATCTTGTTACATCACATTTATTGAAAATAGTATCCCACTTACACTGCATGTTAACTACAACTATAAATATCTAAAAGATCATCTTCTAGCTTACCATGAGGGGTAGGGAGATGGGGTGAGACATTCCTTGACACCCTACACAAACACACCCCTTCCAGAACCTGGCTCACATGAGGGGGGCATGTATGGGAGGGCCCCAACTACCATAGATGGGCAGAGCCTCCTAAGATCCAGATATAGACACAAGGGCCACACACACCACCGGGGGGAGTTAGGGGGCTTAGACCCCCTGGAAGGCAAGTCACCACATATTGCATGGGGGGTCCACGCCTCTGTAGATGGGCTGGGGCCCTCTAGATTGTGGTATGTACGTGAGAAAGGAGAGGTGCCCTGTCTTCCTATTCTCCCAGTCCCCGATAACTCCCTCTTTCCAGTGTTCCGCCCCATCACCTAACCACCTCAACCCCTCTCCTCCCACCCAGCCCCATTTATCCCCCTCCCTTGCTCCATTCCCACCTACTCTTCCACTCCATTCATGTTCTTTAAAAACCAAAAAAGTTTCAGCACTTTCAGAATATTGTGCTGTACTCAGATTACATTACCACACATTCAAAACTCCCTTTGCCAGAGGCAGATTGGAGCAAACTACTGCTTTTATTTCGGATTTCTGTCCTGGGCTGTATTTGCCACCAGGCTGTGGCTTAGGTTTGGTGATCATAACAGTTCCCCTGGAGCCTTTCAAGATGTGTGATGTAGAGGTAGTTTCCAGCTACACTCTCTCTCTGTATAGGCTTAGTATAATCTATGTGGCATGCCATCAAGCACTTTAAAGAGTGGTGCGCCTAATAGGAGAATTAAAGTTTTCTGCTAATAATGTAATTTGATTTCCCCTAAAAGGATAGTGGATACCATGCACTTCATTGAGGTAGCTCTCAAGCATTTGAGGCCCTGCTGTGATGATGATCTCAGACCTGGTTTGATCTCTATCTATGATCAAACATTCATTATCAGAGCCCACGAATGTTAAGGAAGGTGGGGGAGGAGCAGGTACTGTATCTCATGAACCCCTTGTTCAAATGGCCCCAAATTTAGATCAGTGCCCAGAAAGCACAATTTCAGGCCAATCAAAGAAATGCAAGGGAAACTAAAGATGTCAGCCTTATTCATTTGATTTTAAAAAAATTGTGCAAATAAAAATTAAAAATTGCAAACTGCAAAATCACAGTAAAAACATAGTGTTAGACTAGAAACGATGTGAGATGTGATTGTTAACCTCTAGCAACTATTAATATTTTCAATTACTGTATTTGCTATTCAAGTATAAATTAAATAGTGCAATGGCATCTATTTGCACAATGTAAATGAAGTGTAAGATTAATGCGAGTAATAAATTATAAAAAACTAAATAATTGAGGCAGAAAACTGCATTGACAGTGGATTACAAGAAAGGGACTCTAATTCAGGGAGTGGAACAGCAGATAAGACAAATTAGTGAACTACTCCGAGGCTTTATGCAGACATATAAACAAAAAGGGAATTCGGTAAAATACTAAAAGCATGCATAGGATTTCTATCTGTGTTTGCGTTTCACTGTATTCAGTCTTTAGCTGCTTGGTACATCATTTCAGATAAGGTTGAGGTGCCTTATTTAGGCATTGAGTTGCACTGTGCCTTTAGAAACAGCCGTGGTAAGTGGGCGGTGCGATACGCTGCTTACCAAATGAGTAAACAGTAGCCTCTCTGCCACGCACAGCTTATTTTTGCAACCCCACAGACAGCCCCAATTCTAGTAAAATCCCTGTTTTTCTAGTTTCCCCCTTCTCTCCCCGTTGTCTGGCAGGGGCTTTTAACCCTGCCCCCTATTCCCTATGCCTGATCTTGCCCCTCTCCTTCTGCTAGCTGCGTGACTCTTTGGGGCGTGCAGTCTGGCTCCCCGCAGTGCAGATTGCATCCCACCTCTCCGGTTTGTCCCCGGTCCCCTTGTAACGCGGCTGTGGGAACAACAGGGACCTTGTATCCCAGTAAGGGCAGCAGGCGGGCTTCAGCCGCAGATGTTCGTGAGTATGTTCACTCTCCACGAGCATGCTCAGTAGCGCAAAGCTGCATATTGCGCTGGGGAGCGATTGGGATACACTTAGCCGCTGCCGCCTCTAGCATCTATCGATGTTCTCAGGGCTCCGGTCGCCATTTTAGGGGGAGAGCAAGGGAGGCAGAAAGACAGGCTGGTAGGTACCGGGGCGGTGTGAACAACTCCTTTCCTACATGCCCTGCTGAGCTGAGCGGTGTACAGCTCTGCTTGCTTGCCGGAGGCCGTTTCCTCTAGCCCGCGGTCTCCCGGAACCGCTAAGCAGTTCACTCTCCTTCCAGTCAGTTTCTCCCCCGCCCCTTTAGTTTGCTTTCACCCCTCCCCATTTATAACAATCGATTGTTCTTTGGGGCTGGAAATGAATGGATTGGGGAAGGGGTGGTGGATTGGGTGCAGGGGAGGTTTTGGTTTTTCAGCTGGTGGCTTCACTGAAAACCCTGCAACACACGTTTTGTTTTGCCGCTAGGCTTCCCTACAAAACACCTGCTTGATTAAATTAAAGAAAAGTTACTGTCAGGAGACAAACGTTGCTAGCCAGTGTTGCTCTTAACTCACCTTTGTAACAGTCCTTAATTACAGTCTGAGTGCTGGTAACTGGTGGACTGTCTTCTCCGTAGTTGCTACTGTCTGCAACAGCTTTCTGTTATCTCTTCTCATTTGTCTGTCTAGTTTGGAATCTTAGCTGAAAGTCTCTTTCCTTTACATATACAAAACCTTTTAAATTTATCACTATAAAGTCACTGTTTAAGGCTGAAAGGTGTTGGGGTATGTTCTGTATGAAAGATTATACCATTGCAATGTAACTGTTTTGTAAGTATTTTTTTCTCTTGTTTCAGGCACCCGCAAGGCATTCCTTGCTCACAATGTATAGAACAAAAGTAAGCTTGAAAGATCGTCAACAACTTTACAAACTGATTATTAGTCAATTGCTGTATGATGGATACATAAACATTGCCAATGGCCTGATAAATGAGATAAAACCACAATCAGTCTGCGCACCCTCTGAACAACTGCTGCATCTGATTAAACTAGGTAAACTGTAATGCAGGATTCATGTACATAAACTAGGAATTGCAGACTATTTGATGAAGTTCAGGTATGTGGGTCCTGGCTCAGCACAGGGCCTGGATTTGATGACCTCTAGAGGTCCCTTCCAGCCCTACATCTCTGTGATTCTGTAGTGGACTCAGTGCAATCTAAAAGTCAATGTTCTCTTTAACTCCTAATGTTGCTGTACAGTTGTCATATTTATGCATAGATAACAAAATACAAGTCTTTCAGTAAATCTTTTCTGGGATCTACTTATTTATTTATACTTTTTCAAATTATAATAGTGCCTATCCAATGCCCTGGATCCTTGACATCTTCTAAAAGGACACTGAATAAATGGGGCCATTAGATCTCATAGATTAAATCAAATAATCCATTCATAAATATAATAGAAACTAACTGAGACACCAAATCACACATCAGCACTAGTAGACGTACTCAAGACCAGTCTCCTCACAGACAGAGGAGAAATGGTGGGCCTTGCATTGTGTCCTGAAGACAGACAAATGTGGACTGTTACAGATCTGAGAAGAAAATGGGTTTCAGAGTTCCAGGGCCCTCACAGAGAATGTTCTGCCAGTCACTCCCTCTCTCTTATGAGGTTTCAGCTCGGTTGCCACATGTCACAAGGGCTGTTTCATGTTAGGGGGGAGAGAAGTGGGGGAGGCAGGTAGGTCCCAGGTTGTTCAGGTTATATTGTAATAGTTTTGTTACTGACACTGGTATTACTTGTCAGATCAGAATTTCAGTGTTTTTTTAATTATCTGACAAATGTTTGGGGACTGGTGTAAGTCTAAACATATTTCTTTTTTAAGCAGGTATGCACAATGTATTGGAGGATGGAACTTAATAGGAAACCTCTGTTAAAAGTTGTTTACTGTCTAATCGGGTGCAACTGAAGCAGTGTCCCGTGGCTAGGATACTGGACTGGGACTCAGGCCTGGTCCACACTACAGCGTTAAATCGATTTAACGCTGTACCCGCCCACGCTACAAGGCACTTTAAATTGATTTTAAGGGCTCTTAAAATCGATTTCTGTACTCCTCCCCAACGAGAGGAGTAACCCTAAAATAGATATTACTATATCGATTTAGGGTTAGTGTGGACGGAAATTGAAGTTATTGGTCTCATTCTTTTACTGAGCTACCCAGAGTGCACCGCTCCAGAAATCGATGGTAGCCTAGGACCATGGACGCACACCACCGAATTAATGTGCCCTAGTGTGGACGCGTAAAATCGATTTTATAAAACCGGTTTTATAAATTTCGATTTTATGCTGTAGTGTAGACGTGGCCTCAGACCTAGGTTTTATTCTCTACTTTGTGACTTCGGGCAAGTCACTTCACCTCTCTGTACATCTGTGTTTTCTCCACCCTTTTGTTTCTCTTGTATTTACAGGATAAGGTCTTTGGAATAGGAACTGTCTGTTACCATGACAGACTCTCTTAGTGCGTATAGTGGCTCTTAGTGTGCACCACAGGACCTCACTCTCAGATGGGGCTTCTATCTGCTACTGGAATGTAAATAATAATGTTTGGTGGGGTAATTTATTCACCAACAGATAACAAAATATTGTAGAGAGTCTTATAATTGAGTTAGGCAGAAGAATACTAATGGAAAAGTTAATGAAATCTGCTAAAATCAAAAAGTATTGTGTCCCTGTGTGGTAGCTTAGCTTCAAAGTTAACTTAATCTGTCACTAGTCTGGTTTGTGTGTGTGTTTATTGCAGTATTAGTCTTGGGGACACATTATTGTTAAAGGTTTCAGAGTGGTAGCCGTGTTAGTCTGTATCAGCAGAAAGAATGAGTAGTACATGTGGCACCTTAGAGACTAATAAATTTATTTGGGCATAAGCTTTCGTGGGCTAAAACCCACTTCATCAGATGCATGCCATGGAAAATACAGTAGGAAGAGATTACACACACACACACACACACACAACATTCCCCTCCTGTTAATCACACCTTCTTGTCAACTATTGGAAATGGGCCATCCAGATTATCCCTACAAAAGTGGTTTTTGTTTTGTTTTTTTTTCCTCCTGCTGATGATAGCCCACCTTAATTGATTAGTCTCGTTATAGTTGGTATGACAACACCCATTTTTTCATGTTCTGTGTGTGTGTGTGTAGTTCTATATCTAGATAGAGCTATAGATATAGAGAGAGAGTGTGTATGTATATATATATTTCCACGGCATGCATCCGATGAAGTGGGTTTTAGCCCACGAAAGGTTATGTCCAAATAAATTTGTTAGTCTCTAAGGTGCCACAAGGACACCTCCATTCTTTTTATTGTTAAAGTGACAGAGAATAAAAGTATTCTGTTTACTGAAAATACCCCTAATTTTTCCATGGAGCAGATACAAAAATTCTCCCCAGTATAAAATTTATACTGGCAAAAAAAAAACTGTGCTGCAAAATTAACTACCAAATTAGTAAAATTATTTAACGATTATTTAAAGTGTTGTAAGCTTTAACAATCTTCAAGAGCTAGGAAATCACAACAAAGGTTCAAACTGCCTTCTTACCTTATTTTGTGTATCCTCTAGTTTTGAATCTTAGCATGTCAACTAGCTTGCGTTTGGCACAGACAAAACTAATGACAGTAACTAACAAGGAGCTCCGAAATGCGGTATTTAATTTATGCATGATATTTTAGTGTTAAGACAATTGAGGTCTTAGTCTAGTTATCTTTCATCATGATCTCTTTGAAAATCTACTTGAATAATGTAATAACAGGGTGCAAATTGAAATAGTCAGTGCTTCACACATTTCTGGGAGCATAAATATAGTAAACTTTAGATCTATCTAAACTAGGAAAATTACGATCCCTAATGCACTACTGATGGTAACAGCAAGCATTTTCAACACCATGTTATCCAATTCTACTCTGAACAGGGTTAGATGACATAGACCAGGGACACCATTTACCCTTGCTCAGAGTTAGGTTAATGATGTGGTTGAAATGATGAGCTTGTACGCTGCTTAAGCTGCAACTTCCACTAATGAAATGTAGATGCAACCTTGAAGAGAGTGAGTTAAATATGCGATATAAGTGTGTGGAGGAATAATGTTTCTCATTATTCTCATTTGAATTATTGTAGTACCTAGGAGGTCTAGTCATGGACCACGACCCTATTAGTGACACTGCTTCATTGTGGTGGTTCCGGTATTCTTTATTGAGCTGCAAAGGAAAAGATTCTGTAAATGTTTGTCCTTTTTAAAAAAATATTTTTTTCTATACAGGCATTACTGTTTCTTGTGAAAGTTGGCTGTAGATACAATCATGGCTACTCTAAGCAGTTACTAGTATATTTATGAAGACTTAGTCAACCTTTTTGTGGAGAAAGTAAATATATTTAATCTCTCATCCTTCAGGAATGGAGAATGATGACAGCGCAGTTCAGTATGCAATTGGGCGCTCTGATACAGTAGCTCCAGGAACAGGGATTGACTTAGAATTTGATGCAGATGTCCAGACTATGTCCCCCGAGGCTTCTGAATATGAGACTTGTTACGTCACATCTCATAAAGGACCATGTCGTGTAGCTACATATAGCAGAGATGGGCAATTAATAGCTACAGGATCTGCTGATGCCTCAATAAAAATTCTCGATACAGAGAGAATGTTGGCAAAAAGTGCCATGCCCATCGAGGTAAAGTATCACATGAATCATGATCCGTCAGTGAATGATAAAAATGCTACATCCATTTTATAGCATTTGTTCTGCCTCCGATAGCGTACTTAAGGACATGTACCTTTTTTTGTTGTCTAGAATCTGCACACAACTAGTAGCAGTGCACAGTCTTAAGAATATTGCCGTGAACAAAATAAGTGCAACATTTGTCTTAATTATAAAGGTGATTTTTATTCAAGAAGGGTAGTAGTACTGTGAGTTAGAGCAGGGCACTAACACTCGGGACCGATGAGTTTTATTTTTTTCCTGCTGTTGACTCCATTTTGACTTTAGGCAAATCACTAACCTCTGTCAGTTTCTTTTTGCTTCTCTGTAAAAGAAAGATATTGTATATTTATCGTAGGGATGTTAATGACCAATATTTGCAAAGAACTTTGAGATAATCATTATCATTCTAATTATATGCATAGTTTTTTCATAAAAAATGCAATCTTTGCTTGGAAGATGTTGGCAGGTTTTGATGCATGTTTAAAACTCACTTTTTCTCTTCTACCAGGAGATCCCACATGTTTGTTTTTAAATGCCCAGAGTAATAACATAAGAGTTGGATAGTGGTTTATGGTTCGGAAACACTCTCCATTGACTTGTTTAAATGTTTTCTGTAGGTCATGATGAATGAGACAGCACAGCAGAATATGGAAAATCATCCTGTTATTCGGACTCTGTATGATCATGTGGATGAGGTTACATGTTTAGCTTTCCATCCAACAGAACAGATCCTGGCATCTGGTTCAAGGGACTATACACTTAAATTGTTTGACTATTCGAAACCTTCTGCTAAAAGAGCCTTCAAGTATATCCAGGTTAGAGATTAGTCTTTTTAAAAAAAAAAAAAAACAAAAACCCAAAAGCTTGAGGTCTACAACTGTAGTGATAGCAATTATCTAATTTGTACCTGCATGGAGAAATAGCTAGATACACAGGAGTATGCAGTTTTGCAGATACTCTTGTGATAATTATGCATACAAATTAGATACATAAAATGTGTGCCTGTGATCATCTTCTCAGATCTGATGTCCGCTCTCCTTTCTATACGTGCCACCGGGGAAACCTGAAACTGTTAGGGGTGGTGCTTCTGGCATTTCCTTTATGAACAGCATTGAAGTTCTATGGATTTCTCTTCGGTTGTTAAGGGGGAAATTTCCTCCTCTCCCCCAATCCCATGAATAGGCATTGAAAATTGATATAGGACTTAGAGCAATGTTTTCTCAAATATAACCACAAGGGACTTTCCTTGCGGCCACAGCCTTCTAGGCAGGGATGGAGGGGGCACAAAGCATCAGCCCCTCTGAGGCTGTCATGTCTGTAGTGGTTGGGCCCTGCCCCGCTCTGGGGAGACACAAGACAGAGGAGCAGGCAGCCAGTGAGTTTTCCTCACCTTCCCTGGGAGCAGTGGGATTGGGCTTCAGCTGTTGGGTGGCAGGCTCCAGCCATGGGTCTTCAGGCTTCATTCCTTGGCCGCGTGGTGACAGGCTCTGTCCCTGAGCTCATCCTACTCCTCCCCCCCCCCCCCGCTGTCTCCCCATCACCTCAACCCCCACTGTCTCCCTATCCACCTCCCCATCCAGGTCTTAATTTGTCCCCAGTCTTGCTGGACCGTAAGTCTGCTATGAAAAGTGATACTTGTATGTTTGTTGTTAGCACTTTTCACAACAGACGTATTCTCTAGCAAGTCTTTTTTAAAAAAAAAAAAAAAGGCAAAAGAAATGACAGGAACATGCAAAGCACCTTATTTGTGTTTCTATTCTGATTAGGTCCAATAAAGAATAGAGACAACTGTATGTTGTTTAATATTGAGTCTGTGAAAAAATCCTACATAAATAAATTACAATTATTTGGATATGTATATGTGCATATGTATTTGTTTTTCCAAAAGTTAATTAAGTATTTTAGGAAAAATTATGAGAGCAGCCACCAGTAAGAGTTGGTGGCCGCACTCTGAGGCCACCAAAAAATTTGTGAGAACCGCTTAGAGTATAATCCTGATCCATCTAAATTTGTTACTGCCATATAGTGGAGAGGGGAGTGGTGTTCTCCAATTTGTAACCTGCCCTAAACACTATACTAATTAAGAATTGAACTTATATGAAAATATCATAGAACTTCAGACTTGTGAATCCACCAGGATTTTCTTTCTGCAAATAGGTTCTTTCTATAGATTGATATATTTCTTATCACACAGGAAGCAGAAATGTTACGCTCCATCTCTTTTCATCCTTCTGGTGACTTCATACTTGTTGGTACCCAGCACCCTACCTTACGGCTTTATGATATCAATACGTTCCAGTGTTTTGTGTCTTGCAATCCTCAAGATCAACATACCGATGCTATATGTTCAGTAAACTATAATGCAAGTGCTAACATGTATGTGACAGGAAGCAAAGATGGATGCATCAAATTATGGGATGGAGTTTCAAATCGATGTATCACTACTTTTGAAAAAGCACATGATGGAGCTGAAGTCTGTTCTGCCATCTTTTCCAAAAATTCAAAGTACATCCTGTCAAGTGGAAAAGATTCTGTAGCTAAACTGTGGGAGATATCCACAGGTCGAACACTAGTCAAATATACAGGTATGTGGCAGATGACTTATCAAGCAAAAATTGTTCATGTGGTAATCAACTAGTGATGGGAATAAATATTTGATGCAGTACAAAATTTTTAAGTGCTTAGTCCAGTGACTGATGTGCTCAGTTAAATATGTGAACGATTTTTCAGAGTTTACTCATAAGATCATGATAGCCTTGTGCTGTTGAACAGTAACCTCTAAAGTTAATTGGAAGTTTCTTCTGTTCAAGGATTCCCCAAGGTTTTTCTCTCTATTCTTGGTCACAGATAAGTCACCTCATTCCATTCTTGACTTTCTTTAGATGTTGGTCATCATCTTAAACTAATCTGAGTGGATCTGGATAACTTTCCATCATTACTTCATTTGTTCAAATGATGTATTACTATTCTGCTGGCTGTTAGCTGTCTGTTAAGGGAAAGCTTCATCAAATACAACTCTCTTGGGTTACTCCAGAAAAGAAAAGTAGACATATCAAGACATCTTTTTGGCAAGAAGTTGCTGGCTGGGGGCTCCTTTCAGTCTTCTCTAACCTCCACAGGAGATTTTGTTGCTGTGAAATAGATTCCAGAGACATTAGGGCAGTTTGATCTGCCAAAACCAGGAACTGAGACTTTGATTCAATCTGCAAAAGTAATTTAACTGTGATCTTGTTGCCCAAAATATAAACTAGTAATATTTTTAACCAGCAGGGTGCAGCATAGCCTGCATAAACAACCTCAAAATGTTTATAAAGCACTTCGCTTGATAAATAAGAGAAACATAATCTTTCTAATCAAATCAAGTCTGTGTATGCCATAGTTATATCTGAAACATCTTACTTTTATAAGAAAGTTAATGCTAAACTTCTACAGTGGGAGTAATGGCCTAGCTAGATAATGGATTATATATTTATAGATATTGATAATGAGAACTTGCACTTTCCTCCATTAGCTGTGCTCTTTCCAATTTTAATTACCAATTGCTTCCTACTAAGTTTCTCACTAAGAGTACTGGTGTACTGCTCTAAAGGTCTTTTGATTTGTTTGCAGTTAGGAAGGAAGGGCTTCAAGTATTCTCTATATTTCTATGAAATGGTGTGTGAATACTTACCTTCACAGGTAAACTGTTTGTTGGAATGTATATAGATTTTCTTTCCTTAAGATGGTTTTTGAACCCTCACATTGTGGTGGTATGGACTAGTACAGTCTGGAATTGCATATTTAAAAGGGCTTTTCGTTTTTGTTTTTTTTTTTAAATTTCTAAGCAGCTCTTTGAACTTTCCTATATATAGAGGCTGAAATCTGGCAAGTATTGTGTCCAGCATCATTTCTTTCACCCCTACCCCCACCACCCTGCTGGGGAAAAAAAAAAATCCTCCTGCTGTAACAAACTCATTGAAAGTCACTTGTAGTGATCACACTGACATATTTTTTTAAGTGAGGAAAAAAATTTTTTATAAAATTTTGTTAGGCAGTCTACATGTGTTTTTGCTAACACCAATACCGATAGTTATGACTTCTGCATAGGTGTTATGTAGGGAAATGTAACATCATGAATTTTCTCTATAAATAAGCATACACTTTCACTGCGCATCTGAATTTAATGCATCTGCACATGAGGGACTAATACTGTTAGTTGAGTCGGGTAAAAAGTGGGTAGGTGCTGTGCAAGCTTGGATAGATCACAAGAGAAATTCAGCATCCCTGTTAAAATACTCTTTAAGTCTCTTGAGTAGAAATTGCCCACCATGCTAAATATTCAGCATAAATAAACGGTTTCATCCTATTCCCAGACTCATCTCTTATTACTTAAATCAGGATTTAAATCCTGAAACTGCCCAGAAAGATTTTAAAAAATAGTATGAAGCTGTGCCTCCATTTCACAGTTCTTTCTACAGTTCTCTGGCTTCTGATGGTCCAGTATTATCATCAAAACTTGCTGAAACTCTTTAGTGATCTGATTCTCAAATCCATCTGAGCTGTGTTTGGCCTCTAACACTAATCTTTTTATTACATGACATAGAGGTGTGCATGTGTGTGTTGCCCTTGCAAATTGTGCACTCATATATAAAAAGCATTTTCCGTATCGTAATTGTCATTCTTCAGGCCTGCGATTATTGCTGTTTCCCTTAAGCTATTTGCCAAAATCTCAGTAGCACTTTCTGCAGTGAGGGTGGGAGGAGAAATGTTAGAGCCCTTCTAAATGTTAATCAGTGAACACAAAGCTGGCCCTTGTTGATGGTCCTGAGCAAGTAATATCTGAAAGAGAGACTCCTTGTGCTTTTGACAATCTGCCCCCCTAAGCAAGGCTGCTCTAGGTTACATGTTTTACTTACAGCTTTAATGAGTATCATGTCCCTGCTATTATAGGAGCTGGTTTGAGTGGACGGCAAGTACACAGAACACAGGCAGTCTTTAACCACACAGAGGACTATGTGTTGCTTCCTGATGAAAGGACCATAAGTCTCTGCTGCTGGGACTCAAGAACGGCAGAACGGCGAAATCTTCTGTCATTGGGGCATAACAGCATTGTCCGGTGTATTGTTCATTCTCCTACCAATCCTGGTTTCATGACATGCAGTGATGACTACAGAGCTCGATTTTGGTACCGAAGGTCAACCACAGACTAAAGACAGTTTAATAAAACAGTGATTACCTAGATGAATTATACCATCTTATATTAAGCGTACTGCCAACAGATGCCTGAACAAGAGCCATGCTGTGTCCGTATTTAACTTTGTCAAACATAGTGAGAAAAGTACTGAAATTCAGTTTTCCCTCACTCACTGACCTTATTAGTGTGTATGGCATCAGTTGTGTAAGTAGTCTCAACCATTATTCTTGAATACAATTAATCCTTCCTGCAGGGATAGTTTTAAACTTGCTCTTACATGTCTGAATTTTCAGAATGTTAGTAACTTAAGTGAATCTTGCTCAATCTGTGTAGAATTTCTCCATTACGTCTGTGCAAACGTATTAAAGAATTTTTTTAAGAATGGATTGCGCAAATTCTCAGCAGAACTTGTCCAGATATTTTAAAGAAGAATTAAGTTGTATTTCAGTTTTGATATATGAACTGTGCAGTGAAAGCTCTGGTTTTGTATCTTTTTATTCTATTTTCTTTTTTAAATTTGCCAAGTAGCCCTTCATCTCTGAGCCAGAATTTTGTGCCATAAGAATTTGAACATCCAGTTTTAAAAGGTTTAGATGAATTCAACAGATGATGATGTTTTAGTTCTGATATTAAAGCTCTTGGACTTGAAATCTGGTGGCTGACTTTCTTTCATTTGAATTTTTTTTTAACTAACTGCTGTAGCTTGAAGCAAATAAGAGGCTTGCAAGCTGACCTGAACCCATCAGGACCAGGACCCAATTACAAGTGTCGGGTAGCATGTAATTTGTATAGCATGCATTTGGTCTTTGTTTGATTTAGGTAGTCTCTTATCACTCGGGGCTTGTATATATGAACTAGTTCATGGCATATTGGAGTGTGAATCTGTACACACCCTGTTTCACATGCACACACCCCCATGCCATAGACTAACTGCATCCTGCTAATGAATACATTAACAGTCATTAATATGCTTTGATCTGGTCCAATTTCAGAGACTAGGCTAATGTACATTAATGAGCTGCCACCAGGGTGTGCACAGACACATAGTCCACACCAGGCTCCCAGCCTCCCAAAGTCCATATTGTCATCTTACTCCTACCAAGTCAAGACATGAGTCATTACACATCTCTAACTATAAGCTTAATCTTTTAAGGTCCAGAAGCCAGTAAAGGTCCCACTGCGTGTCTACCTACAAAATCAGCAGACTGTTTCAGGGCTATGAGAATAAGATAGAAAGTCTATCAGCTATCTGTTCAGCAGTAATATCTGTACACCACCACACTTTCCACCGCCATGTTTTTTTCCTTCCCTACAGTGGCAAGATTCCTTAGAGCCCTGATTTATGTTCAAGGTTGAGGAGCGCCCTCTCTTGTTCTAACAGGGTGGATAGGTCTCCCTATACCACCTACCAATGAAGACTGCCTCTTTAGTAACCATTACATCAACTGAAGGAGTAGGAAAGTTGTGGGGTCCCCACACCAGCTGCTCATTATATGGCATTTTGTAAGGATAGGGTCACTCTCAAGTTCCTGCCCATATTTGTTTCAGTATTCTAGTTCAGCTCTCACTTTTTTCTGAAATCTCATTCAACCCCAGGGAAAGTTAAACTTCACAAATGTAATAAGAGACTGCATTAATGGGACAAAACCATTCAGACTACTTATGGTTGCTCTCCCGTTATCTGTGCTGCTACAGCACTGAAAATGTAGGCAAGCCCTTATATAAAAGCTTACATGCTAAAAACTACATCACACTTCTTGGGAGACATTTTGTTCTTCCCTTTAGAAGTCTGGCTTGGGCCGAATTTTGAAGCCAAACATGGCCATTTGGGACCTTTGCAGAGGTTAAGAAATGGGAACTATCAGAGATTTTTTTAAGTGGGATTCTGACTACATCAGAATGTGTTCTAAGTTAGTGAGGATTAGACTCAGAAGTCGGTGGGCAGCAATGTGAAGCTCAATCCAGACCTTTACAAGTCCCTACTCTTTGGCAGAACCTTCAAAATTGGATGCCCATTTAGTCCTGCAGTCATTGTTTAAATAGGTCTTATACCCACTTCCAAGCAAATAGATGACTGTTAGCCACCAAGAGTGGAATCCATGGGGACAGTACAGTCACTGGGGGGAGGGGGAGAGAATGGTTATCCTACAGTAACTGGTTCTTCATGAAGTGTTGTCCACATAAATGCTGGGACTCACCTTCCTTTCCTGCTTCTACAGCATCTTATACAAGTGGGATTCTGAATTAGTAAAGGGAACTGAGGAACAGTTGGGCCCCTGTGGGGGGAGGAATGCAGAGTATCTAGGGCACAGGTGTGGCCCCAATAGACACTGCTTGCCAAATGAGTTGGATCTCATTTTCACACAGCACATGCACACCAAAAGTAGAATCCACAAGTCAAAGCACAGTTCAAGTAATTCTTTCCGAAGATTTCTGAAAATTTCTGTTCAGCTTGTTTAGTTTGACAGATACTTTTCAAGCATTCTAACTCAACACTTTTTATGTGCTGATGCTGCACCTACTTGACATCAGCCCAAATGGTTAGACAAAAAATCCAGGTGGCTGGATAGCAGAGGAGATGGTAAATTAGATGGGAGAGTCATAGTCCACCATTCTTCCTCTTAAAATGGAGAGGAATCATCACAGGAAACCAGATGGATCAGTTTGTCTTCTGAGATGAGTCAAAGTTGTTTAAATTTTTCAGTGTCTTTCATACAAAATGTACCTTACAACACATATGGTTGGTGCCTTACAGGTATGTAAGAGCACAAATTCCCTACCCCACAGAGTTACAGGCTATTACAACACAGCTATAATAAATATTTTATATTAAATGTGAGAACATTTTGCAACATATGGAAAATGTGGGGCAGAAATCCTGAATTCATATGATTGTGGCAGTCTTATTTCATTAAAGTGCTATGCAAACACTTGTAGTAAACTGTTCTTCCATCAAGCTTCTAAATTAGGAACTACAGGAACATGTAGCAAAGCAGAAGGGTGGGTTTTTTTGTATCTGTGGTTATTTGCAACAAGTCTGTGACAGATCATGGAAAACTCCACTTTTCACACGTTGTTCTCAGTTGTAGACACTGTTAGGGTATTTTTTTGGTTTTGTTTTAATCTTGTCTGCTGTCACAGAAATTGACTTGTGGGAAACCTTTTGTATAGCTAAATACTTTCAGGACAATACTTGTCAGACTCTTTTTTTTTTTTCTTGTGAAATGGTTCCTGACACATTGTGACTTTGCAAAACAGCTCTGTATAACACTGGTTATACAGTGATTATTTATAGTATTGGAAGTGACATTGCTGCTTGGTGACAGCTATGGATAAAAATACTAGAATCAACACAGCTGCAAAGGTAAGTTGATGGTTCATGAGAACAATTTAATGACTTAAAATATTAGAAGCTCAAGTAAGTGATTTTTAAAATTTTTTCACTTCAGAATAACTCTTGTTGTATCATACGTGTTTTATATCTTTACCAGCTAATTGTAGAAAGAGAGTTTTTGGTTTGGATGCTAAGGTACCTGATGATTGCCTGTATTTCTGCTGTTGGAGACCTGGATGTGGCAATGTGTCTGAAGAAATTTCTCCTTGGATGGTACTCTGAGTGAAAGGAAACCTAAGAGATTTTATAAGCCTTAATTACACTGACAAAAGTTAAGTAAGCCCCAGCTTCTATCTTGAAGGTACCACCTCTCTTATTACCATCCCATAAAGCTCTTTGATGGTATAATAATGTACTATTACTAACTAAATACTCAACACATTTGTAAGGTAGATAAGTTAGTTCCCTATTTTAGAGGCAGAATAAAAAATAAGTTAAATTACTGAGGGTTTTTTATCAGAGTTACAAAATCTGTTTGTAAGCTTTTCAGGTTATGAAACTTGTCTCTGTGTTTCGTACTCTACCTAGCAAAATGTGGGTCAGACTGCAATATAAATAACTTGCAAAAAGTCACAGTGTGTGTCAGGGTCAAAGAGAATGTTGGTGTTCTTGGCTCCCAGTGCAATGTTCTTGACCTTGATAATGTAAATACGATTTTGCAGGGGAGCGGAGGGAATTGGAGTTGGATACCAGAAATATAAGGAAAAGCACCCAATGCGAGTTACATGGAACATTTACTGTGTTCAGAGTTTTCTGTCAAGGTCTGTTTGAAAAAAATTGACCTCTCTTATTCCATGTTAAGTCCATCAGAAGAAAATGGGACACACTTTTCTCTCTATTACTGAGATGAAAACTTTTGACCCATTTATGTTTTGAAACTCCTATATTAAGAAGTTATCTTATACCTCTCTCTTTGGCTCCTAACACTTTTATTTTCAATTTAGCAAATTTCTAGGTATGATATTTTGGTCACAAATAGTTTAGCAGTGGCTCACTGAATTTAGCAGAATCAAGTTGACTTTTAAATTCTGAGCATTGCCCTTATACAAATATACACATCTTATGGAGATGAAGTATGGTAAATCAGGAAACCATTCTGGTGCAACATGCTAAATGACCTATTGGTTCCTATTATCCCAGCAACTCGGGCAATGTCATTTTAATGGCCTTACATCATTTTTTATAATTTACTCTGAGATAGCAATACTTTGGCAAGATGAGTGGGCAAAAATGAGTCCTTTTATAGCTGGAGCAGAGTGGCTGGCAGCTGTAGCTGTGCAGAAATTCCCATTATGATGAAAGAACTAAATAGTAGTGTTAACAAGGGCTCCTGAGCACCATTTAAGTGTGTGTGTGTGTGTGTGTGTGTATCGGGAGAGGTAGATTTACACCTCTGACCCTCCTTTTCCCCTCAGCCCCCATCCCCATCAGCTTCCTGACACTTCCTTTGCCAATGTGAGTGAGTGGTACTGTGACCAAACAGTGGTAGGGCCGTGGCCTGGGGGCCTCCTCTCCCCCCAGCTCTAGGGTCTATGGGTGTTACTGCCACAGCTAATGGTTAGCAATTTTGGGTCCCCCCTTTTGCCGGATAAACTGGTTCTGTAAAGGAATCCAGTACGTTAGCATGCTCAACAGACAGCTTGCTCATTTTTTTGAATATGTATTGAGCGCTGATTGTACACCCTGCGAGTGAAGAGTCCTATATGCATATGGCACAAAGTAAAAAGTGGTGGGCAGGGAGCACAGTATCTGCACAGGGGCCTGTCCTATATTGAGTTGTAGTGGGTGGCTGCCAAGTTGCTCCTGTCTAGCAGCAGCATGAAGTGAGAACTAAAAGATGCACAGAGCTAAGCTCCTGTCAGACATGCTTAAGTTTACTCTTAAATGTCTCTCCTTAAGAAATGCTCAGTAGGTGCGCACACTTTTTTTAATTGCATACTTGCAAGTAAGTGATCGAGCTTGCAGAGGAGAACACCTAGCACAGTGATTCTCAAACTTTTGTACTGGTGACCCCTTTCACAAAGCAAGCCTCAGTGTGACCTCCCCCCTTATAAATTAAAAACTTTATATATTTAACATCATTATAAATGCTGGAGGCAAAGCGGGGTTTGGGGTGGAGGTTGACAGCTCATGACCTCGCATGTAATAACCTCTCAACCCCCTGAGGGGTCCCAACCCCCAGTTTGAGAACCCCTGAACTAGCCCTTAGAATTTTATTTGCATATTCTCACCTTGCAACCACAGCAACCTCGCAGACTCTGCTGTGTGTTGTGCAAGGACTTTAAGCTATCTTTGTGGTCCCAGAGCCTGGGCTGGCTATGTACCAGTCAGCCACCAGCAACAAGTTAGAATAGCCTAACTTACACTACTTGCCAAGGGCCTTAGGTAACAGGAGGCAGATGTGGGTTATGGAATCGGCAGCCATGCTCTCTTTCTCTAAATTAAATCACTTGACCCTCTAGTATAGGAGGCAGCTGTGGAGTAGCGTAGGACTTATGTGGGCCCTATGCTATTGAAGGTTCCTTCAGCATAGTCGTCTTCCTGTGGTCAGTTATGCCACCTTTAAGGCAGCTCTGTGGCAACAGATTGCATTGTTGTTCCTAAAATATATTTTAAAAAATTCTATGGTCTGTGGTGGTACATTTGTGCAATTTCTCTAGGCTGAATTCTCTTCTTGCGCTTTCACAACTGATAATTAAAATGCCTGTCACCTAAAAAGGATCAGAATTTGTTGCAAGTGAGCTTCATTGTACCAGACATTTTGCATGACTAGAAAAGTTGGTTGGATGCTTCTGCATTACCAAGTCCACTCCAAGTGCAAAAGATTAAAATTTAGAGAAGAAAATCAAAAAATCCAACTGTTGCCCCCTACAAGACACAGGCACAGTTTTTCATTACAAAAGTGTTTCGAGGAGAAAAAGGGAACGTACTTATTGTAGAAAGAGGAAGGGAAATAATGGAGGCAAGATCTTTTCTGTATAAAGGAACCTTTGAAAACTGTACAAAACAGAAGATGTTAAACATGAACTGTTAGGCGTTGTTCTCTCAGATTCTCTGCCTTTAAAATGTGGTTTTTCTGCAATGATTTATATAGCTGTAAAGGTCTTGCTGAGCCATGACATTTCTAGTGACCGGAACATGAAAAATTCAAAATCAAAGTATTTTTAAATACAAACTAAGGAGGAAGAAGAACTGATACTGCCTTGGGAAAAAGCCCCAAAATACACTCATCTGTAGCTTCACTGCAGTGTCCATTTGACCTTCTTACAGCTCTACAATATCAGAATTCCTGTTTTGGTTTCTTCCTTTTCTTCCTGGAGGCTTGACCGAGTGCCATTTCTTCTTTTGCATGAACATAGCTGCAGGCCATGTAACGTTAGAGAGAATTTACTATGTAATTAGTTCCATTCATTCCCAGTGGCTGTTCACTTCACCCTCGGCAGGGTTCACAGCAAGTCCAGCACTGGGAGGTGTAGGCTTCTAGCCAAACCTTACCATACCGTACTTCAGTGTGAGCTGAAGAACTTCACTTGGGAAGAGGAGAGTGTATTGTATTCATTTAGCTAATGGAATAATAGAGAAAGGACAAGATGAAAGTCAATGTAAGTACTAAATTATTACCTCTGCTGTATTTTATTTAATGGCATCTCATTTTTTTGTGAGAATGTATATGGAATGTATATCTGCATCTGCTACAAGCTCTGTTTAAAGCATGCTCTATTCCTGTTTGTTAGTTCCTAACATGATACTTTGTAACATACAATCTTAATTTTTAACATAGTTATCTGAAAAAACACTACTCTGTTTTATCAAGAAGAGGGGAAACGTTTCTGTCTAAAGAAGTTAGGTTTGACTCAGTCTTCTATAAGTAAGAATTATACAGTGATATGCTGTACTGGTAAGCAACATTTATGACAATGGCAGGTTATTAAATGTCTAAATGGCCATTGTGCCTTCATAATTACCATGGCATTTTTAATGAGCACAAGTGATTGCATCTCATCTTCATTTTGGATCTCATTCAAAAGAGGGAAGCTATAACAATGTAATTGCAGCATAGTAGAAGACAGATGTATCATTTATGGAACTGTTCAAATACAACCTATGGGCTGATGATTCTCCCCTTGATGTACAAATGTTAAGTAACATGAATAAGAGTTACATTTGTGCAGAGAGGACAAAATACACTAGAATGACTGAACACATCAAAAATCCTGTTCTGCAGTAAAAACACTGAGAAGTCCTTGTGGCATCTTAGAGATTAACACATTTATTTGGGCATAAGCTTTCATGGACTATCCCACGAAAGCTTATGCCCAAATAGATTTGTTAGTTTCTAAGGCGCCTCCTCATTTTTGCTGATACAGACTAACACGGCTGCCCCTCTGAAACCTGTTCTACAGTAATGACTGAACTGAAAAAGAGCAAATAGCCCGTCCTTTTGTCTTTAGAAAGTTTTGAATACACTCATTTTTTCATAGGAAAACAACACAGCCCCACGCCAGGTTGATCATATATCTGTTATAAATGTGTCTTAATATTTTGGTCTGGATTTTCAGCACTGCACACACAAGCTTGCTGTAACAGCATATAAAAATGTCCAGCTTGAGATGCAGGTTGTAATTTTCAAAATTGATCCCCCACATTAGTCATGGAAAGCTGAACCGCTGATATTAGTAATGAACGTTCTTTGCACTTGTTCCTTCCATCTGATTATCTCAAAACACTTTGCAAAGATGTATCAGTCCTCACAGCAAATCTTGTGAATAGTATTTTGCTCCCCCATTTTATAAGTGGGCAACATGAGGCACAGAGAAGTTTAAATGTTTGCCCAAGGTTATAAAGCAGCCAAGCTGGGAAGACATCATTGTCCAGATTACCAGACCCCTGCTTTAAAAAGACTGCACTTCACAGGCCACATTTTTCTATTAACCCTGTGATGCCAGATGGGATGACTTCTAGCATTAGTTTCCTTTGTGCAGAAAGATAAGAACTGCCCCAAACTGGAAAACTCTGTGTTTGGTTTTTGTCTAGCAAATAAAGTTGACCTGTGGCAACTGTAGTTTAGCAGGTAATTCCCCATCGTTAGCACATAAGTGTCATGTTAACATCATCAGCTTCACCACCTTCTAATTATGTTTTCTGCATGTAGGTGGAAGTATGATTTAGTGATTATGGCTCGTCAAAAAAATTCCATCAGCTTTTGTTTGTTTGTTGAAGTGGAAAAGCTAGGTTTTCAACTTAATGAAAAGTTCCACAAGAAGTACCTGCTTTTCTAAAATTTTGAAATAGGAAAACAAAAGCCTTTGGGGAACTTTAAACAAACACTTGGGAATTTAACCATTTTTTTCTTTTCGTTGACATTTTCCAAATGGGGGGAAGAGGGGAAGGGAGCACATTTTCTGGCACCTCTGTCAAGGATTAGGGCCCTGGGAGCTAGGAGATCTGGCCTCTAGTCCTGATCCGGCTACTGATTCACTATGAACAGGCAAAATTAATCTCCAAGGTGCCACAAGTACTCGTCATTATTTTCTATGAGCCTGTTTCCCCAATTTCATTTTATTTTACCTTGGCTTTCAAATTTAATTCTGACCAAGTTCAGCCTGTCACTGTCATCTTATTTTAAATGTCATATGAGCCTGTGGGATAGTATGTAATCACCATTATGCTATTAAGGGGAAGAAAATGTAGCAACAACTAAAATGAAACCGATTAGATACATGGCATAATGGCACTACTGCAAATCAATTTCCTCTAGATCCAGTGGGCAATAAAGGAAACAATAGATGGGATTAGGGCACTGACTGAATCCCTTTACTGCTCAGTTTCCAGACTTTTTTACAACTTGAGCTTTTAAAAGGTGTACTGCACAGTGTATTACTCAGAGGGGCTAAAGTTCGGGGGGGGGGAAACGGTCCTTAATTTACAAAGTCTCTTTGGATGAAGCAGAGTAATGACGTTGTCTTCCAGTTCCTATTGGGTGGCAAAGTTTCCTGGCTGGACAAAAGACAGATCTTTTCTCTGCCTCTTTTCTATATCCCTCCTTTAATAATCCTCTAGACCAGTGGCCAGTTCTCAAACAGGGGTCAGGGGGCCCACAAGCAGGTTTCAAAAGGTCTGCAAACAGGGCAGGTGTTAGACTCACTGGGTCCCAGGGCAGAAAGCTGAAGACTCTCCTTGTGGGGTTGAAACCCACTGCCCCGAGCCCCACCACCTGGGGCTGAAGCCAAAGCCTGAGTAGCTTAGCTTCGCAGGGCTATCTATGGCATGAGGCCCTAGGCAATTGCCCTGCTTGCTACCCCCTGACACTGGGCCTGGGTTTTATATGGTGAAAAACAGGCCGGCCATGGAGTTTTTATAGATTGTTGGAGGGGCCTCAGAAAGAAAAAAGTTGAGAACCTTTGCTCTAGTCAGTCCTCTTTGTTGCCTACACGGACGGCTCCAGGCACCAGCACGCCAAGCGCGTGCTTGGGGCGGCAAGCCACAAGGGGCGCTATGCCAATCGCCACGAGGGCGGCAGGCAGGTTGCCTTTGGTGGCACGCCTGCGGAGAGTCTGCTGGTCTCGCGGCTTCGGCGGACCTCCCGGAGGCGTGCCACCAAATCCGCGGGACCGTGGACCTCCCGCAGGCAAGCCACCGAAGGCAGCCTGCCTGCCGTGCTTGGGGCGGCAAAATACCTAGAGCCACCCCTGGTTGCCTACTTTAGTGATGGGTATGTACAACCCAGCTGAAGCTCTCAATATGTCTTGAGATCTAAACTTGGTAATTGCCCCATTAAACATACCTAAAATATTAATAGGCTGCTAACCAGCAAGCCAACACATTTGGAGCCTTTAGGCTAAGGCAATTTTGAGATAGAATCAGGCAAAACATAAATAAATGAATTAAATACATTAAAAAATGGGTGGAGGGTGAATGTTTTCAAAAAGTTAAGTGCAGGGAATTTAAAAAAAAATTGTATTTTTAAAACTCATTTATTATTTTTGATCCCCAGCTTCCTAGAAAAGTTCTGCCAGGAGCTGTGGCATGCGAAATTTTAGTGAAACAGGGTGAAATCTGGCCCTGTTGAAGTCAATGGGAGTTTTGCCATTGACTTCAGTGGAGTCAGGAATTGATCTGTTTTGGGGGAGAGAGGAAGGAATTTGAGGTGGGTTGAAAAATAGATTTATAGTAAGAAGTTAGCTTAACTATGGAGCAACTACCAACTCCCCATAATACAGTACTGAGGAAACAGGACTCCATGTATAAAGTCTCCTCCAAAAGGTTCCGCCCATAGAATAGAAGCCAATTTTTCCAGTTTGGTAAGATCTTCATTCTTCCAAGACCTAAGCTGATCCTTCTGGATCTGAAATTTGTAGTTCTTGGGATTTTAAACCTGATGCTTAGATTCGCTGATCAAAAAACCTCTTCATTAATGCAGAGCTATGGTTGCCTTGTGGTATCTCATGCCCTTCCAGAAGAGTTCAATAACACTCAAACCACTAAAAAACAGGAAATGAACAGTTAATTAGATCCCTAAGTGGTCCTCTAACAGTTAGATAACCCTTTACATAGAGAATAAAATAGATACAGTGTTCCTCTCCATTCCTAACTCTCAAACACTTATTTATATCCAGTTCTGAAAAATTTCCATATGCAAAAACATGGGACTTCTGTTTATGGAACAAGTGTCGAATCAAGCCAAATAGTTAATGCTTGCTACATTTTTGCTCTTTTCTAGTTACGTTAACCACAAACAGAGGAACAGATGTAATGAAAGCATCTCAGATCAGCTGTGCTCCACCAAAAATGTTACACATCATCTACACCAAGAGCAAACCAAGGAGAGAGGGATAGCTCAGTGATTTGAGCATTGGCTTGCTAATCCCAGGGTTGTGAAACCAATTCTTGAGGGGGCCATGTAGGGATCTGGGGCAAAAATCTGTCAGGGACAGTATGTGGTCCTGCTGTAAAGGCAGGGGACTAGACTCAATGACCTTTCAAGGTCCCTTCCAGTTCTAAGAGAGAGATATATTTCCACATATATCTATATTAAAAAAAAATATGGTCCGGCATAGTCAGAATGAAGGCACATATATTTAGGGAAACTTCAGACAATTTGAGGATTTTTTTCCTTTTCTTCTGCATGTGTTAATATATTTTAACTGTTCGCAATCTACAGTTAATTTAATTTGTCAAGTTAAATTGGCCTAACTTAGACTACTATTTAAAAAGGACTCATCTGGGAACCTCATTCCACATCTCAAAAGGCATGTGGAGATTGTTTGTTTGTTCAGCTCTTTTCAGAGGTGAATAGATTAACTGGAAACAGTTCAGTAAACATGCCAAGAGGTGTCACTGATACATCAACATAATTGTTTTGCAAACTATCCACAGCTTTTAATTGTATCTTTTTCTTCTGCTCAAATATTTTGTCATCTTTTCCTGCACTAAAGCGTACTTTAAAGGTTTTAAAAGACACTCAAAGTGTGGCTACAACATCTTTTAAGAATGTAAGTCTCAATGTGCAGAAGGAATTCCCATGACTAAAAATCTGTGTTCAGATCTTTTAAATAGCTTTTTTAAAAAAAAAAAAAAAAAAAAGCAAACTAAAGACAATAGAAGGAAAAAATCTTTTTCTTTAGAAATTAAGATTCTGTCAAATGCCTATCATGGTTTTGGATTGTATTAAATAATAATAAAATTAATAATTCATAAGGATTTTCAAAAACAATTTGCAGATGTCCATAAGTGAAATGCCAGCACTTTGAAACCTTGCTGACTATTGTAACATGCAATATTTTGCTAGTAACATTTGCTTATATTTATACTAGATTTTATCTTCTTTACCATGGTTGTGTAATTTAGTTCTTGGAAATATTAATTCTATATCATGCTGTAAAATAACATTTTTCTTTATTTATAAATATATGCCATGTTTTTCTATATGTAGCTATAGCTACTTGAGGTTAAATAATTGCATTGTCAGCTTTGTGGACTTCTAACAACTTTATTTCCCATTATTTTTCATTAATAGACATACAATTACAGAGCAACTTTCATCCTGAAGGATCCCAAAGTGCTTCCCAAATTCTTGTACTGCACGTTCATGAATCATTTCAGGTTGGGAAGTGGAGATTAGCAGCCAGGCAGATCATGGGACCTATGTCAGTGCAAAACCTTTTCAGATTTTGTCTGATCAAGTGCATTATGTGATAAGGAAGAATTTAATTTACCTTTTCAGAAAGATGAAAGGTTGTGTTAACTGAACTAGGATTCTAACTTGTGTTGCCAGGGAACTAAAACTGCTGTTTTGAGACAGCAAAACCATCTCCGTTATCAGCCTTTAATGTGACTTTCCTCCCTTCAAGCTATGGAATTAATTCATGTGGTTATAAATAGGGGTTATATATACATATTCAAAGAAGGCTTAGGGATGATGTTCACTCTCTAGGCCTAAATTCGTTATTGGCTCTCTGAAATTTGCCTGGTGCTGGGAGTGATTAACACATCACCTGTTGAGGTACCTTCATGAAGTGTTGTATTTGGTTTCTAATAAATCATGTTCCTTTATCTTTTTATGATAGCAGTGGGGTTTATGGGGAAAATGTTTGTGTCCTTGCTATACTGCCTTTTTAGGGAACATGGGACCTTTAAAGAAGCAACAACCAACACAGACAAAAATACTTTGATCTGATCTCTGCTGCTTTAGTGTTTATTGAATTGAATATTTCAAGTGTGCATTAAAGAGAAGTATAGAGATCACGTAAAACTACCCAAGAGCTGCATACAGCTGGCCTAGTCCGCATTGTGTGGCTGATGGTGTTAGACAGCCAGTTTCCGGTTCTCTGGTAACAAACAAAAATGCAATTCCCATTGGCTTCAGAGCAGAACTATCTCTTATCCCAGCAGCCCACAGAGGTCTCAGTGATCGTGGGAATGATTGACTAATAAACACACACACAATCTTCCTGGAGCATTTCTGCTTAAATAACAGAAAGAGTCTGTGATAGTGAGCCTTTGTACATGTCCCAGGCAAGTGTGAAAGCATATTTGGGGCCTGGTTTTGAAAAATGAGCTGAAGTTTGGTGCCCCCAATTCTGCACCCACAAATAATCTTGGGGCAAATAACTGCAGATACTGTTGATGACACACAAATATCTAGCAGCCTGACTGTACTGGCAGATCAGGTTTAAATGTGTGTTTAAATCTCATAAAATGGGTCTGCAGTTATTTGCAGCCACAAAATTATGCACATAGTTACTGTGGGCACAAAATCAGGTACCAGGCTGAGCTCCTTTAAGAGTCAGTGTCTTATTGTAAAGCGTCTCGGAACAACTAGAGCAACGAATGGCTGTTTAGTAATTCATTGTGCTTCTCAGAGTAAATGAAAATCCGAGAATGGAGGATCTGAGTGCAGTTTTCTATGCTGTGAGAGTACTGGTGAATGGCAGAGCAAAGACCAGGGAATGATGGCTCCTGATGTTATGCCAGGTTCTGTCAGTGACTCTCTTAATCTCACTGTACCTCAGTTTAGTCACCTATAAAACCAGTATAATAATAACTTCCTCACAGGGGTATTAAAGAGGGCTTTAGTCTGCCAATCTAGCATATTTCACCAGCACTAAATTTACTTAGGCCATGTCTACACTTACAGTTGTGCAGCGCTGGTAGTTACAGCTGTGTTCGTACAGCTGTGTAGGGCCAGCGCTGCAGTGTGGCCACACTGACAGCTATCAGCGCTGCAGTGTGGCCACATTTGCAGCACTTGCAGCGCTGTTGGGAGTGGTGTATTGTGGGCAGCTATCCCAGCATTCAAGTGGCTGCAACGTGCTTTTCAAAAGAGGGGGGTGGGGTGGAATGTGACAGGGAGCGTGGAGGAGACAGACAGAATGGATTTTTGGAGTTGACACTGTTCTCAGCTCCCTGCCTTGCAAGTTCTAAGGACTGGAAGACACACAGTGCCTACCTTCAATCATTTTAAAAGTTCTAACTCCCTTCCCCCACTCCTCTCTCATTCACTAAATGCAAATTATGTACTTCTAAATACCTGTCAGACCAGATAAGCAACTGCTGAACACGGACTCCCCCCTCCCCCTCTGCCGTGTGAGAGTGCTGTTTCTCTCTTCAAGCAAACAGCTGTGAACATTCCAAAGTAATTCCCCTGCCTGCCTCCGCTCGCTCAGCAAACAGGAGCTGTGTTTGTTTTTTAAATAAGCAGTTTGGCTGAACTCCGAGCTCTCCCTTTCTTCCAGTTTGTTGTGGACAGGAATCTGGGATACTTCCTTATACCCCGGAGGTCAATAAAAGCGCTGGTGGGCGTCCACACTTGCTGACCAGCGCTGGATCACCAGCGCTGGAATCCCTACACCCGAGGCTCGACCGGGTGTACAGCCAGCGCTGCAACCAGGGAGTTCCAGCGCTGGCCGTGCTTTGCAAGTGTGGCCACATCCTAAGTTGCAGCGCTGTAACCCCCTCACCAGCGCTGCAACTCTCTAGTGTAGCCATGGCCTTACAAATGATTTTCAAAGTGTGTGCACATCACCCATTCAGGTGCTGGCCCATGATTGGGGCTCCAAAGTATTACTGTGATACAAATAATATGTAATGATTATAGAGCTGCTAAAAGCTATATTAAAAGCTGATATAGATTCCTTAGACAAAAGGTACTACATAAAGTATTATGCTCATTCGCTCACTCCCTAGCTGTCAAAGTTCTAAGAGTCATGATTACTAACCACCATAGTCAGAAAGGAAATGAGAGGGGAAAAATGGTACTTACAATACTTATTAATAGATAGGCAAAGGAGAACACAAGGCATGGAACAAAGGCAAAGCTGTACAATTTACCATTTTTATGCCCTTCAAAAATGTTCTTTTTTCTTTATTTTGTGGAGCTCGGGGTAATTGCAGAACCTGCTTCACTGGCTTTGTGTTGCTGGGCTGGTGTAACAATATGCTGTTGTGGTTTTCCCTTAGTCCTTCATTACTGTGAACACAGAAAATGCACAGAAATCTGAAACCTTTCAAAGGAGGAAGCTGGGGTTTTGCAACAAGATCTAGATGCAAAATGCTTTACAATTTATGGCAGGAATTAGTGCCAGGAGATTAAAGTAACAACAGTAAATTAACAAACATTTAGAATTTGGGTGATAACATTGTAGCACATTTATAAGGTTTCGTAAGTGTTTCCGCATGCTGCTAAAATCTCTTCAAATATGAGTGCGAAGAAAAATAGGCCTAAAATCCTCACTAATATACTCGGGCAGTTTCCATGTCTTTTGAACATACAGTGACAATTTTCATACATCATATCATCCAACGGATGAACAGACAATAACACTTACAATCATAAGATTTATTATAGCAGTCAGATTACTGGTCTCTCTATTCTGGAATCAGACTTCCAGCAGTGGCCAGTACCTGTGCTCCAGAGGAGAGGCACAGGAAGAAATCCTATAGTATCTCCTGATTGTGCAGTGCAGAACAGGGAGATGGAAGGGAATTGGCTCCTGACCCCCATGGTGCTGACCATATTCACTGAAGCACGAGATTTACCTTAGTATCACTCTAGGTTGCATAGCTATATTAATGGCCATAAAATTACTCTTTGCCCTTCTGTAAATCTCATTAAGGTATTTGTGACACAATGACTTCCCTTGGGACCAAAGTCCACACGTCAATATATGCAATGTAGAGGCATCTTTGTTTTCATTTGTTCCAAACTGACTGCCTTCTCAAATCCAGTTTAGCCACAGAACACAAACAATCATATTTATGAATGTTTGCTTATAAGTTATAACGCACTCTGGGCCACGTGCACAGTTTTTATTAACAATGCCAATATTACATGCATCTGAGGAAGTGGGTATTCACCCACGAAAGCTCATGCTCCAAAACGTCTGTTAGTCTATAAGGTGCCACAGGATTCTTTGCTGCTTTTAAGGGACAAACTGACTCCTATACTTAAGAAGATGAGGCCTCATTTTCGCTAAGCCTCCAACTAATTTTTTGTTCCCCCTTGGTTATTATTGGACCTTGATAATGATTCACCAGATGAAACATTTATTTGTACAGGTCTAATAAAACTTTTCTGTAACAATTTTTGCTGCAGAATGAACTTTAAGAGACAAGAATAAAGGATGGGGATTAAGGATTCTTCAGTGTCATCTCTGAGAGTGGGATTGTCTTGCCCCATATATTTACAGTAGAAGGAGACCCATCTATTCCCATGCAAGGAGATTAGAGAGTACTTGGCATATTTCCTCCAGAAATGCCTGATGAAATCACGTTTGAGTGTCACTGAAGAACTGATGATGTGACTGTTATTTCATACATTCATATAACATGGGCCATAACTTGTGGTCCTTATTTGCAGAAATTCCTACTGAAGTACATGGGTCAAGCTTAAATTTCTTGCAAGTGCATTCAACCCTTCTGAAATCAGATTGTTTTATTTACACTGCAATTGCAGACTCAGGCATAAAAATACTTACCATAGCGTTTTCTCAACAAATAATTAGCGACAGATAGGTTGATGGTCAAATGTCTTTTCAAGTCATATCATGGATATCAGCTCTCATTTACTTTGGTGCAACTAGGAAATGGTTTTGTGCTTACCATTCCATTTTGGAACTCCTTTATCTGGCTTTATTTCCTGGTTATGCCACAGGTTTCCTGTGAGAGCTTAGACAAGTCACTTAATTGCTCTATGCCTCAGTTGCACCCCATCTGCAAAATGATGATATAAATATTCCCTTTGTTCATCCTTTCTATTTAGCTCACAAGCTCTTAGGGGCAGGGACTGTCCGTTACTGTATGTTGATACAGTGCATAGCACAGTGGGACCCCACTATTGGTTGGAGTCGCTTGCTGCTATCGTAATGTTACTGCTAATCATACTAGGAAAATCTGGCCTTTATTCACAATTGTGACAATGTGAAATGCCCTATCCATCTCTGGGTTATACTGTATGATGAGATTATAGAATGTCTCACTGAAACACAGGTGGTCCCAAGCATTTGGTATCGTCAAAGCAGAATTTGGGACTGACACGTACAAGGCGACAAGAGCATTTTAATCAGACTAGGACATAAGGTAAGTGGGACTGTTGCTGTCCATCTCTGACAGCTGCTAGTGCAGTATGTGTGGATAAACCCATGTATCATAAAAGGGCTATTGTTCCCAGCCATCCCGATGAAGAAATTTATGCTACCAACAACAGGCCACTTTTATCAGCTGAGCTGACAAATTGATTTTCTTCTCCTGATACTTCAAACCAGCTGTTGCTTTATGGCAAATGCGCTGGATAAAAATACAAGGCATTATGTTTCCAGTGCAGACGCTATCTCTTTGGACATTACTTCTGGATAAGAAACTGTTTTTCCTAATCCACATTCCATGGGGAAAGTGGTTGATCTTATTTTGAAGCTGAAAATAAATCCACGTATGGGAAATAGTATGTGCATACTTCTTTTTGTTCTTTCATCAGCTGTAGTAAATTGTACAAAATGCCTCCAATGATGAACACCAGGCTTGCTATTACTTTTGGCTGTTTTAATGATAGTAAAATCAATTGCTTACTAAAACCCTGAGTTCTAAGAACAAAACATGTTTAGCCACGTGCACATGATTACCATAAATATTCAGTCAAGTGGAAGCATAGTTCACTGGGTTAATATGCTTGTCTGGGATTTAGCAGATGTGGGTTCAAGTCCCTGCTCTGTCACAAATGTGTAGTGTGCCTTAGTTCCCACCTATAAAATGTGGCTAATAGCACTTCCTAACCTAATGGGAATGCAGTGAGGATAAATACATGAGAAGATGCTTGGATGCTATCATAATGGGGGCAATATAAGTATCTCATGGAGATTATCTTCCACAAATAAAGTAAATAACATCATTATTCTCAGATCTGTTATTATGTTCATTGATTTGAAATTTCCTTAATCTCATGCTCATAGCAGAGGGTCTTGCCTACTCTGAATATTTTAGGGGAATCTCACCCCACCCCTGTGCTGGCACTGGTGCTTCTCTCCCAGTACTAACACTGGTGGAAATGCTAGTGTAGACTGGCCACTGTTGTATTTACTGTACTTTGTCATCTAGAATGGCTGGGTTATTTTCATGATATTTTCTTGAAATCCTCAGGGTAGTGACTACCAGGTGGTTCATTTATATCTGGCTCTAAGAAAGGAAATGAATAATAACACCCCCAGCATTGTGTTTTATGTGAAAAGAGAGGGAGGATGGATATGTGGTTAACACTAGAAGCTGTGAGGCATTGAGATACCAGATGTGATAGAGTTGTAGATAGGTAGATTGATTAGATAGAAGATGGAGATGAGGGTTCTATTCTTGAATCTGCCTCAGACTTCCTGTGTGACTTTAGTAGCTTTCTGCCTTAGTACCCTTATCAGGAAAAACTCAGCTAATGTGCTTTCCTACTTTCCAGGGGTGTTCATGAGACTTATTTAATTCATGTTTTCATTGAGATCCTCCGATGGAAGGTGCTGGAGAAATGCACAGTATTATTTTGGTATTATTTATTTCTGTAACACACTAAAGCATGGCAGGCATATGTTCAAAAAGTTTAACTTCATAAAACCAGTGCCTTGAGAACTCACCCTTAGGATAAATATTAGCAGTTTTGAATTTGCATGAATTTAGGTGCTGAGAAATGTTAGTCTGGTAGCTCCATATAATACTTTTAAATAATACAAGCTGTGCAAATGTTACTGCATGTGGTTTTTTAAATTTGTTTTTCCTCTCTAGAATACTTTGGCAAAAGCATTATATGACAACAAGGCTGAGTGTTCAGATGAGCTAGCCTTCCGCAAAGGAGACATCCTAACAGTTCTTGAGCAGAATGTCTTAGAGAGTGAAGGATGGTGGAAATGTTCCCTCCATGGAAGACAAGGCCTAGCTCCTGCTAATCGCCTCCAACTCCTTGCTGGTTCCCAGGCAGGCATGTTGCCGCCCTCCTCTGAACATGATTCCCGGGAATTGCACATCTGTCAACAAAATATCTACCAGGTCCCATCAGCTCCCAAGTCTTCCACATTGTCACCTACGTATGAACGGATGGACAGTTGGATTAAGCCAGTTCGTTCTCCTGTTTCTTCTCCACCTACTCAAGAAATATATCAGGTGCCAGCTTTAGCTGCACAATTATTCAGTGAAAAGACCCAAAGCCTAACCAATCAGGTAAGAATATAAGCAAGTATTAAGATGCCAAGTGTTGGAAAATACCAGTGAGAGGGGAAAGGAAGCCTGATGGTTTTTACTTTTTCATGGACTTGAGAATTTCAGTTGAAAGTTGCAGTGAAGTCAGTCAAGTAAATGATGCTTTATTTAGGCAACTTGAATAAATACTGTGATACATTCATAGCATTCTACTGGAAATGTTCCTATAAAACAATACAGTCATCCCTGGAATCATAACATCCTCCACTGAAATACAGCCACCTCTGTGGCAGTAAGTGGCAGTTATATAACGCCCAACCATTTAGGACAGGAAGTGAAGAGGAATATAATAACTGCTTTGAGTGGAAGATGAGATTTATGGGTCCTACAAAATTGCTTAAAATTCCTTAAGCTGTAAAATTCCAGAGCTTCATACTTCAGTGGTTGAGGCACAGATACACATTTCTTCACATTTGTGGGGTTGACACTTATAGAAGATAATTTGTAACAATGTGTCAAGTATCAGAGGGGTTGCTGTGTTAGTCCAGATCTGTAAAAAGCGACAGAGTCCTGGGGCACCTTATAGACTAACATATGTATTGGAGCATAAGCTTTCGTGGGTGAATACCCACTTCATGCATCCGACAAAGTGGATATTAACCTACGAAAGCTTATGCTCCAATACATCTGTTAATCTATAAGGTGCCACAGGACTCTTTTTTTCTTGTAAGAATGTGGTTATACAACAGGGTTTCTCAAACTGGGGCAGCTGCTTGTGTAGGGAAAGCCCCTGGAGTGCCGGGCCGGTGTGTTTACCTGCCCCATCCACAGGTCTGGCTGATTGCGGCTCCCACTGGCCGCGGATCGCTGCTCTGGGCCAATGGGGGCTGCTGGAAGCGATGCGGGGGGTGGGACTTACTGGCCACTGCTTCCAGCAACTCTCATTAGCCCGGAGCAGCAATCCGCTGCCAGTGGGAGCCACGATTGGCTGGACCTGCAGACGGGACAGGTAAACACACCAGCCCAGCCCACCAGAGGCTTTCCCTATACAAGCACCGACCGCTGTTTGAGAAACCCTGTTATAGAACTGCTCAGCCAGACTGTCATCTTCTCTCATTGAGATGCTGCAATGCTCTTCCCTTTAGTCTCTCCACATCCCAGTTCTTTCACAAGTTCATAATGCTGCTGCCAGTCTTCTCATGCACCAGGTCACCCCCTTCTCCAGTCAACTCCATTGACTCCCATTTCAGGAGTCACTTCAAAACTGCTCCCTTGTTTCAGCTTCTCAGTGAGAGACCCTCTCTTTCTCTGTTCATGCTTTCTTAGGGTTGGATGCATGATTACCCAGTTCACATTTGGGTGATCCCATCAATACTCAGGTGCTCCAACAGCCCATTTAAGTGCCCATATTATTCTTATTAAACGTGAATTGAGTGCCCTAACATAGGCAGTTGAAAACTGCCATCCCTGTAGCAAATAACTGCCTCAGAGGCCTTCCTAATTAAAAATGAGCAGTAATAGCAGGGATTTATCAGTGCAGTTCACTACAGTTTATTTTACTTTACTTTATGTTTTGTCTCACAGGCTCATGGGGCCTTGGGTATGGGAGCTTCACACTAATCATCCCCTAAATTAGTTCTTAAACTTTTGTACTGGTGACCCCTTTCACATAGCAAGCCTCTGAGCGCGACCCCCCCCCCCTTATAAATTAAAAAAACACTTTTTAATATATTTAACACCATTATAAATGCTGGAGGCAGGGTTTGGGGTGGAGGCTGACAGCTTGCGACCTCCCGTGTAATAACCTCACGACCCTTGAGGGGTCCCGATCCCCAGTTTGAGAACCCCTGTCCTAAATGAAACGTATGCTACAAAGGTTAAATGATCTAAGGCAGAGATTTAAATATTAAGTCAGTCTATAAAGGATGCAGGTGATTCATCTAATCATTTACTCTGGGCCATCATTTCACTCCATTTACTTCCTTTAGCCATCTTCCCTACCTTTGCATCAGAAGGAAAGATACAGTGACAACAGGGTTGCTCTATGCATTACCTGGTGAACAGATGCTGAAAAACCAAGTGAACTTAGTGTCACTGTGGAGATTGAGGTCCATTTTTTTCAAAATAGCACTCCCAGTTTCCCTGGGTGATTACCATAATTGCACAATCGAACTGTGTAACTGAATGTGCAAAGGAACATAATTAGCCTTCTGCACAGGCAATGACCTGATCTATGCACCTAATTACAAAGAAGGCATACACTAATTGGGTATGACATTTCATGAACATTTTGTATATTCAATTGTGCCCCCAACTTTAAAAAAAAAATCAGGCTCTGAAATTTTCACATACCCATTTTCTATTGAATTAGGAGCACAAGCTGAGAGTTACATGGCTTTGCTATCTATCTATCTATCTATCTATCTATCTATCTATCTATCTATCTATACTGTTGCCCTGTGATACCTGCTAAGCTGCTATCTTATATGTTGTATCTACCTTGTTCAGCTCTTGCTGTTTTCTTTAACAAGGAACGAAAAATACTTTAAAATCTTTAAGATGTTTCTAATACTTACACTTTCAGGTTTGTCTGAGCTATATCACAGTTGCTACTACAAAGAACAACTGTACCACAGGAGTCAGCAGCCACAGATACACACGCATTTAAAGGTGTAGAAGTAGACAGCCCATCTAAGTGCAGCAGTACAAATTGACGTATCCTAGATTACCCCATATAGATGGTATGGGACAACTGGCATATCTTCTGACATGTTCAGCTGTTCTCTCAGCAGCTGGGTGAAGCTATTTAGTCTTTGAGGGACTCTGATTGAAAAAAATAAGCCCCTCTGAAAAAAAAACTGCGAGCATTCTCCACCTACATTTTAAAGATTGTAATTTTGTTACTTCTCATCCAATAAAAATTTCAGCCATTTGTTGTCTTAGCCTGCCTGACCTTGAAAATATACAAAGCGATTTATTTTCTGTAGCAAATCTGGTAATAGGGTGCGATATTCACATTTTACTATCAACCAAATAAGATTGTCTGTATGTGAAAGTAGGTTTGGGCCAAACCAGAACCTTTTAGCTGGACTCTACTTACCTTCTTACCTACTCTGCGCAGAAAAATAAAGCCTCCTCTTATAGTTCTGTCAGCGCAGATGGTTTGTAAGAGAGATGGCTCCTTTTGCAGAATAATAATGGAATTCATGTTCATTTATTTATTTCCTGTCCTTACAAGAAACCATCGTTTCAGTCAGCCAGGCCTTTCTCAAATATGAAACAGGGAGATAAAAAGCTAGGACCTTGTCCTTCCGCCACACAATATGTCCTTCTGCCACATTGCTCTGAATTTGGTGGGTATGATTGTTAATATGGTGGAGAAGAACACTGCCTCTCACTTTTAAATGGCTTATTGCAACATAAAGCTTCAGTAGAATCTCCTTCGGGTCAGAAATTTGATGTTGCAATGGTTTATTTATAGACCCACTGTGCAGTCCCAAGGGCATCTCACTGCTGAATAGACAAAATTCAGGGTGGTTTTGGAGTGAGTGAAAAATTCTTTTCCCAGTGTTCGCTTCTATTAGCAGTCTGCTAGCATTTTAGCTAAACTTATCCAAAGCCTCCAGTCTGTGGAGGTATTTTCATTTCTATGCCTCTTAAAACAACGTTTCAAGCAAACGATGAAATAAATCTGTAACTGGTCTATGCATTAGAGCGCCCTCATCAGGCTCATGTGCTCTAGGGGTTGGACAGGACCAGAGGTAAAGATGAGAACAACAGATTTGCTTCTTCTCAGAAAAGTCCAACCTCCTTTATAGTACCGTATACTTTAATAATTGTGGTGCTACCACCCACTATAATCTAATTTCAGATGTCTTGCAAAAGCTCTGAAGTGTCCCTAGCCTCTATTTGCCAGAAGCTGGGAATGGGTGACATGGAATGGATCACTTGATGATTACCTGTTTTTTTCATTCCCTCTGAAGCACCTTGCACTGGCCACTGTCAGAAGACAGGATACTAGCTAGATGGACCAGTGGTCTGACTCAGTAAGGCCGTTCCTATGTTCCTGAACCCGTAGGAAAGCTGATGTAGAAACCCCATGGACCTCTTTTCAGTTGTTCTGCTTTTTGGGAGCCAAAAGATCTGGTTGGTATCTGGATCGGGATTTATTCACTACACATCTTTTCTATTTCCTGGGCTATATGTGAGGCAGAATGCTTTTAATATGTCAATAATTCATCTCTGAAATAGAGTGGAAATACTAGTAAAGGGGATTTATAGGAAAAATAAACCCTGTCTGCTTAAAAGGTAGACGATGAGCAGTTTTCAAGTTTAGGATCAATGAATATTTGACAGAAGCTTTTTAATTAACACCCCAAAAGGAATTCTTCCAGCAATGGCCGTCAGACTCTTTCCATTCTCACAGATGCCCTAAGGTCACTTTAACTTTCTCATTACATTCTTCTTTTTCCCCCCCACAAGCACCGATTTACTCTTCCCACAGCATCTCGGGCCTCCATACCATATATACAAAGGGAGGTTTATGATGTTCCATCACCACAACACCGGGTGGCCTTATGCATTCAGGTGAGTCCTGTCATGTCCCTGAATATGTCCATCAAGTGGGACTGGAATTCAGGACTTCTGAGTTCCTTATCATATGCAACTGTACTAGAAAATTTAAAAGTAAATGATAACTTTTATATTAATTTATTGTTTGAACTATGCTATAAAGATTGGTGGAGAATTCTATAGGAAAGTTTAAAAACTGATAAGAATCTCATTCTCTTTTAAATTTGATAGATTTTTTTAAAATAATTTATTTGAATCCAAATCTTCAAAAATTGAGTGTAACATCCAACTGCGCCACCTAGTGCCCATCCCCCCTCCCTACAGCATTATGATTTTATTCTACAGTCCACTCCAGTAGATTCTAAGAACTGTATCCTGCTCTGCGTACACACGCAGAATACCTGCATGAACTCAAGACAGTTACGTCCCTAAGTCTTCAAGTTGGTGCTGTGATAAACAGAATTTAAGCCAACCTTACTTTTGTATTTTATCAGAGGTGTGCCACTCCACCCGCAGCCAGAAAGGGCTCTGTGCCGATCCTCTACAAAGAATATATCCAGGAAGAGCAGCAACAGCTTTATGACATCCCATCCAGCCTGGAAAAGGCAGAAATCTATGTCCAGCAAGACTCTCCAGTGGGCAGTGTAAGTGTTACTCACTGAATGGCAGAGAATAGTCTCTCAATACTGTCACGCTCATACAGCAGAACACATGAAAAGGTGTATGGTTATACTAATATGCTGTACATGCCTCTGATTTGAGATGGGGCACCAGCACAATAGTTAAGTGCCATCAATCTGTCAGGAAGAATAAACATAAAAACAACACTACTTGAATGTTACATTTCTTTAATATCATAGAACCATAGACATGTAGGACTGGAAGGGACCTTGAGGTATCTAGTCCCTCCCCCTGTGCTGAGACAGGGCCAAGTGCACCTGTCCTAGATGATCCTTGACAAGTGTTTGTCTAACTTGTTCTTTAAAAACTCCAGTGATGGGGATTCCACAAAGTCCCTCCATAACCTCTTCGAGAACTTAACTGTCCTTATAGTTGGAAAGTTTTTCCTAATATCTAACGTAAATCTCCCTCGCTACAGATTAAGCCCATTATTTCATTTCCTACCTTCAGAGGACATGGAGAACAGTTGATCATGGTCCTCTTTATAACAGCCCTTAACATATTTGAAGACCGTTATAAAGTCCCCCCTTTGGTCTTTTTTTCCTCAAGTCTAAACATACCCACTTTTTTAACTTTTCACCATAGATCAGGTTTTCTAAACCTTTTATCATTTTTGTTTCTCTCCTCTGGACTTTCTCCATTTTGTTCACATCTTTCTTAATGTGTGCTGCCCCAAACTGGACACAATATCCCAGAGTACTAGCCTTTTTTTGCAACTCCATTACACAGTTGATTCACATTCAATTTGTGATCCACTATAACCCTCTCCCCAAATCCTTCTCTATAGTAGTATTACCCAGCTTTTTTGTATTTCCTCTTTTTGTATTCGTGCTTTTTTTCCTTCTTAAGTGCACTTTGCATTTTCTTGTATTGAATGTAATCTTATAGATTTCAGATCAATTCTCCAATTTGTCAAGGTCATTTTGAATTCTAAACCTGTCCTCAAAAGTACTTGCAACACCTCCTGTCTTGATATAGTCCGCAAATTTTATAAGCATACTCTCCACTCCATTATCCAAGTCATTAATGAAAATGTTGAATAGTACTTGACCCAGAACAGACTCCCACAGGACCCCAATAGACATGTCCTCCCTGCTTTACAGAGAACCATTGATAACTATTCTTTTAGTGTGGTTTTTCAGTCAGTTGTGCATCCATTTTATAGTAATTTAATCTAGACCACATTTGGTAGATTTCTTATTTTTAATATTAAGTAAGTTTAAAGTAAGAAATGAGACTAGTTATACTGGATATCTGCTGGAGATGGAACTATCATTATATTTGTTTGCTTACTATATTTAAAGTGACATTGTCACTAAAAAAGGTGACTCACGAAACTATTTGGTAAGTAAAAGTGATGTCAGATTCTTATATTCTTGAATATCTGAATGTTTGTAACCTTGAAGCAGAAACAAATAACTTGCATTGTATTGTAAGAAGAGAGTGCGGTCTAGTGGCTATAGCTCTGCCAATGACTTACTGTACAACCTTGGGCAAGACACTCAATCTATGCGTATCACACTGCATCCACTTAAAAATAGGAATTATATTAATAGTAGTAATAATTGTATCATGCCAAAAAGTGTGCTGGGAGCTTTACAAGGATAACCAAATAGATAATGAGATCCATGTCCCAAAGAACTTACAATTTTAAATACATAATACTTACACCTCATGGGGATGTGGTGAGACTTCACCAGTATTTTTAAAGCATTTTGAGATCCTTGGGTGACAAGTGAAAACTGTAGGCTCAGTCGTGATGAGTGGACACTGGCTTGCTTTGGGGGTAGTGTTAGGGGGCACACTCCAGCTTAAACTCTGAGAGGGATTGTGCCTCAGTGAGCGTCCCATTGTTCAGGGGAGCCATTAGAGGTGCAGCTTGCCCATGCCTTGTATATCTGGCCAGCTGCATGGACCAATGAAGAAGGGAAAGTCAGGGATCCACCTCTTCCCTGCCACTTGTGAGGGTGTCTTGCACCCCTGGAAACTTTGGCAAATCACAGACTCTGCAATTGTGCTCAGCGACTGCACACTCCTGTTGCATCTTGAACTCCCTCCTCACCACCCTTGTAAAACAGCAAAGTACTATCTGGCCTGAAGTGTATATTATTCTTATATTGGCCTTATTGCACCAGAATCAGTCATCATTTTGCAGGCTGTAGAGGTCAGATGTACACAAGCAGCTATTGTAGGCCATTGAATAAGACCAGTATGCATCTCAGGAAGCCTTTGAAAATGTAAACACAGTGCAATTATTTTAGTGTGGTCAACTATGCATCTTTTTTTAATTTGCGTGTGTGCATGGGTGTATATGACTACAGGAAATTAAAGAGGTTGGAATCAGTTCTGCTAGTTAACAGGCTCATGAAATCTTGTTTGCTGCACTATATAAAACTGTCCTTGATCGACATTACCTTACAGTTTGATAATCTGTGAATATGACAAATATATACTTGGTCAAAATATTAGATATTTCATATTTGTAATGTGATTGTGCATTTCAGAGAGGGAGCAGAATTAGAACTACGTGCCAGAGCCACAGCTGGTGTAAATCGGCATAGCTACATGGATTTCATTGACCTATGCCTATGGATCTGACCTTATATTTCTAAATGCCACTTATAAACCTTGTGTACTGCTTTCCAGGTGTATGATGTTCCCCCCACAACTGCAAGAGACCATGACATTTCACTACAAAATTTGCCTCAAATAAAATGTTTGGGTCATTATAACACCTTGCCAAATCCTCGGAAGTCAGAATGGATTTATGATATTCCGGTATCACCTGAAAAAATGGGTTTAAAAAAAGATCCTTCCGATAGTTCCCTGGAAAAGCAGGTACTGTATGACATACCGCCAGCCAGATATGGTACTAGTTTGCAAAATGTTCAACCAACAAATATCAAAAGCAAATCAGTGAATCCACAAATGTATGATGTCCCACCAACACAGAGAAAATTAACCTTTCCTGATATCTCTCATTATAATGTACCATCCTCACGTGACATGCTACTTTTGCAGCAAAACGGTAACTATCATGTTCCACCAAGCTTTCTGACTCCAAGGGTTGAGCAACAGAACTCTGAACCAAATGTTTATGATATTCCAAAAGTGCTGCCTACTGCTTTACAGCACAGGAAAGGGACTGAAAAAAACAAAAGTAGTTTTGGAAACCATACTTACAACATTCCTCCACAACTGTCAAAAGACGCCAAATTAGAACAAGACAGGTTATCAGTTTCCAGTGCGGACAGTAGAATCAATACCCTATCTACATCATCAAGCACTTCTGCTGAGTCCTCTTCTACGTCATCATCAGAAGAACCTGCAAAAGAAATTAACTTGGAGCTTGACTTAGCCATAGAGACATTGACCAAGCTGCAGCACAGTGTATCCAGTTCAGTTGCAAGTCTGATGATTTTTGTAAGCAGTAGGTGGAGATTCCAGGAACACCTGGAGACAAACCTTGAGGAAATCCATAGAGCAATTGATCACATAAAAGTGTCTTTGGGAGAATTCTTGGACTTTGCTCAAGTCATCAAGGTGAATGCCTCTTGCGTCACTGACAATAACCTTCAAACCAGAATTAAAACACAACTGAAAATTCTTAAAGACTCATTCCAGATCTTGGTAGAAACAAGAGAAGCACTGAATAACTGCAAATGGTCACTGGAAGTTCTGGTCATTAAGAAACTTCAGAATAACCCAGATGATCTTGATCGGTTTGTTATGGTAGCCCGCGCAATTCCAGATGATATCAAGAGATTTGTTTCTATTATCATAGCTAATGGAAAGCTTCTCTTCAAAAAGAATAGCAAGGAACAAGAGATCAAGTCACCAAAAATTGGTACAGACCATAAAATGGCAAAGCCGATCCCAATACCCAGAAGAAGAGAACTTGATTCACTCCAAAGAAATACTTTGGATAAACCAAACAAAAACAAAGTCTATTCTGAGAAATCAAGAGAAAATGTCACTGAAGACTGTGATTATGTTCAGTTACAGGTCAGTGTAACATGATTTGCTGGCAATTTTCTGCTTCATGTTGTTTGCAGGGAAGTTTACTTGCTCTATTTTAACTTTGCTTTATCACAAACCTCGCTTTGGTTTATGTTCAGTTTCACTTGCCAGCCAATTGCCTACCTCCAGGGCTTTGGGAGTGCTATGGCTGGCTACAAGTGCCACAGCAGCCACAACCATGGCAGTCAGTCAAATATAGAAGGACTAGAGAAGTGGGGCTTGTCCATTCTTCGAGAGCAATTCTTGAACTCACCACACAGATGTGCTTACGGTTAAATTTTCAGCCCAGTTTCAAACAATGTGTATCTTTAGGGTGCTATTTGTTTTGAGTCAGCATACTCAACATGAATGGATATGGCATAATTTTGTGTTTTGAGTGCACATCAGCTACGGTGCAGATGCAAGAAATGTCAGCTTCCTTGTTTGTGATTTGCTGGAAAATATGGCTTTGAGGTGTAGGGGTAATTTACAAAATGTGTTAACAAATAAACCAAATGGTCTAAGCAACTAAATTTTATACTGTAGATTACATGGCCTATTTATTAATTTTCCAGGTGCTTGTCAGTTGAGTAATTTTTCCAGAAAGGGAGAAATGCCAGAGACTCAAAGAAGCTCACTAGGAACATTGCTCTAGCTCTTGCTTTTACACCGATACTATGGGCAGAAGCATAAAACCTGGAAAGAGAGAGAGAGAAAATATTTAAATCAAATGCCAGGATATAATATCTAGACTTAAACAATATTGGAAGTTACTCTGGGAACAGAGTATAAAGAACAAGTATCAGACAGTAAATGGCTCTGTCATAACTGGAATACTATCATTAGCTGGAAGTAGTTCATTGATGATGGACCCGATGCTACTGCTCCTTTCAGGGTCAGCTCCTAAATTCTGTAGTAGAAATTACAGCTGATCAGTTATGCTTCTAGCAGCAGGTGTCATTGTATACAGTAGCAACATTTGGGCTGCATGTAATTTTTAAAACAAGGAATTCTTATGCCACTATATAAAACAAAACCTGACATAGTATGTTAAAACAATATAAAAATCATTTCAAGTGTTTTCATTTTTTAGAAGTCTCCTGGGTTGGAACAGGCACAAAAACCCCTTTCAGCTAAAGAGGTGGCAAAGAAGAATGCAGATTTAAAAACAAAGGTATTTCTGATTTTGAAAATTGTTGCTAGTAAAGGCTTTTGGTCCCTGAAGTTATAAATTGCTTCAACACCTTGTTGACATTTTTAAAAGCTAGAATTTGACTGGACAAATAAATTTTTATGAAGGGATATTTTGTCTTTAACTGACCTTTTGTCCGGGACCAGTGCTTGGAACAATTTACAAGTCCTGAAAGCATTTGTACTAGTCTAGGGAAGTCCTTCTAATCCTCATGTCATGAGATCCAGGCTTTTTAAATCATAGCATCATTTACTGTCTTGCCATGTTCACTTTATTTTGAGTATGGCTGAACCAGCTAATATCTCAAAAGCCACAATAAGAGACGAAAGCCTTGATTTTCAGAATTCTGATTACCCGCAACAACTCCCCTGAAGCCAATACCCTGTACAATCAGCCCTAAATGCTTTATAGTATTTGAAAACTAGAATTCAAAGTGTTCAACCTTTTGAAAGCATTGATTTTTCACTCCAGCAGTTCCTGTGACATCAGCTACTAAAATCACGTTGAAAGTGAAGTGTGTGTATGTGGGCAAAAGGCAGATTACAGTTAGGATCATATCATTTTAAGATCTGATATTTCATGGCCTACCAAGGCTAGAAATAGTGCTTTATCATTACAAAAGACCTCCAGGCTGTGACAATTTTGAGGCTGTGGCAAATCAGCCGCAGTGACGAGAAGAATAATTTATTTAATTGAAACTACAGGAGAATACAGGATAAGGAAACAATCTCTGTTACCAAACTGAATGTCTTTCTTGTTTTCTTCTCCCTTTTTTAGGTTTTGCCACCTTCAAAAAAGCATAATATTCAGAGCAACCTGGTCTTGGCAAAGAAAATCACTCTCTCAGAAAACTGTCGACTGTATTTTGGGGCCCTTCACAAGGCCATTAGTGTATTTACCAGTAGTCTTAGCAATAATCAACCACCTGAAATCTTCATAGCACAGAGCAAACTGATCATTATGGTGGGACAAAAGTTGGTGGATTCTCTCTGTCAGGAAACTCAAGAAAAGGATATTCGGAACGACATCCTCTGCAGCAGCAGCCATTTTTGTAGCCTGCTGAAGAACTTGGCTGTTGCCACCAAAAATGCTGCAGTACAGTATGCAAATGCAGGTGCCATGCAGGAACTTCAAAATCAAGCCAAAGAGCTGTCTAAATACACTCAGCAGTTTAGAGCGATGATGGAATGAAGAAGTCTTTCCATTCTTAGAAGAGAATCCTGGTGAAAACTTTGGGATCTCCCCCTATTTCTGGGTTTTAACCCCTCAACTATGGTATCCTGAGAGCTGAGGAAGACAGGACTCCACAAGAACTCAAATGCGAGTCTTATATCAGCCATACCCTGTAAAGGTTGCTGTTGGGCAATGAAAGGTGTATGAAGGCCCTGAGAGCAGGAGACACTAGGGACGTCTACACAGGCTGCGTCAGCAAGCCTCCCATTCCAGGTTGAGAGTTTTGGGTTAGTAGGGCATGTTCTGGTGCTCTAAAAACAGATGTATAGACAGCACTTTGAAGTGACAGAGAAACTTAACCCCTCCTAGGCTTCAGAGTTTGTGCTCTAGCCCAAGCTGCAATTTCAAAGCGCTGTCTATACACCTATCTTTAGAGTGCTAATGAAAGCTAGCTACCCCAAGTCTATTGCCCTAGGTGAGGAGGCTGACTCCCACGGGCTGTGTAGAAATACCCACTGTGACCAGGAATAGAATTTGTACTTTCTGCACAACAGTTTAGAGCACTGTTTGGAAAATGCTAAGTCAACCCTTTCAAGCAATCGTCTGAGCGGCTTGGCAAAAATTTCCATAGAGCATTGTTATACAATTATTTTATTATTTGTCTGATTTCTTATCTTTCCAAACAAAGCAGATAAATATATTTTTCTATTATTTTTCACTTGGAAATGTAAGTGTTTTAGTGGTTTTCTTGATAACAGACCAAGATTTAAACTGTGATATATTTTTATGTGAAGCCATCTTCATTCTCCCTTTTCCAGGGGTTTATTTACCGTATTTGTTTTAAACTACAGATTTTTTAATAAAATGTCATTTACAGATCATTCATATTACAGTGTTATGAGCACATTATGGAACAAATTCTGGCAGATTATGTATATATAGGCCTTAGAAAACCCATACCCAGCACCATAGAGAAAGCTGTGCTCCCCATTCTGGCTCTCATCTAAACCCATGGAGCAACTTCACAGGTCTTCCATGAGAGAAGCTATAATGGACCATTACAGAATTGGCCTCAAAGTTTAGGGAGCATGGTCAGCATGTTTATGATCACTAAACACACATAAGATCCGTGCAGGCGGTTCATGCAAAATTAGGGTGAATGTCAAGACAGGAATAATCTGTTTATTGGGCTGCTGCTGGCCAAAATATGCATGCACAGTAATGCTGCTTTTGCAGGATACATGTGCATTCATTTTGAAGACACTTCTGCATAGTTCAGGAATTTGATCCAATGATTTTTGTATGATTTTGCTCTCTCTGGTGCTCAGATATTATAGTGATGGGGGCCATATAAATACCTAGATAGGTTTTTGTGTGTTGTTTTGTATTTTTTTTACCAACTAATTTATTTTTTAAAAAATATGGCTTAAATTTTCAAGTCTTGTCTTCCTTTTGTAGGTACAACTTCTATCTGTATAATTTGCTTCTGATAATCAGGCAGATAGTTTTGCCAGTATTTGCAGTCACAATTCATTTGTGGATGCAAAAATGTGGGTGCAATTTGTCCCTGTAAAGAAAATTTGGCTGTCTCAGTGTAATGTTCCAACATGCAACAGAATGCATTGCTGAAACAGCTGCATTCAGACAGATTTACAATGGAAGTGCAAAGAAAAAATATTTAAGTCGCTCTTTATTTTGAACACACAGTATATATTTTGGCCTAGCCTGATATCTGCAGAAATTTGTTCTCTGCATTTCTGATGTTTAATTTTGTTCTTCTATTTTCCCTTTTAAATTAGTTTTACAATTTTTGTAGTTCACAAAATATTAATAAATAAATCAGTACAAATATGTTTAATTTATCAATATACCATTGCAAAAATGATGTTGTGCCTATGTCCTTAACAACTCTCTCACAGACTTAATTGGGCAGGGCAGGAGATTGGGTACTCGGTTTAGGTATCTCTTTCTAGTTATTTGATGCAAGAAAAGGGAGTGAGAATAGGAACAAGTAGTCATGAGGCTATCATTGATCCTATCAATTCAGACTAATAGCTGAACCAGTTTGCTCATTTCCCCATATTCTCCTAGCTGTGTTTTCTGAAAGCATTTTAATTTTAGAACCTTATTATCAAAACAAAACAAAAAAACAAACAGAAACAAATTCTGCTTTGAATCAGAAACTTTAAACGATGGTATCAATTAAGTAGGTTTAGTAACTCTGAGCTATAACTTGCTGAAAATCGCCTAAGAAACAACCACAAAGAAGTCTAATATAGTATATGTATAAAACCAGGGCAGAAGTAGGCCCTTTGATGGGGAAGTTACGGTAGTATTTTCTCTTGAAAGAAATGGAACCCCAACATAACTATTACTATTTGTTATTCTGATCAACAAAGAAAGAATGGGAAAGGATACATGTTAAGGTAGGGATTTTCAAATATAAAATGGGCACGTAATTTTACTGCACAATGTCCAACAGTAATCATTGGAGGGGTTTTAAAGGAGAATATCATAAACAGTATTGCAAGCATCACATTCAGGTACAAGAAGAGTAAATTACTAAAAAACACAAGGGTCTTAATATAATGAAAATGATTTATTAAAGAAACTGGCCCAGGATTTGGTAGAAGGATATAGTACCTTTTACTTCTAGGCTGCTTGTTTAAATTCAACCTTTCTGTTGCCTTTTTCAGTGGCCTACGAGAAATCTAATCTTAGTCTAGTTCTCAGTGGGAGGGTGTCCACTGTCATCCTTTTAGAGTCTCAGAACCAGGGGCAGCTCCAGGCCCCAAGCACGCTCCAGGCCCCAAGCACGGATGCTTGTGGCGGCAAGCCGCGGGGGGCACTCTGCCGGTGCTGCGAGGGCAGCAGGCAGGCTGCCTCCGGTGGTTTGCCTGTGGAGGGTCCGCTGGTCCCGCGGCTTCGGTGGACCTCCCGCAGACGGGACCAGTGGACCCTCAGTAGGCAAACTGCTGGAGGCAGCCTGCCTGCCGTGCTTGGGGCGGCAAAATCCCTAGAGCCACCCCTGCTCAGCACTAAGGATATGGTCTTAATGGACCTTGAAATTTACTGGATGGAGACACATGAGGAATAGCAATAAACCACAATCCTGCAATCTTAACTTTGGAAAAATTCCCACTGAAATTTTGTTTTGTGAAGGTGAAGGAGCTGGAGGAGGTAAAATGAAGTGTATGAGAAGTGCGTATGTGAAAGAGAAAGTGACATCACTATTGCTGCTTTGCATTCACACTGACATAAATCAAGGTCAAAGGTACACAAAAGAGAGACCCTAAAGGCAGGCTGTTCTCAGAGGCTGGCCAATGAAATCTGAAAAAGGTTCAGAAAAGGGCTCATTTTATTTACATACATCTTTCATTCATGCCTGCCAGTGCATGAATCCATTCTGTTGACCTGTTCTCATGTCCCCAGGCCCAGGTATTTGTCCCTTGTGCCAGGACTCGTCTTTGTGTGTGGTCCCTGTGTATGCAAATATGCCAATGTCTATCCCCATGTGCCCATGCATCCTTGTGTACCTACATGTCAGTGCCCAATCTTCTGTGTTTTGTGCCTGTGCTGTCCCTGTGTGCCAACATGCTAGTGTCCGACCCTTATACCTGTGCCATCTCAGTTTGCCAGTATGTCAGTGCCCATCCCTATGTGCCTGTGTTGTCCTTGTGTGCCTCTGCCAATGTCCATCCCCATACACTCGAGGGTTGTCACTTGTGAGCAGGGCTGGCTCCAGGCACCAGCCCAGCAAGCAGGTGCTTGGGGTGGCCAAGGGGAAGGGGCGGCATGTTGGGGTCTTTGGTAGCAATTTGGCAGCGGGTCCCTTTTGGAGGGAAGGACCTGCCACTGAATTGCCACCAAAGAAGAAAGCGACGCGGTGGAGCTGCCGCCGATCACGATCATGGCTTTTTTTTTTTTTCTTGCCGCTTGGGACAGCAAAAACCCTGGAGCCGGCCCTGCCTCTGAGGTACAAAAACTCACGACATCCTGGTAGGGTGACCAGATGTCCTGATTTTACAGGGACAGTCCTGATTTGGGAGACTTTTTCTTATATAGGCATCTATTTACCCCCCCCCCATCCCAATTTTTTACACTTGCTATCTGGTTACCCTACATCCAGGATGGTCCTGACCCCCATAAAAACTGGACAGCTGGCGGTGCATACTGAGGACCCTTACAGATTTCCCAGGATAGCTCAAAAAGGGATGATCTTGGGAAAACCCGGGCAGGTGGCAAACCTAAGGCACCCATGCTATCCATGTGCCTTCATATCAGTGTCCATCCCCATATGTTTGTGCCATTCTAGTGTGCCTATATATCAGTTCCCATCCCTGTGTGTCAGTACCTGTCCCTGGGTCCAAGTGCCCATCCCCATGTGCTTGTAAGTCAGTGCCCTCCCTGTAACCCAAGGCCCATCTCCGTGCGCCTATATATCAGTGTCCACTCCCACCTGTCAGTGCCCACTAGGGTTGCCAATTTTGGTTGGATGTATTCCTGGAGGCTTCATCACATATTCATCATTAATTACAGATTAATCTTTAATTTCTGGAGACTCCAGGACAGTGGTCCCCAACCTTTCTCCCCCAAGCATCTGCCGAAATTCCACTGAGAATTGGCAACGTCAATAGGCGGCGCTGCTGAAATGCCGCCAAGTAGCATTTCAGCAGCGATGCCTCTGGATGACGCAGCCTGTCAGTGGCATTTTGGCAGATGCTCATTCGCTGGCCAGTACGCAGGCACACTTAGACAACCCAGTGGGCGCCATGGCACCCGTGGGCACCGTGTTGGGGACCCCTACTCCAGAACAATCCTGGAGGTTGGCAACCCTAGTGCCCATCTCCATGTATCTGTATGTTAGTACCCATCCCTGTGTCTCAGTGCCTATCCCCATGTACCCCTGTATATCAGTGTCCATCCCCATGTGCCAAGGCCCATCCCCATGTGGCTGATTGTCAGTGCCATTCCTGCGTGCCAGGGCCCAACCCCCGGTGCCTGTGCGTGCAGGTTTGGAGTGACATGCGGGGGCCCTGTTGGGCTCTGTGGTACGGTGCGCGTTTCCCAGGGCCCTAGCGTGGGAGCAGGATGAGACCTCCCACCAGCCACTGAATCCATACAGGGAGGGACACTGCGCTCAAGTGCGCAGCCTCAAACCCGCTCCCCTTCCCCCGCCCCTCGGGTGACTGGTTGCTAGGGGACCTTAGCAACTTGAGCCCCTAGTGCGTCATCCTCATGCGCCGGAAGCACTCTTCATCCTGCCGGAAGTACGTTTGTTGTGGGAGCGGGGACGACGCGGAAGTGCAGCTTGGAGGGGAACGATGGGTTGCGATGGGGGAACCATCCCCAAGAGACACGAATTAGTGAAAGGGCCTCGTAAGGTCGAGAAGGTAGGTGTGTGCTCCAAGGAGCCATGGCGGGGGTGGCTGGCCGGGTCCGCGGGGATTGGAGCGCCCCCCCCCCCGCAGTGTGGAAAGCCTGGTCACTGAGAGGGAGCGGAGGCTGCGGTCGAGGTTTGAACAGGAAGTCAGGGGACTCCCCCAGTAAAACAGCTGGAGATCCTCGCCGTAAGCCTGTTAGTGACTCAGAGGAATAGCCCTGAGCTGGCGATTGCAGACCCCTCTGGAATCTCTGTCTCTCTCCCCCTGCAGTGTGAGGCCTCAGCGTGTTTTTCCAGGTGGAGGTTGTTCTTTATCTGACACTGTCCGAGCGCAGCAGCTTTTTGTGACGGCTTGTTATGGGAACGAAGCTAAACTTCATGCCAGTAAAATGGGCAGAGAGTGCCACTTATTGCACAGCATGGAACTCACCTGCTGTTCACTGCTACATGGTAGTGATAGCTAGCTGTTCAGGAAGATTCAAAAGGGGTGGTGTGTTTTTTGGGTGCATTCTTGGATGCCAGCTATGGTTACATTATGCACTTTTTGTCCAATCAGATGTAAGCCCCTGTGTTTCTGGGGATAAGCCAACCCACTAGCTGCCTGGAGTTAGGAAGAAACTTCCCCTATGGGCAGTTATTCCTCAGAAAACATCCAGTATTGGCTACTCCTGGAGACAGAATAATGGATGAGATGGATCAATGATCGGATTCATTATGGCAGTGTCTGTGTTACACTATGGCACTAAAGACATTCTGACAGCTAGTTAGATCTCTTCTATTTTTTTAATGTATCAAGCATGTACAGTGTTCTCAGTGATTTTATTTGCTTTTGCCTTGAGGGGCAAATCAGAGGAGAGAATCAGTGCGAATGGAAAAAGCTGCAGGACCTCATGGCCATCCCCATGAGTATACACAAACACGGCAAACATTTTGCCATGTATAAAGCACCAAACAGCCATTTTAAATCCATCCACATTCTCTTCCTATTTCTCTTGTGGCCCACAATGTGCTTAACTGAGGCAGTAGTTCACATTTACAGGTTGTAGGCTCAGGCAACAGCCTACCAGCCCAAACTTTGCTTTTCTGCTCTCGTTTCACTTGCCTTAGCATTGGGTCATACTGATGGGCAGCGATAGCCTTAGGGGAGAAGAGGAACAGGTGGAAAGAGACAAGTGAGCAGAAAAACTTGTAAAAGATGAGTGAGGGAAGACAGAGGAATAGAGAACAGATGAAAATAGACAAAATATAAGGAAAAACGTCCTTTGTCAATCCATCCCAAGGAAGGGGCTCCAACAAAAAGGATGGGAACCAATAGAACAGTGGTTTTCAACTTTTTTTTCATTTTCAGACCCCTCAAAAATTTCAAATGGAGGCATGGACCCCTTTGGAAGTCTTAGACATAGTCTATGGACCCATGGTTAAACACTGCTGTTCTATGATAATGACAACTTTTTGAAGACCTCTTAGACACAGTCTTCAGACTTCTAGCAGTCTGCAGACCACAGGTTGAAAACCACAGCACTAGAAGACCCTCCCCCAGACCTTTCTGGTTGAGTTTATAATCTAATGTTCTGATCCTGCAGTGGTAACACATACAGTTAGACATTTATGTCTGTCAGGAGTCCTTTTGAAATCAGTGGGGCTACTTCCATGAGTAAGGGTTAGCAGGATTGAGCTCCAAGTCAGACATAGGCAAAACACTTGTTTCCCATAACACTAAATCAAGGTCTAATCTAGCAAATGTGCAGAATCTTCACTGAAAAAGATTTTGAAAAAACATTTTATCAGGTGAATTTGAGCCCAGAGGGTGTTGGTTTCAAATGTAAAGGTTTGAATGATAAATCTGCCAGTGGGAAAAATCCATCTGAAATGAATGATAAACCAATGTTTTTTTCCTCCTTCAGATTGACAAAAATGCAGAATTAGTGGCACAGTGGTACTACTGCGCACTGAGTCAAGAAGAACTAAGGAGACCAATTGTAGCCTGTGAGCTGGGCAGGTATGATTGTTTTTTCTTTAGCTTTCTTGATAAAAATACTAATTTTTGAATAAATGTAGTTTATGAAAGTCACAGAATTTTTACTACACATTTTATGTTATAGGCTGTATAACAAAGATGCTGTCATTGAATTTTTACTGGACAAGTCATCTGATAAATCCCTTGTGCAGGCTGCATCATATATCAGGAGCATTAAGGTAAGTGGATGCCAAAATTTAAATCTGATTGTAAAAGGCAGCCAATTAATATCTTAATTTTTCAAGTACTGCTCTGGCACTTTTTCCAGTTCAAAATGGAAAGTTTAGCAAATAATGTTAATTCTTATACACCTTGTAAACTTAGCATCTCGTTTCCAGGCAGTCTGATGCTTTGATAGCAGTTGTGTTGGCTTACACTATCAGAGACACTGCTGCTATACTGCAGGATATCTGTCTTTTTATGATATATTGTATGGCAGGGGCTCCCATACTTTTAACTAATGGTCACATTCTCAAATTGCTAGGCAGCCAGTGTCTGTACCCAGTCTGTATAAAATGGAGCAGATTTCAGTCACTTTCTTCTATACGATGGGGATGCGATCTGTGGAAATTACTACACCCAGTTTGCCGTACTCTATCTTGATCCAAACAGGCATTTGTCCTGTCCTGAAGTGGAGTATTGCATGCTGTACTGTGTTGTCTTCACAAGCTACACTTCTGCATTAAACATGAGTTGCCCATGTCACCTCATAGAATTTAGAACTGCATTTGGATCGCCCTTTGCTCTGTGAATAGCTCATGATTAAGGCTGTGAGATTGTCATGGAGCTTCTTGGCCATGCCTCCACCTAGTAGCTGAGCAAAGGCATTGTCGCCGCTTCCGGGGAGCCCCCCAAGTAAGTGCCAGAGCCCACCTCACCCCGTCCTGTGCCCCAACCCCCTTTTCCCTCCACATCCAAACTCTGCTGCTGCGGGGGTGGGAGAGAGGCGCCAAGCCAAGTAGAGAGCCGGCTGGCCCTGCCATCCCTCCCCCCACCCAGCACTAGTGGGATCCCGGGCTGTACACCGCTGCCTTCCCCCCTGCCCACGTCATCTGGGCTGCCCTCCCCCAGCACCCGTGGGGCCCCCAGGCAAACCCCCAAGTTGTAGTCATGGGTATTTTTAGTAAAAGTCATGGACAGGTAATGGGCTGTTAATTTTTGTTTACTGCCCGTGACCTGTCTGTGACTTTTACTAAAAATATTTGTGACTAAAACGTAGCCATACTCCTGATACCTTGCATGTCACTATTAAATAACCAAGTCCATACCACTCCTGTAACATAGGTATTATCACCTTTTAAACAGTGAGTAGAGAGAGGCACAGTGAGACTAAACTGGGAAAGAGGCTAGTTGATATTGAGCCAATATGGCCACTTTGTAAATGGTTTGTTTTTAAATCTTTATACTGTATTGCAGAATTATCAGTTAGAATACTGCCATCAGGAGTAGAATCCTGAGTCTCCCATGCCAGATAGATCACAAACACTTTGCAAGTGTAAAATTTCAGAGCTGCTGTATGGCTGAACTTATTAAAAACTTTGTACAGTGTCTGTGACACTAAAATGTCATTGTCATTATAAATGTAATTGAAAGCTCTAATGTAAGATAATAGAATCATAGAAATGAAGGGCTGTAAGGGACCCTGTGAAGTCATAAAGTCCCTATGTTGAGGCAAAACCAAGCAAACCTGGATCATCCCTGACAGGTTTTTGTTCAAACTGTTTTTAACAATTTCCAGTGATGGGTATTCCACAACCTACCTGGGAAGCCTGTTCCAGGATTTAACTACCCTTATACTTAGAAAGATTTTCCTAATATCTAATCTAAATCTCCCTTGCTACAGATTAAGCCCAATGTTTCTTGCCCCACCTTCAGTGGGCATGGAGAACTATTAATCACAGTTCTCTTTTATGTACAGCTATAATGTATTGAAAAACTGTTATCAGGTCTCCCCCCCCCCCCCCCGTTATCTTTTCTTAAGACTAAACATGCCCAGCTTTTTTTTTTTAAACCTTCCCTCATATCAGATTTTCTTAACTTTTTCATTTTTGTTACTCTCCTCTAGACTCTCTTCAGTTTATCCATATCTTTCCTAAAGTGTGGTGCCCCGAATTGGACATTGAGGCCTCACTAGTGCTGAGTAGAGTGGGACAGTTACCTCTGGTGTCTTACAGATGACGCACCTGTTAATATACCTTGGAATATTAGTCTTTTATGCAACCTCATCACATTAACTCATTCAATTTGTGCTCTCCTATAACCCCCAGATCCTTCTTAGCAGTACTACATCTGCGCCAATTATTCTCCATTTTGTAGTTGTGCATTTGATTTTTCCTTTCTAACTGTAGTACTTAGCACTTATCTCTGTTGAATTTCATCGTTTCTTCATATAATAAACCTGTAACGGGTTGTGCTCACCATCGCAGCACCTCCTGCTGGTTGCTCTGGGAATTAGCTTTATCCTAGCCGTGGAGCTCCCTTTGCGGGTGGTGTCCCACCCATTGCCTGCTGTGCTGTCTGGGACCCTTGTTGCTCTCTGGCTTGTGGCGTCCTCTTCTGGACCCAGCCCTTCATCTGTGCCACTGCTCTATTCTCTCCCCTTCCAGGGGTATCAGCAGTCCTCGGTGTGCACCTGCCGCCCCAAAGTCTAGTCACTTGCCACAGGGACAAGGCACTGTCCTTCGGCCATGCTCCTCTATGGTAAGGTGTGGTGTAAGGGGGGAGGGGAGTATCCAGGCCTGCCCACTACAGAACCCTCTAGCGATAGTCTCCCACTGTTTTCCTTCAATCCTCTCTTCTCCCTGTGTACTCTGGACCACTTTCCCTTGGTCCTTATACCTTCTTGGACCTTTTTGTCAGGGGCCGTCGCCTGGCTGGCTCACTCACTCTCTGCTCCTCTGAGCCTGCCCAGCACTGCTCTCGCCTAGGTACTCTGTCTACAGGGAGCCAGCCCTTCTCTCCTGCTTGTCAGGAAGGGACTGCCGTCACCTCTGCTTTGCAGCATTTATATAGGGCGCAGCCTGGTCCTGATTGGCTGCCTTTCTGCCCTTCTCTGATTGGCCGGGTTCTGCACAGGCTCCCTCCAGCCTCCTTTCACCCCTCCTCTGCCAAAGTGGGGCAACTGCCCCACTACAAAGCCGTAAAGGAAAATGTATGTTCAGGAACATCACCACTTCAACATGTCTCAAGCATCATTAGAACACAACTTAAAAATTTACATTTGTCTCTTTCAGAATGTGACAGAGCTGAACCTTGCAGATAATCCAGCTTGGAAAGGTGATAAAGGGAACACAAAAGGTGATAAATATGATGACATCCAATGTGCACGCTTTATTTGCCCTGTGGTGGGCTTGGAAATGAATGGAAGGCATCGGTTAGTATCGTACATATAACTTTAACTGGACTTTACTTAGAACTGTGTAAGTTAATATTGTAGAAACTGTTAAAATATTGGGAGGGCAGATCCTGAGCAGCTGTAAATTTTCATAACTCCATTAGGGGGCTGTAATCCCTCTCCCACTGAAAGTCTACTGCAAAACTCCTATTAACTTCCGTGGTGCAAGGTGAACCCCAGGGAGTCCTCCTGTTGTGACACATTATTTTGGAGGAATGTAATAGTGGCAGATCTGTGAAACTAGAGTGGAAGTCTACCAAATTATGTTCAAGATCCCCTCACCCATTTTATGTATGATGATGAATGACCTAATTTTCCACCTCTCAAAATAATTAACCCCAGCAAGAAAATTTTCTTCTTTAATGCCTGTTCATTCCAAGAATCCATTTTAAATTGTACTATAGTCAGTAACTAACAGTCAAACAGGTAAATGCCTAATGGCTTATTTATCGGTTCTTGAAGGCTTTATCATTTTCATTTTACTGTCAGCAAATGTTTCAGGATCGGGGAGGGGATGACTCTTATTTAATGGTACTTTGAAGCTCCCCCGCCCCATATTGGGTTGTTGGAAAGGAAGCTCTTTCCCAAAGCATGTAAACCTTATACAGAATCATTAAGAGATCCGTCTCACACTTTTTTCGCTTTGTCTTTGAGATATTCAGAAAGGGAATGTTAAGAATATAGCTCCCATTGGCAATACTGCTCATTTAGTAGTTAGCAGAAAATTTTGTTATGTTATGTATTTATGCACAGTAACATGGTTATTTTGGATTGTATAAAAGTAAGAATTATGTTTGTCTTAACTTCAAAATTTTTTGTATCGAACACTGGAAAACTGAATTATGGTAGGAATCATAAAATTAGCTAACCTGCTCCAAGACTCTACATTTTACTTAGGTCCGTATTTTAAAAAATAGCCATTATGTTTAATCCACTTCTCAAATTAATTTTCAAATCAAATGTTTTGAGAATTACTATGAATAGCCCCAACATTATTATTTATTTACTGTTGGTGTTACTGTACTGTCTACCAGCCTTACTAATGCACCAGGGCCTCATTGTGTTAGGTGCTGTACAGTCACACAATAACAACAACAACAAAAGACAATCCCTGCCCTAAGGATTTTACAATCTATAAATCAAGAGACAATAAAGGGATGCAGATTGGGGAGTACAAGGAAACAATGAGATAATATTGATCAGCTTGATAGAGCAGCCTAACCATTACCAACTTTTTGTTGTAAGCATCATAGAAATGTAGGGCTGTAAAAGACATCAAGAGGTCATCTAGTGCAGTGGTCTCCAAACTTTTTTGATTGTGCATCCCTGTCAGTAAAAATTTTTTGATCACGCACCCCCAAAATATGTATGTTTATGTATAAATTATATACATATACTACTGTACTAGTATATTATGTACATTATAAAACATACACAAAAACCAGAAGTTAAAAAAGGATGAGATAATGCTGAAATAAACAATATTTTTAAAATATTTTTTTATTTTATTTTATTTATTAACGGTACTCCTGCCGCACCGCCCTTCTGCTCCGGTGGCATTCCTCCTGCTATGCCCCCCAATGGATCGTTGCGCACACCTCCCTTTGGAGACCACTGATCTAGTGCAGCCCCCTGTTGGGAGGAAAGATTAAGTATGCCTGAACCCTCCCTGACCAACATATAGAATCTTAGAATCATAGAAATATAGGGCTGGAAGGGACTTTGAGAAGTCATCAAGTCCAGCCCCCTGCACTGTCTCAGGATGAAGTAAACACAGACCATCCCTGACCGGTGTTTGTCCAATTGTTTTTAAAAGCTTCCTGTTCTAGAGCTTAACTACCCTTTTAGTTAGAAAGTTTTTCCTAATGTCTAACCTAAAGCTCCCTTACTGCAGATTATGCCTATTATTTCTTGTCATGCCTCCATGGAGGACTATTAATCACAATTCTTTCTCTATACAGCCCTTATAATATTGGAAGACTGTTGTCAGCTCCCTCTCAGTTGTCTTTACTCAAGACTAAACAAGCCCAGATTTTTTAACTATTTCTCATAAGTCAGGTTTTCTAAACCTTTTATCATTTTTGTTACTCTTCTGTGGACTCTTTCCGGTTTGTCCACATTTTTCCTAAATGCTTTTGAGAGGTTTTGAAGATGGATAATGAGGTCGCTTAGTGCATGTTTGCAGGGGGCACCTTACAAGTGTGAGGGGAAGCCTATGGAAAATATATGAAGAAATTTCTTTGAAAATTTAACGAGTAGGCGATGGAGGCTGGTGGGCTGATAGATGGCTCATTAGTGAATGAGAGACGATAAAATGGGGATAGACTGTGAAGGGCCTTGAAAACGAATACAAGCAGCTTATGTTTGATGTGGCAGAGAAAGTGGAGCCAATGGAGGTGTGCACAGGAAGGGGTGACATGGGTTGGGAAAGTGATGGGCTAGGAATATGATCTTTGCAGCAGCCACAACAGGAAAAGTCATGGTGGAGAGTGTCCATCGCTCATCAGAGTGCTCATCATATAAATACCAGAGTTTGATTAGTGCTTAGATACTTCAGAGGATCTGGGGAACCTACATGGATCAGGAGAAAAGTATACTGAGGCCTTGTAAGAATTCATTAATTTTAGAGAGATTGTAGTAAACTCATTAGTATTCACTGAAATAGTATAAAATAAACTGAATTAGACTAGTCAGAATAAATTAAGAAAGTACTGTACATAGCATAATTCAGAATGCTTGATTTTTATTGTTTGTTTAGTTAGTAATTATAATGAGTCTCATCATTAATGCAAATTAGCTATGTCATACCTGTGTTTCTCTTGATTAGCCACAAGGATGTGTACAGAAAGCTAACAGGTAAATTACTTGCTGCCATCTGCAGTGTTGGTTTAATTTATTTATTACACATGTATAAAATAAAATGTCTGTTACTGGTAAACTAAATTTTCTGAGATGTTAGAATCAAATTACTTTGGTTTTTATTTTTTTCCCAAGGTTTTGTTTTTTTGCGGAATTGTGGCTGTGTGTTCTCTGAACGTGCTCTTAAAGAAATTAAAACAGAAGTTTGTCACCGGGTAAGTTAAATCTTTAAATCTTGGTTTTGCTTTAAAAACACATAGGAGTAAATGTGGCCATAGTTTGGGTGTACACATAAATATACAGGCACTCTGTGCCAGACACAAATGCTTCTTCACACAAAAATTTAAACAAGTGAACATACAAATTGAGCTTGCATCTGCAAAATTCAAAATTTCACTTTTCTAGTAGCCTGAAAATAAAAATTTTATATCCTTTTAACTGAATTGAGTGTAATAGTTCCTTTGTGATTGTTTTGAAAAATGCACAGCTTAAAACCCTTATTCTTAAAGTTAGTTTGGTTTTATAACAGCTATTCTTCAAAATCAAGTGTTTTGTTCATTTTATTATTTTTCCCAGACACTGTAGTATTTTAATTTCAGTTCAAGAAAAGGTTGTTTTTTATATTTGCTGAATACTTGCCATTTGTTGTTTTATTTTAAAAAAATCTTTTGACCCATTTGTAACATTAAAATATCAGATAACTTTTTTCCAGATTTTTAAATAGTTAAATAATCTCAATACTTACAGTAAAAGACAAATTACTTTGAATTATTCTCCTTGGAAAACTAGTACAGCAATCTCACCAGATGAAAATGTAAAACTATATATATAATTACGTTACTGTGTATGATTTTAACATTGTAAAACAATCTTGTGTGTTGGTACATAAATACTTAAACACTGATGTGAATTCTTGATGAAAGTCAAGGTGCAGATGATTTCCTTTATTTTCTTTATGTTTTTCTGGAAGCAATGATATGAATGCGCAAGATAATTATTTACTCTATTTTTGCTTCTGTTATTTGACTTGTTCTTGAAGACATTAGTGTGCTCAAAAGGAATATTTTCTTTATTTTAGGGTATTTCGTTGATAATTTTGTTTGTTGGTGTTCTTCATTGCTACAGTGTGATGCTGTGTACAAAGGGCTAATGCAAAAAATTGGAAAACTCGATTAGGAGTAGAGAGGTTATTTTACCTTGTTATTAGGCACTGGTGCAACTGCTGCTGGAATATTGTATCCAGTTCTGGTATCCACAATTCAAGAAAGATGTTGAATTATTGGAGAGGGTTCAGAGAAGAGCCATGAGAATAATTAAAGGATTAGAAAACATGACTTTAGTGGTAGACTTAGGAGCTCAATCTATTTAGCTTAACAGAGAGAATATTAAGGGGTGGACAGTTTATATGTACCTACATGTAGAACAAGTATTTAATAATAGGCTCGTCAGTTCTAACAGAAAAGATATAACACAATCTAGTGGCTGGAAATTGAAGCTAAACAAATTCAGACGGGAAATAAGGTGTAAATATTTAATGGTGAGAGTAATTAACCATTGGGAGCAACTTACCAAGAGAGTTGTGGTGGATTTTAAAATCAGGATTGGATGTTTTTCTAAAAGAAATGCTCTAGCTGTTATTTCGGGGAACGGTCTATGTATAGCCTGTGTTATACAGGAGGTCAAAATGGATGATCACAATGGTCCTTCTGGCATTGGATTGCACCGGCTGCTAGAAGAAGCTGAAACATCAGATATGCCAGCTTTTCTTGATTAAAATTAGTATTCATTCTGCACCATAGGTATACAAAGTTCGTGTATAATAGATCTAGCAATTTGTTTTGGTGTATTTCATCCTGAGTATTTAAGAGAATAGGACTCATGGTCTGTGGACCGCTGGAATGAAGACTGAGCTGCTGCATTTGTCTTGTAACAGCATGATGTTACATGATAATTGTCTTGGTTCCGCAGATTGTTGACGCTCTGGTGCGGACATGTTCACTGATTTGTCCAAAAGTCATACAAAGTCTGAATATAGTGGAGAATTTAGTGGTCTCCAGTACAGCTTCATGCTCCTGGAATGCTTGTGTAAAAGTATATTCAGAAGTAACTGCTGCTAACATTTCAATACTGCTTTCAGTATAATTGTGTTTGTAGTAGGTCTACATCAAGTCTTAACTCCTCTGCCAGTTCAATTTTAACTGATTCAATACTATTTTAGAGTTAGTTTGTCAGAACTGGGGCTAGAATCCGACTCCCATCCTGTACTTTTTCCTTAGGGGGACAGAGGAGGGGTTGGGGTACAAACTTCCTCTGCACTGTGCTGGGGGCACAAGGGCAGGATGGGAGGGAGGTGGGAGTTCCTAGCTCACATCCACCAACAATAACAATAAAAATAGACTGTAAAGATGGGTATTAGATAGCCAAAGTTCTAGGGATCTTACCCTTCAGTTCCGCCTGGCATTCGGCCTCAACAATGCAGGGCAGGAACTGGGTCCATTGTAACACAGTAGAACTGGACTGGCGTTCCAGCTGGCTGTCATCAGGGTCCTGAGTCACAAAAACGGGCCAATTCCTCTCCAGCATCCTCCTGCTCATTTCCCCGTGGTCTAGCCTTCATCCTCAGTAGGGGGAGAGGGCCAGCACCAGGTCCAAATACTGCTGGAATGGCTGGTACTATATTTTTGTAGAATCCTATCTAGTTCATCCAAAACTGGACAGATCACATTGTCCCCTACCAGATTCCTCATTTTATCCTCGTTTCACTGTGTTTTTGCTTCTGAGCTTGCTTGAGATTTTCTAGCACTGGGTTGGCATCCTGCTCATGCCCTTGTGAACATCTGCTTTTCACACAAGTTTTATTTCTGTGGCTGACCACAACAGCTTCCTCAAACAATGCTTCTCCCAAAACAATGCTTCTCCCCAGATAGTGATGCAATCCAAGGTCTCAGCATGGCTCTAAGCAGCTGCGTGAGGTATGTTGTGGGGCTTCTGGAGCACTAGTGTGCTTGTATCACCAGACTAATGATATACTGGCATCCAGAAACAAATTGGTAAAAATCTGACTCTGCCACCTTCTAAAGGAACCTGTATAGTAGTGTGACTCTTAAAAATATGTATGTATACAGTTGACTTAATTACATCAGAGGACTCTGATTCTTAACACAAGTTTTCAGTGGACTCATTCTAGGACTTGGCTACACTAGGAGAGATTGGCTGGTATAGTTTTACTAGTATAGCTATACCAGCAAAACGCTGTAGTGTGGATGCACTGATATCAGTATAAAAGTTATTTTACCAGTGTAGCTTATGCTAGTTTGGGAAACCAAATTAAATATACTAGTGGAACTGTATGTACAGTAGGATCTTTACAGACATAGCTTTGTTGGTTTAAAAACAAAAATCCAACCCCTAACTGACATAGTAAAATCTTTAAGTGTAGACCAGGCCCTGTGTTTTGGTCTGCACTTCCTTTGATATGTGATTAAGACTGAAGAACTTAGAGAAGAGTTAAATGTTCAGAAAAGAAAGCCCTGATCCAGTTGCCCTCATGCACAGAAAGTGAGTAGAAGTTAGTAAATAGGGGCCCTTAGAGAACTGGTTTCTAGCTTTCTGGTAGTAATGGTTTGTTTATATTGAAAGCAAATAATTATCTGTATTCCCCTGGTGCACCTCTTTTCTTTGTGCAGTAGTGGATTTAAAAACTGAAGTGAATGTGAGAATATGAAGTAAAAAAGCTGTCATTTTCTATATATAGTATGTTCTGTGATTAGTGATTGACTATTAGGAATATTTTTTGTTAATATCTGGTATAGGCTGTCTCTCGGAACACAAGGCCTTCCACAATATTGTACTCTGGATTTTACCAATTCCCACAGAGACGTCTTGGAAGCTACATTCTAAATAGTGGCAATGGCGACAGCTTCTGTTGTGCTAGCTGGTGTATTTAAAGACATTCTGTTTTGCTAACCTGTATTTTAAAGATAAGTGAGAACATGTTCTCAGAAGAAGCAACTTCTGATGCAGTAATGATAAGCTCTAGCATGACTTTTATGATTACACTGATGGCAAAGTTCAATGGATGTTTTGTGCGTGTAGGAGAAACGTAAGCTTATTATTGCGTAACCCATAGGCCATGTGTTTGATTATGCCCCGTTTCTTCATATCCAATATCTAGTTGATTCAATTGGTGGGCAACTTTGTATTTTTTAAATAGGAGAGGAAGGGGATAGTTTAAACATAGATATTATGACTAAAGTTGATAAACTGTCCTCAGATATCATATACTCTGTTGTGCTGAATAGTTGAAACACTTTTGTTTTAGTCATCTGCCTGTTTGACTACTCATCAAAAATTAGGTTATTTTACATTAGGTTAAAATAAGTCCATTGTTGGTCAATAAGTATTTCTGTGTCCACTGTTTTATTACAGGTGAATTTATATACATTATGTTTTCTGTCTTATTATCTATTCCTTTCCTAATGCTGTAGTTTTTAACATTGTTAGCTTTTTGACTGCTACTGCATGTTGAGCAGATGTTTTCAGAGAACTATCCACAATGACTCAAAGATCTCTTTCTTGATCAATAGGTTGCCCACATCTCCTTTTGAGGAGGATGTATTTCCAACCCCAGAACTACAGAAACAATTATTCAGTGTTAGGCACCTCCTCCACCCCCATACTACTGCTTAGTGTCTAACTTCCCTTTTCTAAGCCAGCTAATCAGGAAATTAGCAAATCTATTTTCCCGACAGATTTCAGACTGGAAAAGCAGAAACATATTTTTTCAAATATGAAGTTTTAAGTTATACTTGAAAATATGAATGTGCAAAAGCATAATTTACATGGGCAGAATGGGTAACTGTATCTAAACAGCAATTTGCATATTGATGCTCACATCTTGCAACATAAAAGTGTATGTGCTAAATTTCACATGCAGCTCACGTAACCACAGTTGGAAAAGTTGTCTTGTATGGTGTCTCTGAAATGCTGGTCCACAAAAAAACTTACATATGCATGTTTGAGTCGGATTTAAGGTAACAAGAGACAGTTTCAGGTTGCCTCAACTCATTTCAACTAGGTACATATTGTACCGTGTTCAGAGGCTTCTGAATCCCGAGGTACTTGGAAGGAAGGAAGGGATGTCAGCTTTTGCATTTCTTTTTCAGACACGGGTCCCCCAATACTGAAATGACTTCATTAGTTCCCAGCAAAAACCTTGCATAAAGCAAATCTCAAATATATTGCCCATTTAAATTCTTCTTCTGTAGCTGGAAACTTTTAAAGTCCTGGTTCATATTTTGTTTTGCTAACAAAACAGGAAAGAGTACAAGAGGCATCCGTCATTGTGGTTTTCTTTCATTAGAGACACTATGCAACAGTTAACATCTGAGAATTTTTTGAAGAAGTTTTTACACACACAGTAAGTAGTTGCCTTAGAACTATTTTTCCATTCTTCACACCTGTCTCGTACTGCTTTAGGATTCAACTCAGACCTGCAATTAAAAATGTGAAACCTGTAGAACAACTAAGGCTACGTGTACACAACACAGTTTTTAGCGACACGGCTGTGCCAGTACAGCCGTACCACTAAAACACAGGCAGTGTAACCGCTGTTTGTTGGCAGGAGAGAGCTCTACTGCTGACAAAAAACTTCCACCCTCAATAAGTGGTGTTAGCCTGCTGACAAAACGCCGTTCACACTGGTGTTTGGTTGTCAGGAAAACTTTTGTCTTTTGGGGTATGTGTGTGGTTTTTGTTTTTTTACACCTCAGAACAACAAAAGTTTTCTTTCACTTGTCAGTGTAGACAAAGCCTAGCACTTGGAGCATAAGAGGTGAAACACAAGTCTGTATTATTAAGAAACAGATTAATTGTATTTTTTCTCTTATCACCTGAAGGATAACCTTTTGAGTGCTTCTGCTAAAATTTAACTCCATCTGGCCAAAATCTATTGGAAAATAGATAAAAACTTTATATTTGTGCTTTTTGTAAAAAGAGAGTTTGAAGAATTAAGGCCTTAGGTAAAATTTTCATTAGTGACAGAGGCACTTAGAGCCTCTTAAAAGATATAGGCTCCTAAATCATTAACACTCTTTTGAAAATGTTACCCCTTGTCTGTATTAAAATTTGCACTAGTTTTACCAAAAGCGTGATTTACACCAGTGAAAAACTAGGCACACTCAATGCAATTTAATCTGTTTTATGTTAATTAAATTTAAATGTAATCAATTTAAGACAAATTGATATAAACCTGATTTGAATTGGATTAAGATTATCCACAATGCACTGGTTTAACTAAATCAATTTTTCTTCAATTTGTGGTTAAACCAGAACAACTCTGATTCTAGAAAAGGCCTAAATACTTATAAAGTTTTTCATTTGATTGAGCGGTATACAGAATAGTATTTTTGAAAACTCTGGAGCTGCTGTAGAAAAGGAGAAAACAAATATAATATCAGTAAGATGCCACACTTCTAAAATAGCAGTGGTAGGATATGACTTTGAGAGAAAGAAGAAAGGAACTGGGAGAACAGAAACATTTTTGGAGGGAGGAAGCACCTTTGGATGGTGGACAACACAAATGAGAAGGTTTCATGGTGGTGTGTTCCACAATGCTGGATCCAATAGAACAGCAGCATGATTTCCTGTCAACTTCAGAAGGAATTGTGCGATTGTAAAAAAGAGGCTTTCAATTTCAATTTTGGACTTTAATCTGAAATTGTTTCACCTGCCAATGTTGCAAATAGCACCTCAGATTACTAAATTTGGAGTTTGAAGGAAGAAAAATTCCTGTCTCATTTCTTTGTTCTTTTGTCAGCAACTTGGACATGATCCAGAAGACTGGAAAAAGGCAAATATAGTGCCCATCTATAAAAAGGGAAATAAACAACAACCCAGGAAACTACAGACCAGTTAGTTTAACTTCTGTGCCAGGGAAGATAATGGAGCAAAGTAATTTAAAGAAATCATCTGCAAACACTTGGAAGGTGGTAAGGTGATAGGGAATAGCCAGCATGGATTTGTAAAGAACAAATCATGTCAAACCAATCTGATAGCTTTCTTTGATAGGATAACGAGCCTTGTGGATAAGGGAGAAGCGGTGGATGTGGTATACCTAGACTTTAGTAAGGCATTTGATACAGTCTCGCATGATATCCTTATCGATAAACTAGGCAACTATAATTTAGATGGGGCTACTATAAGGTGGGTGCATAACTGGCTGGATAACCGTACTCAGAGAGTAGTTATTAATGGCTCCTAATCCTGCTGGAAAGGTATAACAAGTGGGGTTCTGCAGGGGTCTGTTTTGGGACCGGCTCTGTTCAATATCTTCATCAATGCCTTAGATGTTGGCATAGAAGGTACGCTTATTAAGTTTGCAGATGATACCAAACTGGGAGGGATTGCAACTGCTTTGGAGGACAGGGTCAAAATTCAAAATGATCTGGACAAATTGGAGAAATGGTCTGAAGTAAACCGGATGAAGTTCAATAAAGACAAATGCAAAGTGCTCCACTTAGGAAGGAACAATCAGCTTCACACATACAGAATGGGAAGAGACTGTCTAGGAAGGAGTATGGCAGAAAGAGATCTAGGGGTCATAGTGGATCACAAGCTTAATATGAGTCAACAGTGTGATACTGTTGCAAAAAAAGCAAACGTGATTCTGGGATGCATTAACAGGTATGTTGTAAACAAGACACGAGAAGTCATTCTTCTGCACTACTCTGTGCTGGTTAGGCCTCAGCTGGAGTATTGTGTCCAGTTCTGAGCACCGCATTTCAAGAAAGATGTGGAGAAATTGGAGAGGGTCCAGAGAAGAGCAACAAGAATGATTAAAGGTCTTGAGAACATGACCTATGAAGGAAGGCTGAAAGAATTGGGTTTATTTAGTTTGGAAAAGAGAAGCCTCAGAGGGGACATGATAGCAGTTTTCAGGTATCTAAAAGGGTGTCATCAGGAAGAGAGAGAAAACTTGTTCACCTTAGCCTCTAATGGTAGAACAAGAAGCAATGGGCTTAAACTGCAGCAAGGGAGATTTAGGTTGGACATTAGGAAAAAGTTCCTAACTGTCAGGGTAGTTAAACACTGGAATAGATTGCCTAGGGAGGTTGTGGAATCTCCGTCTCTGGAGATATTTAAGAGTAGGTTAGATAAATGTCTATCAGGGATGGTCTAGACAGTATTTGGTCCTGCCATGAGAGCAGGGGACTGTACTCGATGACCTCTCGAGATCCCTTCCAGTCTTAGAGTTTATGAATCTTCACTTTTATACCAGCTGTGCTCCACAGACTTGAATAGAGCTATGCTGACTGACACCAGCTCAAGAGCTAGTACTTGGCGTATAATGGACATTTTCATTCTCTTCCTGTAGTCAGTCAGTTTTTTGTTTTTGTGTGAATGTTTCATGTAGCAACCGGAATGAAAAAACATTATAAAAAAGGAAACTATTGTGAAGCTGCAGAGATTAACAGGGTGATTTAGCAACTGGTATAATAGCTGAAATGATTTTAACTCTGTTTTTAGAAAATGTCTGGTTTTCAAGTTGATAATGTCCATCTCAAAGGCATTTAGTAAGAGCCATTAGTACAAGTTCCACTAGTAGGTAGACCTTGATATAATCAGGATCCAAAGCCATTAGGATCTGTGACTTTAAAACTGGGACTGCTGATTTTTAAACTGCTCCTTTATAGCCACCAACTATAAGGCATACAGGGCAGGCATAATGTGATCATGGTAGCTCAAGCCACAGAGCGACTGTGACACAACATTCTGAAGAAACTGTGGGTGAAGAAGTAGCCACAATGAGAGGACTGACAAGGGATTTACAGTAAACCAGGTTTGTCACTAGAGTCTAGGGTGACCAGACAGCAAGTGTGAAAGATCGGGACGGGGGTGGGGAGGGGGTAATAGGAGCCTATATAAGAAAAAGATCCAAAAATCGGGACTGTCCCTTGTAAAATCAGGACATGTGGTCACCCTACTAGAATCTGTGTTGCTGTTATGAGGTCATCAAGTGATTAAGATGCAGATTGCACAACCAAAAAACACACTTCTTACAGTGTCAGATATGTTTCATGCTTCCATGGGCAGGCCATAGGGTTGCCAGCCCTCCCGGTTTTGCCAGAAGTTTCCTGGAATCCCACCCTATCTCCTGGAGGGCACTGAAGACAAACTGGGAGATTTTAGGTGCTGAAAGTCTGGTGGCGCAGCAGGGCTAAGGCCTGCCCTGCCCTGCCCCACTCCCCAAAGCGGCTGGCATGTCCCTGCTGCCCCTGTGGAGGGGGGCACCTGTGGTGCGGGCAGCACACGGAGCCCCCTGCATCTCCCCACCCCTCCGGAGCTGCTGCCAGACATGCCAGCCACTTCTGGGAGCGGCGTGGGGCCAGGGCAGGTAGAGAGCCTGCCTTGGCCCTGCTGCCCGGGAGCCGCCCAAGGTAAATGCCTCCTGGCTGGAGCTTGAACCCCACACCCTCTTCTGCTCCCCAATCTCCGGCTCCAGGCTCAGCCTGGAGCCCCCTCCCACAATCTGAACCCCTCGTCTCCACCTCCCAGACCAGAGCCCACAGCTCCTCCCACACCCCAACCCTCTGCACAAGCCCGGTGAAAGTGAGTGAGGGTGGGGGAGAGTGAGAGACGGTGGGAGGCGGGGTGGAGTAGGTGGGGCCTAAGGGAAGGGAGAGCAAGGGTGTTTGGGTTTGTGTGATTAGAGAGTTGGCAGCCCTAGGCCAGGCCATGTTCAAAAGTGAAACCAAGATTCTTAACTTGGTTAAACCTCTCTGAAAAACAAGTGGGGGTAGCAAAAGGAGAAGGAAGCACATCGGGCAGGCAATCACACCTTCATCAAGCACTCGATAGGAAGACTATAATGTATAAAGTTGGCAATATTATTCAAGCATTCCTGCAGAGCAAAGACTGAACTTGAAGGGACCAAGGGGATTAATATGTATATTGGATAGGAGGGGAGAGTAGGCAGAACCTTTAACAATGTACTTCTGGTCCATTGATTTGATAAATTAGCAAAATACAAGTTTCATTACGTTCTTCAAAAGCATATTTAGGATTCTATTTTTATCCTTGCAATATACAACAGGCTCTCTAATTGATACCAGGGGCATCTTTTTAAATATAACATTTATCATAAGCTGTGGTAAAGTAAATATGAATATATAGAAGGTGGTGGTTTTTATATGCCTTCTTTTGCATTTCTTTAACATTTTATTTTGAGAATGTTTCATTTTCAACAGATTTTACTATGCTCTTGCTGTAGTACTGTATTTGAAATAATGCCTTTTAAACATACAGAAATATGCTTATCTTGGAAACACAGCTGTTGCGCTTGTGCAACAACTTTCAGAAGTGTTTCAAATGCTTTTCATCCATAGAATTAGTGCATCTCTGATACATTATGAAGCATACTTTGTACATAATCACATTGACGTGATAGATTGAAGTTTATTGAGTCAACAGTTTTTAAAAGGCAGTAAATGCAGACTGACATGAGACAACCCTGAACAACTTGCTGGTAAAAAAACAATAATATGCATTTAATAAATTTCCATAAATATAAGTTAATGCTGTTCTCAGCTCCCAGTCACATTAATGACTTGTTTTTAAGTTGTTGTTGAAAACACTCAGTTAAAATATTGTTAAGGCTTTTATTTTTATGAGCTTGTGCCAAATCAGAGTTCGGGATGAAATGGTTTTCGTAAACCGCCCCATTATGTCGACATTGGGTGACTTCTTACCCTCTCCCCAATTTTTTTATATGTAGAGTTTTGTATTAAAACTATGTAAAATATAGAACCACCATTTTAAGGAAGGATCAGGCTCAACTTTGAACTTCTTGGTTTGTCCATTCTTAAATCGTACCTTAATACTATTTTAACAAGAAGTTCTTTTTATGTACATACTACAGCTGTAAACTAAGATTTTTTTTCTCTAGTTTATTCAGTTAGGGCCAGTTTCTGATAGCCATACACATGTTAAGTGATTCCTTGCTACAGAAGTAAACCACTAATTTAATTAATTATGTAGAAAGATATTTCTTACTGTGAATAAGGCTGGCAGATTGGGTTGTTAACGTGCAAGCTGAACACTGAGAGTCCTTTATAGTGGCTCTAATAACAAAATGATTGTGATCATTACTTTTATTTTCTACAACATTTGTGCAGAACAGATAAATACACAATATTTTATAATGGTGTTTAAAGAGAAGGTTCAAAGCTAATTTTGTTATGACTGATGCATGTAACAAAATCCCTAGTTTTCAACAACAGTCTAAACAAAGTGAAAAATGCTCTAATGATGAATTTTCTTGAGAAAAGGCATTTACTAGTTTACCCTGTGACTTTAAACCATGAAATTCATAAGAGTTATGCTGCAATGTATTTTTAAATAACTAAGTTGTATGCTGATTCTTTTTATACCATGGATAATTATGGAGGCAGAGGCTGAATTTTTTGACTTGCTAAATAAATAGGGAAACAGATGCCCAGTGCTTATGTTAAAGTTATTTTCAAATAAACTGTGTTGCCAAGAAACTATTCAATAATATGGCTCAGCTCCAAACTCAATCTCAGGAAGGGAAATCACTATGGCCTTGAGTACATCACTTAACCTCTCTGTGGCTCAGTTTTTGCATCTGGAAAGGAGAGAATAGTACTTTGCCACCTCACAGGTATAGGTCTGATTTGACACAAGTATTTGGACCTGGATGAGGCCTTATTTGTTGGGAGAGAGGATTAGGGAGGGAAATGGATCAGCAAGCTAGAAACAGAATGTCTGAACTAGCTAAGATAAGGAGGAACACCCAGAGAACCATTTACAACGGACAAGATAATACCATTGGATAAGGTAAGCCTGGAACATAAAATGAGGTAAAAAGTAAGTAGTGCACGAACAGTGCCTGCTGTATAAGGATTGGTTCTTTCAAAGTGATGAAGCCAGTCCCAGAACGTATGATGCAGTGCAAATGGGTAAATTTAAATAAAAGAAGAAGAGTTTTGCTGGGTAACTGGATGTGCCCCCTATATCCACCCTGACACTTGAGTCTGGTCAGCTCAGCGCGGCTTTGCTGTACTTCTGATAAAGCAAGTTAAGTGATGAGACTGGAGTTGAACTGAGTTCGTGGGGAACCCAGTGGAAGAGGTCTTGGGGGAACCCCAAAATAGTAGTGGCATGACTTGGATCCGCACATCTTGAGTATGTAAGGTATACACCCCTTAGTTTGGGGGTCATAAACTAGCTTTTAAGGAAATGGCATTAAAAAGGTTTAAGAATTTAAATATGAAGAAATAAGAACCATGCTGGAGAATGGGTTAAATTTAAGGGCGGCCCCTGTGAACTCCCCAGAGAAATATTATGAGGAGACTGCAACCGAGTGAAAAAGGAACTCCAGAGCATGATATTAGATGATTTTTAAAAGTACTTGCCAAAGCATGGCAGAAGTCCATTAAATACCATACATAAATAAATGGCAGAGCACAGCAAAGGTCTGTTGAGTGCCTCTAAAATTTTCGAAAAGCAGAACCCATTGGCAACCGTAGGAAAAATATAGTACCTAGACGGAAGTCTCTAGATTTGCAATGTATAAATAGTAGTATGTATTTTATTAAGTCAAAATTAACTTCTAGGAAATATAGGAGTGTATTTGGGGTCATGGGAATGAAGTTCCACTGCACACATTTTTTTGCAGGGACAGACAACTCGGATTTTTTTAAGTGCCCTAAAAAAATGGAAGTTTCTCCACAAGTCCCCTTTCATCAATGACATAGTTTGAATTGTTTTTCTCTTCTGCTGATGCTTATATGGATTTCTTGCTCAAGGGAGAGTGGGCTGGCCTGAGAACACCCAACACCCAAATGTGCTTGTGCCCCCATACTCCTACCGGTCATTTCAGTGCAGGATTGAGGCAAGGCCAGCCAGGAGAGGCTTAAGGAGAGAAGAACTGCTTTGTTCCCCAGAACCAGTAGAGGGGTCCTGGGAAGTGAAAACAGGTCCTTGCCCAAACCTGTGTGGAATCCTTGCACTACTGCCTCTGTTTGTTGGTTGTTCATAGGGTATGGATGGGGACACCATCTTCCTGATGCAGAACAGTGCTTCCTTTAATCCACAAATGGATTTGGAGGTGGTGTGCATGTCCATGTGCTGCTAGTTATTCTCTGAACTGTACAGCTATGTGTAGGTGTTGGAAAGAAGTGGGCTGCTTGCATACCCTGTGGAATGAAAGAATGGGCCAGTTGGCCAGTTTTCAGTTGCTCCCCAGCCCCAGGTACAATCTGTTCCTTCTTGCCCTGTCTATGCTCCCATTGTTTGCCAGTTCCATTCAGAGATCCCAAGAAAAAGGGTCTCCCCAGCTCCAAACTCAACTAATAGCAGCTCTGCTACTGATAAGTACCCTCCAGTGAAAAATATGCATGTAAGTTTCCACCGGAGCAGTGCTTAAGTGATGTTGCCATGCTAGTGCATGAACCAGGAAGTGTAACAGGCCATCAACAAAACAGTGAAATTGACTATATACAAAGTGCTGACGAATACACACAATAAATTGAGAAAATAGCACATATATATAATTTGACTTCTTTCAGTTTTAGAAATTTAGGTGTTACTTGCAACTCTAAGTTAAAAAAACAACTCAGTGAATGTTTTCAACCTACACTATTCCTTTAAGACTAGTGTATGTAATGTAAACTTCTCCCTTGATTAAAAATAAGTTACTTACTAGGACGTATAGTTAGACACCACTTAATTTAACTTTAAAATCTTAATATTTTGTCTTTGTTCAGTCTGTGCTTCTTAATTTCTGGTTCAGCAACTTGAATGGTGCTTTCTTCAGGGACATATGAAACAATGATTTCTTCATTGAATGAATCATTTTAAGGAGTAGCTTGAATTTTCTGCTTCTGTTTGATAAGTCTCATATATAATCATATGGTAGTTTATTCAGGTATAGGGAAAAAAGTCACATCTTATTAAAAATTGGTCTTCTGAGCTTTTCGTCCATATTCTTCAGAACTTTCTCAAAAGCAGTCTGTACTGAAGTAATCGTGGTTGTACTCTAGTTCATAATTAAGGGTTTCTTAACACCGATAGGAACTTTCTTACAGTTTGTAGTCCCAGAGATGGTAGTTGGTGAACAACAGAACAGGAGCGAGGTTGATGATACCACCTTCCCTAAATATAATTTATATGAAGAAGTCTGCACTTTTAAAAGACATGTTACTAATTTCTTCCCATTCTTTCTCCTCAATATTTTAGATATTCAGTAGGCTCAGACATTCAACTTCATATTAAAATAGTTACTTTCCTGAAAATGCCAGTGGGCTTCTAGTGGGACTTCAGCTTGCTGCAATACTTTAAGCCTATAGCGTCTCTCTAGGCAGTCCATAACAAGTGGATATGTTGTGGGCTCAAACTTGTTGGCAAATAGATTAGGTGATTCAATGATCCACTGTAAATCCCCCAGTCCATAGACACAAATATCTCGGATGTAATGACCTGTAAAGATAAAATGTAAATATATTCACAATTCCAAGCTGACTGAAATACAGAAGGTACAACGAAGTGGGGAATAGTGAATTAGATGTTTTTTAAAAATACTTTAAGGTGCTACTAACATTAATGACAAATAGATGTCTGCTTATGAAGCACTGTTGAAGTAAATATAAAGAATATTACTGTTTTGTTACTTACAAAAACAAGGAGCTACATGCTGACTATTGATTTTAGACAAGGGTGTACATTGTACCCAGACTTGCTGCTTCAGAGACACATTGCAGTGCTTCATGTTTCTCACTTGACCTGTTGGTGGTCTGATCCCATGCTCTCCTCTGGGATACAACAATTCATTCATCTTGTTTTGTCCTGTCCCCAAATTTTCTCTATGCTTAGTTTATGGCAGTTTCAGGTTTAAATTCAGGTAGGTGATTGAATGCTCTGCCAGGGTCAAACTGCTCTTTAGACATCACTATATTTCTGCGTTTTTTGCCTGTATTGCTGGACTGCACATGGGCCAACCCTGAGTTACCTTGTGGGCACATGCACACTCACTTGATGAATGTGCGTATTTGTCAAATGGATGTCAGGTGAATCTGTTCTCTTCTGTTTAAGACGACCTACTAAGGTTAGTGCACTGGATATATGTTCATTTAATAGGTGGGAATTATGTGAGTGTGCAGTGGCTTGTAAAAACACTAGTTGTTTAAGCTTTAATGCTACTGAAATGTTAAATGTGTGGAACTCAGTCATTAACTCACTTAATTATAGAACTATCTTCTTAGTTGGGGGTTAAAAGAACAATTTAGTAAATAGGTACTGTAACAGTCTGCAGTATTCTAAGATACTGAAAGATATTTGGACTGGATATAAGAGTAGTTTAGTATGGTTGCTTTTATTTGATACTTTAAAAAAATAAAATATCCAAGACTGAGACATTTCATGGATAATTATGAAACATAAGAATTATTCTGCAATGGATGTTAGAGCAAGTGCATCAATTTATCTGAGAGTGGTATTTCATAAATACAGTGTTTTGAAAGGGCCTGGTTCTGTTTTCAGTTATCACAGTACCTTTGCAGCCATTATGTGCAACTCCTTCTTGATCTTTCCATTTAATAGCTCGTATATTTCCTTCCCACTGTGCATTTGGTGTAGCAGCTGGAGCATCTAAAAAAAAAACCCCAAAGCTAAAGACAGTTATTTTCTGTAACACAAATAGTTTTGATTGTCTTTGAAGCTATCTTTTAAAAGTATTGCCTCATTGTTTCTTCATTTTACAGATATTTAAAATGACAGATGAGTTTGCCCAATTTATTGCTGCATTAGAACAAGTAGTCTGTACAGGGGGTTAGGGGACATGCTTAAAAGCTGCATTTTTCTAGCCCAGTAACGAGTGGTCTGCACTGCCATTTGAGAGACTTGTTATACTTCAAGATTCCTTCTTTTATTTCCCACACCATCAGAGGATGTGGACACTGCAGCACATCCGCTGCGGATGGAGGCGGTAACCTCTACAGCTGATACACAATGGCATCACTGGGTTCCAAAGGGAACCTTATCACCCTCCTGGGCTGAAATGTCATAATAATGTGGGACAAGGAAGCAATTCATAGTATAAATAACATGCATCTTACCATTTAAACGATTCAGTGTGACCCAGTAGTGCTCATCTGGACTGTATGTGTCCCTTGACCATTCAAGCAAATCTTTTGCACGTACGTCGGTCAGTGTAAACTCCACAAACTTTCTAGTGAGTACATAGTAAGCACTACCAAAATATATAGTTAAGTTATGTGGAGGATCATCTTTCATATTCTTGGTTGGATACACGTAGGATGTTCCTGAATGTACATATTCTTTGTAACTAAGATGCGTCCTATGTTTCATATGAGGAGGTTGGACCACCCCAGGCGTAATATTTTTGTCATTCCATTTACTTTTGATGTACTGTATAATTTCTTTGTTTGTTTTGATGGGATAATCCTGGCCACACAGATTAATAACATAATTCCATTGAGTTTTGGCATTAACTAAATCCTTCATACAATTAATATCCGCTTGTAATCTTGAAAATCCTGCATAAACAACATTTTCTCTTTTTGATGAAATAAAAATGTTTTCAAAGCAGTTAACTAGGTTTTGCACTGCAGTTTTGTAATCCTGTGGTGACTTTTCATCTATGTGTATGCAATAAACATTCTGAGGCAGATAAATGGCTCTGAGTAGCTTCACAAACATTTCTAACTCCTTGTGAATTGTGATGATGTATGCCAAGGAGAAGTTTCCTTCTTCTTCAGATAGTGGTCTTGTTATAAAATGCAGACTCTTCAAGACTGTAGAGCAATTGCATGGAGTCCGTATGCAGTCAGGCATTTCAGGTTGGTGAATAATCTGACACCAATTTCCAATTTGAGGTGCAGCACTTTTCCCCTCAAAAAGCGCTGAACAAAGCTCATCTGGATAAACACCGCATTCTGCTGTATCTGGGAAGGATTTTTGTTCACTTGGTACCTTAGAAAATGTGTTTCTTACATAGATAAAAGTGAGGATGAAAATACAGAGGCCAATGCACACTAAAAATCCTGATTTTGTTGCATCAAGTTGGTTCATTTTTTGCTCTCTAGAAACTTTCTTCTGACCATAGTTCAATTAAACACAGTTCAAATTACCTAAAAGGGGGGGGAAATAGTGTTTTAATTTCTTTAACATGATAAAACAATTATGCATTTGTAGATGCAGAAATTATATTCTTAGTATTGCATAGAAGTGCTAAATTTCACAAGCACCAATATGGGAAGGCAGTTAGGAGTAAGTATCGCATTCTAAAATAAGCTTTTTAACTTTGTTCCCCCACCCTGTGTTCACTCTTATTGACAATAAGGAGCTGAACATATCCGCTGTTGCATTCTCTGCAGATTCCAATTATTACTTACATTAGCTGTACTTTTTGTTTTTTTCTCCTGTCAGCCCAAGAGTTATTAAATATTTTAATCTCTTTTGACAGCCGATATTAAATGGATGCTCCTCTGATAGGAGTAGATAGGACATACCAGATTCGTTTTGACAATACTAAAGCTTCACATCTCTCTCTCTGATATGTTTAGCTGTAGAAAAACTACTAAAATAAGAGCCAGAGATCACAATATGATCCACAAAGGTATCTCTATACCTTTGTTACCATCGTTATAATAAAAAGTGAGCCATGGTTCATTTGTTTTTTGTCTGTAACGTCTTTAAATTAGTGCTTTTGAATAAACAACCTGAAAACACAATGCATTTTCTTGTTTGTAGCTTACTTAAATCTATCCTTAAAAGACAGTACCTGTAATTTACTTTCTAACATGTATAGATCAGTCAATTCAGTTCTGTTACAGCAAAATTGTTTAGAATTTCATGTTTTATATGTGAAAATATATATTTTTACAGATACCTCAGATCATAAGCATGACATTACAGCAGTCCAGTCTCCCAAGTCATTAGTCCTTATCCTTGAAGTGTTTGGCATAGGATATATACCTTCCTAGAAAAGAAAAGACATTCAATGAAATTGATAGTCTGATAAATATTATTTTAGGTTCTAACAGTTTTACTTGTAATTGTACAGACAATTCATGCTTTCTACTGCTTTATGTAATATTTTAACCTTTATTTAAGTTAACTGCTTATAGCAAAATATTGATATTTCACACACAAATATAGCATATTTTTCATCTGTCAACATCACTTGATATCAGAATTTATCATTAGTCTCATGAGCAAAGAAAATCAATGCAGTTTATTAATTTAGATCTTTCCATAGCTATTTCTTACAATCTTAAGATTTCATGCTTTTGTTAAAACAAAAGTTTCTCGTTCCTTTCAAATAGAAGTTCAAATAAAGTAATTTTGTTTTCAAGCTTCTAAAGCATTACAAACAGAGGATAACACAACTCAGCACAAATCAAAGTTGAAAATTGGAGATCTTCTATAACATATAATCTTTAAATCTTATTAGACTTTTGGCAAATAATGTATTTATCATATTGTCCTTACTAGAGAGCACAGGATTTCAAGCTGGAAGAATGGCTTATTTTTCTTGTTCAGCATATTAATCCATTTTCTGGAACACTAGATGGAAGATTCATCCATTTTGCTTCTATGCCCTAACTGTGCGTCAGTCAGCAGTACTCTTCAGTATGCACTGAACACGCAGACCTAAGAACAACATTAGGAAATCAGGTCCCAGAAGAATATTTTCTTAGTGGCTCATAAGGGATATGTTTACTTTGTAAACATATATCTGGAAGCATGCTTTTAAGTGAGTCCGTTGCATCTCTTGAAGCTGAACAATTCAGCACTCACATCAGCATCAACCTTTTCATGTTGTGGAGAAAGCAAGAGGAGAAGAATGTCTTTTGAAAGACAGACACAGCGTTTTCACAGCAGAAATGAAATGTGACAGGCACTGGGAGTGTAGCCTGCTGCCAGCTGACTAACAGATCCAAGAATAGGTTAGTATAATGGACATTATGTACCCAGTAGCTGGGGTTACGGGGCGGAGGGTTTGCTACAGTAGAGTGGTCCTGGCTTTGTCTTAGAGCCAGAATAACTGTTTTATAATGAGTGAATGATTAAACAGAGAACAGAGAGGTCACTCTGAATTAGTGAATGGTGAGATCTCTAGGGCATGTGTCACATGGGACATTCACTGTGCTGGACATCAGCATAAGTATTGCACTGAAGGACAGGAAATGCAAAGTTATTAAAAGGTATTGAAAATCCACTGGCATATAATTTTATAGGACTGCTATCTATATACTTTAGAACCAGATTAGGAAATGCAACATGTCTGCAGGAGGAGGAATTTTTTTCTTGAAATATTATTTAATGGATAGATTTAAAAACTGAGGCGTTACTGAGGAATCAAACTCTAGTCTGTTTATTACTTATATTTAAACTGTCTTTAAAACAGTCAAACCTATAAATAGCATCCTGTAGAGCAGTGTTTCTCAAACTGGGACCGCCGCTTGTGTGGGGAAAGCCCCTGGCGGGCTGGGCCAGTTTGTTTACCTGCCCCGTCCGCAAGTCCGGCCGATCACGGCTCCCACTGGCCGCGGTTCGTCGCTGCAGGCCAATGGGAGATGCTGGAAGCGGCGGACAGTACATCCCTCAGCCCTTGCTGGGTCCAGCAGTTCCCATTGACCTGGAGCAGCCTGGCTCCCAGTGGGAGCTGCGATCGGCCGGACCTGTGGACAGGGCAAGTAAACTGGCCCGGCCCGGCCCGCCAGGGGCTTTCCCTACACAAGCGGTGGCCCCAGTTTGAGAAACACTGCTCTAGGGGGTTTTGCATGAGATTATTAAGATTTGTTTTGGGTTTTTCTGTAGTGCTTAGCACTGTAGTAGCTAAGCATTATAAAGGGTTGTGGTTTTTTTTATATAGTATCATAAATATATACAGCACTTCACAAACATCTAAGAAGAGAAGATTCCTTCCCCAATGTGTATTTCTTAAACATTTTAGGAATATGCATAATATTTTAACCTCAAATGTAAAAAACAAACATAAATGGCGAAAAATCCACTTTAATATTTTTTTCTTGGAATCTGTTTTATTTATTGTAGCGCTAACTGGCCTCAGTCAGGATTGGGAACCCTGTGTGCTAGGTGTGGTACAGAGCAAAAAAAATGCCTTTAGAAGAGAAAATATTTTATTATAAAGAAAGTAAGGGGTTAAAAAGCACTTACGCTTCATTTTAAAGTTTGTTTTTATATGTACTTAGGTTGTTTGTTATCTGATTAAAGAGAGAGTTATACAGCAGGTCGTGGTAGAATTATACAGGGAAGTGAGCAATAAAATTCTAAAAAATGTTACAAACTCCAAGCGTACATTCTGAAAGAAAGTAATGGTAGTGAATGTCACTTTATTGTATCCTTACTTCTTACAACTGTTTTTTAAATAAATTGTTATGGGTCTTATCCTACACTCAGTGAGGTAAATGAAAATTTTGCTAGATTGGACCCCCAATAAATAGTTTCTTTGGAATTAAAATACTGTTGACACTAAAAGGTGAATATTGGATCCATACTGACTAGAACACCAACCAGGTTTATGAAGGCTAATCTCTTAGCTGTTTTCTTCGTTGGTTTACTGCACGAAATTTTTGAGCACTGCAGTTTAATGCAAATGCTATTACAGAAACTGTAAATCACTTGGGTTATGCAGTTGTAAGAAAATTAGTTGTTTGCTAGAAACCTTAAATTGCAGTTACAAGATTTTTATAAAGATTTTAAAGCTTTACGTATAATAAGCTTTCTTCATAAATATACATAACAGGAACTGTATTTTTCAGACAAAAGTAATATATTGAAAAACACTTTTAAAACTAAGTGCAATGCTTTGGTCAAAATTAAAGCATTCTTTATAGTTCTCTTAAGGGATGTTGCAATAAATAAATCTTAAAATCCAGCTTATGGAAACTCACCTTGTACAGGAGAAGCTAGACATTTGCAGCAGAATTTAATAAAGAAATCCCATGTGTAATCCATTGTCCTTCAGGGAAAATTCAGGCATAGTCTTTCATTTTGTTCCTTATGTGGAAATGTCATGTGAAATCAGTTAAATATTAACATGAAATGTTTTCATTTACTGGTTAGTTCATTTAACTGCATAATATATTTGTTCTGCAGTAGCTCCTTTAATATTCAGAGGCAACAATGTCCTCTAATGTAATAATGAAAGAAAGCTTCAGCTTCTGCGGATTTGTTTTGTCATTGCTCTGACGCAGCCTTTTAAGGAAGTAAAAACCAGTCTGAGATCTGTAGAAACTATGTTGTAGCTGATTATAAATAGTATTCTATGGCTTTAACCTTTGGGTTGCTATCACAGCACTATGAACGATCTGGAAAAAACCTTATGCTTTTCTTAACTCTTTGTCTGCTGAAACTTTCCAATTTAAGCAGACAACTGAGTATAGTGGAGGGGTGTGTTCGGATTTCCATAGCAGCTTGAAGTTTAAAAACAAAAATCCTAGAAGAGACACTTGCCTTTCTTTGTGTTCTCTTAATCTAAATATTTCCCTTCTGCTTTTATAAAATTTAACATTTGTTTAAATAAGTAAAAAGAGAATAGATAAGCCCGGTAGGAGCTGAGGAGCTTTTGGGTATGAAAACTGCCTTGAGAGAGAGAGAGAACTGCATTTGTGTTTTGTGTATTTCCAGTCTAAAAACAGTATGTGTGAGTAGGTCTACAGCTGCACTTTTGTCACTTTGATTGAACAAAAAGTCTGTTGGTCAGAAATAAGTACAGAAATGGCCTAGAAATATCTTAAGGAGCTGCTGCAGGCACTCCAAAAATGAAAGGCTCTGACTTTAAAGGAAACTCTGTATACAGAGTTGCAGCATAGGGTCCTTAATAACCAATAGCACTATTGTTTTAGATGCTGTAATGTATTAATTGTCACATCTCTGTATGCATATTGTATTGGATGACCTTTTCTTTCGTAACTAAAATAAGGTTGATATTTTATCTCTAATTCATGTGCATAGGGCTTCATAAAAGGAACCTATGGAAATGAACTGCAGAATTCAGATAGTATTCTAAATCATGTTTCTGTCATTTGTTTTTGCTGTTTCTCTTGTTCCCTCTTCCCAGAATTTAATCATTTTGCCATCCAGTTAATTTTGCTGAACAACCTTCTTGATGAACAGTTTAGAAGAATTATTATGTTGAGACTTTTGTCGTGTATTTGATCCTGTACATGATATAAATGACAGGTATCAGCCTTCTTGAGAGAGACACTGACAGTCAGTCTTGCCAAGGCTCTTGGTCTTTGAAGTACTGTTTTGTTTTGACTTAGAATTGAAAGTTGTGTACCCTGTGCAGAGCTGGGGGGCTCCTTTGCAAGATTGACATGTTTTTCTCACAATACAGATGACATTCAGGCAGTGACATTCAGCACAGTATTCTTGGAGAGAGTGTTCCACTGGTTGTCACTATTGGGTGATATGTTTAGTCCTAGGATTGATAAGTAAAGACAATCACTCCAAAGACAATGCTTCTCCCTAGAAGTTTTTTCAGCAGAAAGAAGTTAAACTTATCCAAATATATTTTCAGATTTCAGCAAAAGAGTTGTACTCAGAATTAATTTGAAGGCCACTTCAGCCATCTGAGGGCCTGTATGGAAAAGGGAGTATCTACTCCTGCATGACTTAAGGTTACTGCAGAACCTGAAACATTCATCAGGCACTTATCAGCTAGCAGCCTACTAGCCAAAGGGGCCAATCAAAAATGTGAGGAAATGGGGACCCACCAGGCAGATCCAAGAGCAATATCCTAGTGAGAAACACAGCCTACTTCTTCCCAGCTGCCATGAAGAGGAAAATGCTGAGATTCTTACAGTGGGGTTGTCCGCAGACTATTCTTGAGGATCTCTTTTGCATCAGCCTCTGGATGACAAGTTTGAAGCCTTTGCTGTTTTGTTGCTCCTCTCCCTCACCCCCCCCTCCCCAGAATACATCATAAGGGGTTCTGTGGGCAAGGATTGACTACTCTGCCACTCCTCCTGACTCCTGCAAAAGTTAGGGGAAGGAATTAAGTGTATCATCTGCTCCTCCTCAGCTTTTTTTTTTTCCTCCCCTGTGTATCTCCACTACTTGCCTGTATTATAGAGCTTACTTTTAACAAGCCTATTTGAGTATGTCTAAATAGCACTTTGGAGCAAATCAGGAGTGAGCCTCCTAGGCCAGGTGGATATACTGGAGTTCATGCTACAGCTTTAAAAATAGCTGTGTAGACAGTGCTTTGAAGTTGCAGCTCAGGCTGGAGTTCAGACCCGGAAACCCACCCACTTCATTAGGCTTCAGACTTGAGCCTAAGCTGCAGCACCAGCCACAACTTCAAAGTGCTGTGTATAAACTGTTTTTAGAGCACTAGCAAGAGCCTCGCTAGGCCAAGTTTGTCAACCCAGGCTGGGAGGCTTGGGCCAAAAGACTGTGTAGACAAACCCTTTAGGATTATGAAGAGTAACTGTGAAACTGACGAGAGTCTTGTTGATTTCACTTTGTGGATGTTTAGGAAAACTGAACAGAAACAAGGGACCAAAGCTGCCCTCTGCAGACAGCAGTGTATTAGTTCACAGTTGGAGGGTTGTTTGCAACTTTTGAGAACTAGAAACTCTGGAGGAAGGTTTAAATTCTACAAATTAATAGCTTAAAGTGTCTTTTCTCCTCTTCCCTCCTTATCCTTTTTCTTTCACCTCCATCCTGCCTCTGCTTCCCCACGCACCGAGGAAAATGAATTTTTCAATACTTGAATTACTGTTCTAATGAATAGTCTTTTGAAGTGGCATCTTTACATACTGGCCTCCAAAAAGTATTTTTAGCTAGTAGTCATTTATCTTCTGAAGCACCATATTAATGCATAAGCTTGTGATTGGCTGGCACATGAACGATGGTTTAGCCTCAGGTCTAATAAAACACTAGTCAATCCTTCCTTCTAAATTCTTGCTCTGTTTAGAGCAGGGGTGGGCAAACTACAGGCCACAGGTCGCATCCGGCCTGTCAGACCTTTTAATCCAGCCCTTGAGCTCCTGCTGGGGAACAGGGTCAGGGGCTTGCCCCGCTCCGCACATGCCGTGGTTCCATGCAGCTCCCGAAGCAGCAGCATGTCCCTCCTCCAGCTCCTATGCATATGGGCAGCCAGGGGGCTATGCGGGGAGTTGCGGGGGCGGCGCCTGTGGACGGGGCAATGCGCAGAGCCATCTGGCCATGCCTCCGCATAGGATCCTGAGGGAGAACATGCCACTTCTCGCATCCCAACCCATTACCCCAGCCTGGAGCCCACTCCCACATCCTGAACTCATTTCTGGCCCCAGCCCAGAGCCCGCAACCCCAGCTGGAGCCTATCTGCACCCCTGCACCCCAACCCCCAATTGCGTAAGCATTCATGGCCTGCCACACAATTTCCATACTGAGATGTGGCCCTCAGGTCAAAAAGTTTGCCCAGCCCTGGTTTAGACGGTGGCTGGTGTGTGTGTGTGTGGGTGGGTGGGAACAGGGGACAGTAGGAGTAGGAAGATATGTAGATTCCTTGGAAGATAATTCCAGCCCTTTTTATATGTTTTCAACAATCAAATGTACATAAATTTAGGGGGGAAAAAAACCCCTAATCTGGCTTTTATGTCTTTAGGCTTAGAGTTCCACATTTGTTTTAAAAGACACTGAATAAACAATAACACAGAGATGCCAAGCTTTAAATGCATAAAGCTAAATTTGTTAATAGGTATAAAAGGTACATTTGTATCTGTTATTATTACCATAGTTCCTAGGAGCCCCAGTCTTAGACCCGGACCCCACTGTGCTAGCCACTGTACAAACACAACAAGAAGATGATTCTTACCTCAAATATCTTGTAGTCTAAGTAGTTGAGGTACAAACCCTGATTTTGTTATGTGGCAGAAAGAGAAGATTTTAGTATCATGAAAACTTTAAAAAAAAATTGGTATTAAAAGGCTGTATTTTTCTTACGTAAATTTTTTCATATCAATGCAATCAGCTTAATTGTAATTTAAAAAGATTTTCATTTATTATAAAAGCTATTCTTTTTATATTTTTAAGTTCTGGCTACCTTGTGAAATCAGAGTTTGTGGGTAGCTAGTTGTATCTTCTATACCTATTAAACAATTATTTGAATTGTATAGGTATTTGACCTTCAGAATCCAAAATTACCTTTTTGGTAGTAAAGTGTGTGTGTGTGTCTACGTATCTGTAAAGTCAGATTCTGAAGGCTTTTGGATGCCTATTGCTCCCACAGTTCAAATAATTGTTTAAATGTAACCATCTTAGATCAGGTAACTTCACAAATATATAATTTGACTAAAACAATGTAGACACTTTTTATAATTAGAGCACTTACACAAACGGAACTAGAACTTGCTCATTTGCATGCATATTTTCTGCTTGTATTCAGTGTCCTACCTTTCAGCAGTTACAGCTTGAATCACATAAACAGAATTGACTGGCTGCTTTGTTATCCATGGGAATTTCCTTCAGTTTTTCTCTGATTTGTGAGTGTCTTCTCTGCAAGGTGTTTTAACAGGAAAAGAGAGGCAAAAGCAGCAGTTAACCCTGTTCAGTGGCTGTGTAAACAGTTTCAGTTTCGTCGTATAGATAGATTGCATGAAGGCATTACTGTTCTGAGTCAATGCCTTTAACAGGAAATCTAATAGTTCACCTTTCAGTGTGATCTGTTATAATCTCCCCTTCAACCCCTTCCTTATCCACCTTTCAAAATTCTCAGATTAATCCCCATCTTCTCCAATGTAACTGATAATTTCCCACGTGGAACTGTATCAGATGCCTTAGTGAATTCCAGGTAGATTAGATCTACTGCATTTCTCTTGGTCTAAAAAATCAGTTATCTTTTCAAAGAGGGCGATCAGATTGGCCTGGCATGATCTATCTTTTGTAAAACTACCGTATATACTTGTTCATAAGCTGAATTTTTTTAATAAAAAGGGAAGCACCAGAGAAGGGGGTCGGCTTATGAACGGGTATAGAAAGGCAGACGTGGGACACAGCCCTTCCCTCCAACAGAGGGAGCAAGGAGAGGCAGCAGAGCCAGAAGGGAAGAGGCGGGGCCAGAGTCTCTCCACTTCTGGCCACGCTGCTCTCCCTCCAGCCTCTGAAACAGCTGCATCCTCGGGGCTGGTAGGCTGCAGCCCTGCCACCTGGCCCCACCCCCCCAGAGCAGGCTGTGGCCAGCTGCCTGGGCCACCGGAGCACACTGTGGCTGTGCCGCACGGCTCAGCCCACTGGAACATGTTGTGGCTGTGCCACATGGTCTGGGCTGCCGGAGCATGCTGCCCAGCCTGCCGGAGCAGCTCCAGCCAGGCCAGAGACATCCTCCCCTGGCCCTCCCCAGATAAGATGGGATGGGGAGAGTTTGGGGGTCCTGGGATAGGGGTGGGGTCATGTGGGGGGTGGTCAGGGGTTAGTCCCTGACTCCCAGCTTCTCCTCCTCCCCCCCAAAAAACATTTCCCCACCAGTTCCTGTCCCAGCCAGTCAGAGTAAGCAGCTGGCGTGCCAGGACACTTGGTTTACTTAGGTTTAGGTAAACAAACCATCTCGGTCTGCCAGCGGCTTATAGTGATGACCTGGGAGCCAAAGTTTGCTGATCCTGAATTATAGGGTCGGCTTATGAAGGGGTTATAACATTTTTCCATTTTACTTATTCATCTCGGCTTATAAACGAACTGGTGTACGATCGAGTATATACAGTATGTTGTATTTTATCCCAATTACTGTGTACCTCTGTGTTGCTAACTACTTTCTCTTTCAAAATTTGTTAGCCCTTGCACACAATTGAGGTCAAACTAATAGCTCACTTTTTTTTCTTTCTTAAAAATAGGAACTATATTAACAATTCTCCAGTCATAGGGTACAACCTCCAAGTTTACAGATTCATTAAAAATCCTTGCTATTGGGCTTGCAATTTCATGTGCCAGTTCCTTTAATATTATTGGATGGACATTATGTGGGTCCCTAGTTTAGTCCCATTGAACTGTTTGAATTTGACTTCTATCTTGGATGTGGTAATTTCTACCTCTATATCCTTGTTCCCATTAGTCACCATATCACTCCCTCCAAGCTCTTCATTTAGCCTTATTAAAAACTGAGGCAAAGTATTTGTTTAGGTGTTGAGCCATGCCTAGATTATCTTTAATCTGCACCCCATCCTCAGTGTTTAGCAGTCCCACTTCTTCTTTCTTTGTTTTCTTTTTATTTATATGGCTATAGAACCTTTTGCTATTGGTTTTAATTCCATTTGCAATGTCCAGCTCTGCTTGTCTTTTGGCAGTTCTTACTTTATTCCTACACTTTCTGACCTCCAAGAGGTAGTTTTCCTTGCTGATCCATTCCATCTTTTAATTCCTTGTAGGCTTTCTGCTTTCCCTCACTCACGTGTTTGGGATGTTTGCTCGTCCAGGTTGGTCTGCAACCCTTCCTATGAATTGTTTCCCCTTGCTTGGGATGCAGGCTTTAGATAGTTTCTGCAATTTTGATTTAAAGTAATTCCAAGCCTTCTCCACATTCAGATCCTTGAGTTCTTCAGTCCAGTCCATTTCTCTAACTCATTCCCTTAATTTTTTAAAGGTAGCCCTTTTGAAATCAAGGACCCTAGTTGCAGATCTATTTTTGTTTATCCTTCCATGTAGTTTAAACTGAATTAGCTCAAGATCACTCAAACCAAGGTTGTCCCCTATAACCAGTTCTTCTGTGAGCTCCTCTCTACTCACCAATATCAAATCTAAAGTGGCATCACCTCCTGTTGATTCAGTGACTATTTGGTGAAGAAATCTGTCGTCTATCACATCCAGGAAAATCTGGGCTCTCCTATTATTAGTAGCACTTGTCCACCAATCTGTATCTGGGAAGTTAAAGGCTCTTAAAATCATGCAATTCTCAGTAATATTTATTTAATTAAATACATTAAAGAGGTCTCTATCCATATCCAAATTAGATCCTGGGGGGTCTGTAGCATACTTCAAGCACTAGCCCAAGGGAACCTCTAGTTGCTTTCTTCCCTAAAGTGATTTTGGCTCAGACTCTGTCTTATCCATTCCATCACTTCTAATTTCTTTACAATCTACCTCATCATTAATATACAGTGCTACTCCATCACCTTTGCTTTTATTTCTGTCTTTCCTGAACAGCACATACCCTTCAATACCTGTACTGCAGTCATGAGTACTATTCCATCGTGTTTCTGTTATCCCTATATCTGGTTTCACTTCCTGTACCAGTAGTTCTAGTTCCTCCATTTTGTTACCCAGGCTCCTTGCATTTGTGTGCAAACATTTTAATTGTTGATGCTTGGCTTTGCCCATTTTCGTCACCCAATTGGGTGTAGTCCTTCTACTGCCAGTATCGTCTACCTAACTGTTAGCTTCATTGGTATGGGCACTATCCTTCCTCTTAATGTCCATTTTCCTACTCACTGTTCTTCTGTTCTCCATTGTGGTATCTTTTCTTACTTGATTTTCCTCCCTTTCAATGTTAAAATCTAATGTGGAGATTACATGAGCATCTCCCAATCATTTCCCCCCAAGTTTCTAGTTTAAAGCTCTTTTAATTAGTTGTGCCATCCCATGAGAACTGTCCCCTGTCCATGAATGCCTCCCAGTAATCAAACATCCCAAAGTCCCCCTTATAGCACCACTACCTGAGCCATTTGTTGATCATCATAATCTTGTCTCACCTTCATTTTCCTCCTCTGAGGACAGATGGAATCCCACGTCCTTATTTTTTTTAATTCCAAACTTTAACATTTTAGCCAATCTGATTCCAAACTTGTGCAAGGCTACTTCAACATTTCAAAGATCCACTGTTATTGTAGGGTAAGTAACTGTTCTTTCTGTGAATTAAGTTGAAAAATGCATGGAAAAAAACTTTGTACCTCCTAGAGATTAATTAGTAAATGTACATACAGGGCATTTGGGTTGTAAAGCAATGTAGAAGTGCTTAGTATTACATGTATTGGATAGAGTAGATCAGGAGTGCCATAGCTGAGAGGCAAGAGGAGGAAAATTTAGAAATTATATCAACTCTAATGTCTTGTGCAAGTCCCACTGAGTGTTACTACCTTCATTATCCTCTTTTATCCACACCACAGCCTTTCAGAAAATTGCGGTTTGATAGCTGTGCCATGTGGAAAGCAAATTGCCCATCAGATGGTACTGTCTCTCTGAAATAAACCCCTGAAGGGTGACATCTTTATACTTCTTTCTTATCAATAAACAGAAGTTTTGCTTTCAAGTACAGTTCCACTTTAAAATATTACCCCGTTGAGAGAGACAAATTTCAGTGCAAAATTGGCATAGTTTGAAATATTAGTTAAAAACATTCGCAGGCAACAAGTCAGCAGAAGAATGCCTGTGTGCTTTTGTTTTTTATGCTAGTTGAATTTGTAGGAAAAAAAGAGTTTGGTTTCCTCTTTAATAGATTATGCAAGAAAATTAGAATCTGGACCTGTTAGAAAAAGTCTACAACTGGGACAGAAAATGTACAATGGTACCTCTGTTAAAATAAAATAAAGTAAAATAAAATAAAAAGTTCAGGTAAGATTACTACTGGGAAGAGAGAAATAGTAGTGTAATTATGCAATTTCTGTACCTTTTTGCATGGAATAGGGTTTTGTACAAATTCAGAATGTTCTAGTACAATTGGAATAGTTTTAAAATTTGCTATGCAGATTGATACAAATACATTCATTTCTTGTAAATGTAGTTATCTTAAGTGCATGGTTCACCATTAAGATCAATATTTATTATCCCTTTTAAGGGTTGTACTACAACAGACCGAAATACTGAAATTTTTCCTTCAACTGACTATTAATATAAATAGTTTTAAGTAGGTAGCTAAATAGATGTATTAGAACAAAAGTTTCAACAAAAGAATATTGTTTAAACCTGTCCTAAAAACCATGGTGGCTATAGTTTAATAGCTATGTTTTATGGTTTCTTGTATTTAGAAAATACTTCCGATCATCTACTTCGAAAGAGATTTTCTCCTTTGATTTAGCAGTTGAAAAAAGAGGGGAAAAGTAAGATAAGAATTACCCATATTGTTGTAATGGAACAAAGGAATATTGCCAACTTTGTTTTCTATTCTAGTTTCTATTATGGGAAAAGCAATTTATTGTGATTATGGTAAATGATGGAAATTTAGAGGTGATAAAACATTCATTAAAATAATATCATTGTCCTATTAAGATAAGTTACTACTTAGTACTATAGCATCACATTCCTTCCACTATTGCTCTCTTGCTGTTGTTTTTTCCATTGGTATCCTTTGTTTTGAAGACTTTATTAATCCAGATTAAGAACTGATTTCTGTGTAAATTGCATTTACACACCGAGTGATGAAAAAACTCTTTGGACAGCAAGGTCAGAATCCAGAGGCAAATGACTTTTTGGAGGAAGCTGTGAGAGGGAGCCCCAACCTTTCATGGTGGTTACTGTGACACCAGTGCTAACTGTGTCACAGTAAGGCGATATGAATCAACCCCAATAGTGCTTACCGCTGGTTTGGGTCTACTTCGTGTATATTATCTGCACACATGCAGTCGCCAGTTCTGCTGCTTCCAATTTCTTGCCCCTTCATTTTAGGTTTGCTGGAGGGGCAAGAAAATTAACCCCTGTTGTAGTAGATGATTAGTTCAATCTATGTATCAGGCACCTTAAAAAAGAAAATTTAATTTCCTTGACTTTCCAAAGTATATTAATGCTGATGATAAAAAATGAAAAGAATTTTTGGTAATTACATGTAATCCTAGACACTTCCTTAACTGTACTTGAAAATAAGAGAGTCTGTCTAATCAATTAATCATTTACATTTCTTGGAAATTGGAGAATGGACTCCTACCACAACTCTTTGTCATTAGAGCACTGCCTTTTAACTTGGGAAATGTCTGGTTTCCCTTCTTGTGCCAAAAGCTAACTGAGTAATCTGTTTATGCTACAGCATAGTTTTTAACCTATCAAAACACTGAAACAAAATTCACTTCAAGATGTGTGTGTGGAGGGTGTCTTAATTTGATACAATAATGAGCTGCCCTCCAAGTGATCTGTATAATGTCAGCCAGTTGCATAGTATTGGCTTGGTTCTGATCGGAGATAGGTTTACAGGTTTAAATTAAGCTAAAGCAATACATGGCACTCTTAAGCCAATTTAAGTGTGCCCAGACAAGGGGGCTGCACTGATTTAAACTAACTTTCTGAACTGATTTGACACAAAATGCTCACTTTTATTTTTAGTTTTCTCTCTCACAAAGTGATTACTTACAAGAAGGACTCAAGGACTTTTTGTGTGGTAAAAACCCTAAAACCCATGTTCACTCTTTTTAAAGGTCTGTTAAAGGTGACCTGTAAAGTGCTTTAAAAACAAAAAAAAGTTTAAGCTCTGTTTTCTTCTTTGAGGTATGAAGGGGGCTTGACATTTTGGTTTCTCTCTGGCCCATTAGAAATTCAGTTATTGTCTAGTTGTTGTTAGTTTTTGTGGAAAACATTACGAATCTCTGTAGACTAGTAGGATTCTGACACAGGTACCTAGAGAATTTTGGAGCAATTGACAGAAGAGGGATTTTTGGTTGCACTGTTGAAAACTATTCTTGTTTAACGCAAACACCTGACAAATGGAGGGTGTCTGAAAAATTCACCATTGCTTAACGGGAAAACATTATTAAAAAAATCTTTTCAGTCCTCATTTGTACCTCAGAAAAAAGCAAAATTAGTGCACAACCCTTTGCATGTCACCTTGATATGCATACATACTACTGGTCTAGATTAAGTTGGGTTTATATATGTGCAAATGTTTAACTTTCAATATTGAACAAATATCAAGCATGAGGCCTAATGGACATGCCTCCATTTTCCTAGTTGACAAGTATGAGGCAACCTGCACAGTTAGCTGCCGCAAAAATGGAATCACACTGGGCTCCCATGCAGATACTTTACCTGAGGTGCTAACTGTAGTTTCATTTGTTAGTTACCCTCATGAGTTGAAGCACTTTTGTGCAAGACCATAGTATAATTCCATTTCTGCTGCAGCTTCTGATCAGTGTCTAAAAGTAGAGAAATATACACAGAGAAAAATGGGGAGAGAAAATGAAAATGGAAAAGGCAGAAGGAAGGTAGGAAAAGGATGTGGCAGTTCTTTGAGGAGTGCTTAAAAAAACTGCTGGATGGATCTTTGTTTAAAAAGTACATAAACGTCTGTTTCAGATTTTGAAAAGTTATGTTTTGCTTCCTTTTTCTCTTTTAAAGTGTGGTGTTCCCTTTCAAGACGACGACGTGATTATACTTAATGGTAGTAAAGATGATGTGGAAGTGCTGAAGAAAAGAATGGAGGAGAGAAGACTTAAGAGTAAAGGGGGAAAGGTAATAGTTTTACGGAGACTTAAACATGCTAGGAAGTTGTGTGTGTGTAATGAGATTTTTTCTGAATAGATCTCATAGGTGAAAGTTCAACTTGTACAAACAGAGATTCTTCATTGGGCCTCAGAATGAACCACATTCATTCTAAGCTATCCAGAATTTATTTCTTGCTGGTAAGTCTCTATATTTCCTGTTGGACCCACTGACCTGAATGCTTCAGTTTTATCCAGAACATTTTTTTAAAAAGTATTAGTTGTTTCTCTACAGCATTCTCCTGCAGCAATACAATGCATTTTAGGTGAAAAATGTTTTCATAGAATATCAGGGATGGAAGGGACCTCAGGAAGTCATCTAGTCCAACCCCCTGCCCAAAACAGGACCAATCCCTAGACAGATTTTTACCCCAGTTCACTAAATGGCCCCCTCAGGGTTTGAAGTCACAACCCTGGGCATAGCAGGCCAATGCTCAAACCATTGATCGATCCCATTTTGATTTTCTGCATACTCTTCTGAAGTGTAGGGAATTTATTCAGTAATCCCCACTGTCTATTCCAGACCAAGTCCCAGAAAGATGATATGCTTATAAGACCAACCAACATTAATTCAAGTGTATGGCTGCCACAATGTAAATGTCAATACAAATAATAATAAAGACAATTGGAAAATAATGCAATAGAAATAAATATATTGAAACATGCTTTGCAGCTATTCAACATAAAGATTACTCCTAACTGATAGTCATTGTGCATAAAAAAGTATGTCTCCCTCATTGGACACTGCAACTGGAAGAAAAATATTTCTCCTAGTCATCTGTATACATGGATAGTGTGTGCACCACTTTATAGTTCATTATTCTAGTCTGTTTTAAAAAGGATATCTAACATTGTTCAGGGTGGTGAGCCTCTAATAGACATTTATAGCCATGCCCATCTCAAGCTCTGGTATCATCAGATCTCACCAGCTAAGTACTATCAGTCTTGACCAATATGTGGACCTAGTATTCTGGCAATTGGAGGTGAAGTTGGTGGCACTGTTTTTCTAAATTGGTACGGAACCAATCCATTTTCATAGTGCCTAGGAGCGCCATGCTGATGAAGATGCTGTCCTTTGGATTAGATATAAAACCAAGGTCCTAATCTCTTGTCATTGGACTTTGTGGCACTTTTCACAAGCATTGAGTTGTTACCTATGTCTGCTGACCAAAATACAGTTTTGGTAATTCTGCCCACTAAATGTTCCCCTACAGTTTCCATTGAATATTGTGGTGGTCACTTCGTGCAGTAAATTGTGTAATGTTACTGCTTATGAATTTGAAAAGCTAGCCAATAAATGTCCAGAATGCTTTGGAAGTCCTTCAGGATTATGAAAGGAACAGTGTTGGGAATGAATAGATATTCACATGTGGTTAAGGATCTAAAGTCAGCAGGACTTAGTTTAGGGTGCTTTGCTTCCTTCCAAATATCCCTGTTTATTGTGGGTGGTTTTTTTCAACCATGGTTATAGTTTAAACTCCTGTATTATTCATAATAGCTCCACCTTTTCTCTCTGCTCACTTTAGTAATTTATAATTAGCAAATTAATCTGAGAGAAATTAACAAACCCATTGGTTTTCATATCAGATTAGCTACTACTTGAGCACTTCTGTGAAGCAAAGAAGTGACTAAATTTTGATTCAATATGTACACAAATTCAGGATTTTTCAGGAGAGTCATGTGTGCGTCAGTAGAGTCCAAGAATGAATCCAAATAAAAAGGTCCCGTCAAAAGTCAAAATCCTTCTATAACCTTAACTACAGAACTGGTAGGATCCTCAATAATATGAACTGCTTTATGCTTGCTCCTCCTTGCACCTGTACCTCCTCCTACCCTCAGTCCTAAACACTATCTCACCAACCTGCATATGTGCGAAGAACACCACCCAGCTTCCAGCTGACTCCTCCTCACCGTGTTTCATGAAATAGTCAAGAATCATAGTTGGCCTAATGAGTCTAAATTGCTGCAGCTACTTACTTTGAAATAGTCCCAGGGTATTTTTGCTTTTTCCAGCTGTTTCTGTTTTGAGTCTTCTTTCCTGTTCAAAAAGCTAACTAAAATATGTCAGAATTAATTCTCCAACCAGGGTAATAGGATTGCTTCTTCAATGGTGTTGTGCAGGAGGCCAGACGTGTTATTTGGAAGGTGTTAATCAGTTATTCTGTGTGTCACTTATTCTCAGTTGGATTTGTTTTTATATTATGGTGAAGCCTATTTTAAGTGACCTTTTAGAGATGGTTTTCTAATAACACAGGAACAGAATTGTACTTGATACACATGAGAATCCTTTAGAACAGTTGTTTAAAACAGGTGGTTGCCTATAAGATCTATACAAGTTTCATTCTACAATATGTTTTATATTAATTTCTTAAACTCATGGTAGTCTCTTTATAAATAGTTTATTATTTCTTATTAAAACCTATTACCATTGTAGTAACCCATATTTTATTAATTTGTAGTTGTTGCTACCTGCTCAAGCCATACGAAAGAAGAACACTTAATTTACTGGCACTAGTTTTTACATTTAATTTATTCTCACTCAGTCTGAGTAATAACTTCTGTTACAATCTAATTTTGGTCTTTTGTTGCTGTTCCTTTCTCCTGTGGGTAGAGTGCATCTTGGTCTTATCCTTGTCAAACTGAATTAAAGTAGCATTTTATACAAGAAGTATTTAATATAAATAATGTGTGCTGTATTGCAGCTTCTCCTTGGTTCAAAGAGGAGCCTTCTTGGTTTTTGGAATTGTTGGGTAGCAACCATCAGAATATGGAAATTTGAATGAACAAAACTCTTATTTAGGTCTACATTTCAAGAACAGGGCTTCCTCATCTAACAGGAAACTTCTCATTTCGGAAGCTAATTTGAGTTCTTGAAATGGAGATGTGAAAGGGAGAAGCCTGTTTTATGCCAAGTTTTTTGTAGATATTCTGCATTGTTCAAGCCAAAAAACCCAACAAAACCACAAATCCATGTTCTTTCAATAGTATCAGTAAATATAATTAGGGCTGCATCTTCTGTTCAACAACACCTCTACTTGGTTATCTGGTGTCAGTAACAACTTTGGACTCCTGATTCACTGGAGAGCAGGCAAGTGTGACAGGCTTGTTAGCTGGGCTGCTAAAGGAATACTCAATGCTAAAACCTACCCTGAAAATGCAGTTTTGTTGTAATCTGTTAACTCTGATACATACATTCTGTCTGTTTATTGGATGAAGAACAAAAATGTGAAAGCCTCAACTGCTGTCAGGTGATCCATTGTCAGATTTAGTGTGCAGAGCTTCTCCATGAACAAGGATATGTTTCCTATACATCATCCCTTCTCTCTGCCTGTTCTGTGTTTGAAGCAGACAGGTTATTGAAATATACAAAAATCCTGCTTTCTGAAGCATTCAGATAGCATTCTTGTAAATTTCAGTGTCTTACCTGGCCATAACAGAAAGATGGAGGCATAGTGAAAAGAAAGTGCTATTTACATCCACATACCTGCAAACAAAATTACAGTAATTTATTTCTGGCTTTCCAAGACTAGTCTTTTAGCACCACCTGCTGGACAAGACTAAGAGCAGCATTTGCTATGTCCGTTTTCCCCCTAATATTAAATCATAGAATCATAGACTTTAAGGTCAGAAGGAACCATTATGATCATCTAGTCTGACCTCCTGCACAACGCAGGCTACAGAATCTCACTCACACACACTTGTATCAAACCTGTGTCTGAGCCATTGAAGTCCTCAAATCATGGTTTAAAGACTTCAAGATGGAGAGAATCTTCCAGCAAGTGACTTGTGCCCCACGCTGCAGAGAGAGGCGAAAAACCCGCAGGGCCTCTGCCAATCTGCCCTGGAGGAAAATTCCTTCCTGACCCCAAATCAGCTAAACCCGGAGCATGTGGGCAAGACTCACTAGCCAGACATCCAGGAAACAATTCTCCATAGTAACTCAGATCCAACCCCTTCTAACATCCCATCACAAGCCATTGGGCATATTTACCACTAATAGTCAAAGACCAATTAATTGCCAAAATTAGGCTATCCCATTATACCATCCCCTCCATAAACTTATCAAGCTTAGTCTTAAAGCCAGATATGTCTTTTACCCCCACTGCTCCCCTTGGAAGGCTGTTACAGAACTTCACTCCTCTGATGGTTAGAAACCTTCATCTAATTTCAAGTCTAAACTTCCTGATGGCCGGTTTATATCCATTTGTTCTTGTGTCCACGTTGGTACTGAGCTTAAATAATTCCTCTCCCTCACTGGTATTTATTCCGCTGATATATTTGTGGAGAGCAATCACATCTCCCCTCAGCCTTCTTTTGGTTAGGCTAAACAAGCCAAGCTCCTTGAGTCACCTTTCATAAGACAGGTATTCAGTTCCTTGGATCATCCTAGTAGCCCTTCTGTCATACTTAAAAGCAGCAAAGAATCCTGTGGCACCTTATAGACTAACAGACGTTTTGGAGCATGAGCTTTTGTGGGTGAATACCCACTTCGTCAGATGCATGTAGTGGAAATTTCCAGGGGCAGATATATACATGCAGGCAAGCTAGAGATAATGAGGTAGTTCAATCAGGGAGAATGAGGCCTTGTTCTAGTAGTTGAGGTGTGAAAACCAAGGGAGGAGAAACTGGTTTTGTAATTGGCAAGCCATTCAAACAAAACCAGTTTCTCCTCCCTTGGTTTTCACACCTCAACTACTAGAACAGGGCCTCATCCTCCCTGATTGAACTACCTCATTATCTCTAGCTTGCCTGCATATATATACCTGCCCCTGGAAATTACCACTACATGCATCTGACAAAGTGGGTATTCACCCACGAAAGCTCATGCTCCAAAACATCTGTTAGTCTATAAGGTGCCACAGGATTCTTTGCTGCTTTTACAGATCCAGACTAACATGGCTACCCCTCTGATACTTGTCTCTCATACTTGTGACTGTATGTGAGCTCATAGATTCAGCAACATATTTTAAATGTTTACCTTCATTGGGATAGTCATTTTTTGCAATGTTTGTAAATTTCTTCACTTTGTCAGCAAATCTTTAAACATCAAATATTCTCATTGCTTTTTTCTGATACTTTCATACAGTTTTTTAAATGTATTTTTACATATTCTAACACAGGCAGATTTTTTTATTTGAGCACATACAAGAGTGGGCTTTGAAAATCTTGCCAAGAGATGATATTGAAGTGATTTTTTTTCAGCCTTCTGAGAAATTAATTTTAACTGTTTACTAAGCTTTGTTTTTCAAGTGAGTATCCATATAAGAAGGGATGCCTTGATAAAACTGTAGAAAATATAAAAAAGCTAAACTCAGTGAGAAGGTTAACTGAGAAAAATAAAGATTGAATTATATTATTTGTTTATGCTGAAATTTCTTTTGTTCAAAAATGCCATTATTCATTACAACTGTGCCCAGCTGTAGTATTTTACCGAATGGTTTCAGTGCTAGTCAGTAATATTACTGAATAGCTGGTCATTTTACTAATTATTTTATTAGTCTTTGTATTTTTAAAAAAAGTTGAAACCAAATAAGGAAAAAAAACTGCTTTTAGGCAGCTTTGTTTCAGCCTGTGTGTTTTTCTTTGAGATGCCGCCAAGCTAATCAACTATTATTTTCTATACTAAAATAGTAAGAAAAGCATAAAGTAATTGTGTGGAAAGAAACAAGTTCATTGTATAAAACACATAAGCATAGCAAAGGTACTTATATTTCTGTCACACATATACTTGGTTAGATATCGCATACGGAAATTCTAAATGTAACCTCAGTTTTATGCTTATATTGTTTCAGAAATCAAAGAAATGTAAGGCCGCAGAATCGGTCTCTCAACAAGACACCACTGAAGGTAACGTCACGGCTATAGTTTACATTTACCTTCTGAGTAATTTAACAAGCTTATGCTTCAGCTTTTTTTTCTTCTGTAGATTCTCCGGGACCATCAGAAGCAAAGACTGCAAAAGATTATATGAACACTAATTCTGGAGAAAGGAAACAGATTGTCTTCACAAAGAGTGCAGGTTGGTGTGTATGTTTCAGTTTAACTGGGAACATTTTCATAAACCGTTTTTCTGTGCTCATATATTTATAGAGATTCTTTGTTAGCTATTTGGGCCCAAATTTTCGACCAGGCTTTTACCCTGCCTCCCTCTGTGTGTGCTCAAAATGGCTCATACATACCCATGCAACCACATGTTGCAAACATGTTTGAAAATTCTAATGTAAGCATGTGCAGAGTGTTAAAGAATTTGTCCTTATAAAGCCCAGTAAGAGGTAACAATCTAACATTTGTGCACACATGGCGGTGTTAAAACTTTCCAAATGCACAAGTGTGTGTGCAGAGTACATTCCGGTGTTTGCATGCGCACCCAGAAGCCTGGGTCTGACAATTGGGTCCTTAATATAATTCATATTTTCTTTCTACATATCTGTTTTACCAATCATATCGTAATCCGTTCCACTTTGTGGTGTTAATACTATTATTTAGGAGTCAAAGAAGACTGAGAGGAAATAGTAAACAAACTATAAAAATGTCAGCTATGCTAGAAGTAGTGTTTTTTTTAAAAAAAAAAACCTTCCCAAAATAAATGACCCCATGAGGGATTTGTTCAATACATCATAGAAGACGATTTAGTGTAAATTAAGATGAGATCACCTTATGGTTTTTATTACCAATTCCAGTTTTTATAGGATTTAACTTGGTAAAAATAAATATTCTTGTCCATCTAAGTCTGCAGCGTTGGTAATGGTGATGGGAGTTTCTAACATTTGCAGAAAATTTGTTGTCATTTCCCGTTAAATCTGAAGAAGTAGTCTCTTTTGACATTCCTTTCAACCGAGACTTACCAGCTTTGGATCTTTTAATAACTTGATTGCTGTCTTGCTACATGTCAGTGATAACATTGGAGAGTAACTTCAGGACATACCTAATGTATTCAGCAGCAGTCATGCAGTTAAGATTACACTTGGCTACCCATTAGTCCAGAGAGTATCAGCATGATTTTAGGTAATATATATGACAAAACTGAATGTCTCATATTGATTTTTTTTTATCCAGAGCTATAAAAATGAGCACATTGTAAAGGTCAGTCAGAGTTTAGAAATGAGATTCAAAATCATCCAAGTTCAGAAAATGTTGTCTTCTCTTACTGTAAGAAAAAGACATGTAATGTTTGATGAATCCAGAGAGAGTTCAATGATGAGGAATATGCTTCTGTGTAGTATGCAGAGTATTTTCATTATAAGTATCTGGACCCCTGCTTCTCCCCCAAGAACTACTGAGTTCTTCAGTTTATAAATGATGATTCTTAAATTGATATTTTATCCTAAATTATTATTATTGCTAGTAGACCTCTAATAACATACTAACTCTAATCATGCTTGAAATAATCAGAGCAAAGGAATAATTGCTTGACCCTTTTGAAATGACAGGTCATAATTTATGTCTCTGCATAAATAGGTTGCATTAATGAACTGAAAAAAAAATCCAGTGAGGGGGAAGGAAATCTAGGTAGGTTAGGAGCAGGGTGGAAATTAATTTGCTGAATTCTGGGCCCTAAAATTTCCATTGATTTATAGGACCCATTTTGATTCTTTCATATATCTTGGTGGGTATCTTTGAGTTCTTGTTCCCCAAGGTGAGGATAAACCTCTTCATGGAGTTATTTTTCAGGGAAGGGATGAGTATTGCAAATCCACCTTTTGTTATTCCTCTCCAGTCAATTACGAGGGCATTTTCCAAAATGAGAAGGCTATGGTCCATGATTATTTAGGATTGTATGTGCAATTCCAATGATTGCATGCACAAATCAGGTAAAGGTACATGCAGATATGCTCCAAACTAGCAATACACATGCAACTGTGCCTAATTTACACATAATGGCAGTAATTATGTGCAGTTTCTGCCAAACTTTTGTGTACACATTTTTTCCTTGTGGTCTAAAGCTTCTGCTTTTTAAAAATCTTGCTGTACCTCCATCCTTGGAAAAGACTGAGCATTTCTGCCAGTGTTTGCAGAGAGGAGCTTCCATACTAGCAGTAAATCCAACACACAAGAGGAGATGACATCAGAAACAAAGAGTTGGGTATTTTTCTGGCTTGAATGAAAAATGATTAAAAGACACGTAGGCCAATGTTGCTGCTTGTCAATGACTTCATCAATGATAAAGGGAGTAGATAGATTCCCAAGTGATAAACATGTAATGAGTGTAGCTTTTGTCATTTGATAACTAACCTTAAAGCAATAGCTGAAGAAAAATATCCTCCTACACTTACTTGCTAAGTCCAGAGGTCAGAGCTCTGTTTTTTGCATACAGCAGTAGATGATATCAATACTGTGTTAAGCAGTGCAGAAGGGTAAGGGAGGGTCTACATGCTCACACAGTAGAGGGCAATGGGCTTTCCTGTATGTAGATTTAGCTGCCAATTTTGTGTGTGTGGAAAGAGGTACAAATTACATAAACTAGAAACTACCTCATACATTAATGAAAGATATTTGTAGCTGTCAGATTTCTGAACCAAGCCATCAATAAACTTATCTTCCAGAGGTGCAAAAATGATTTTAAAATAACTTTGGGGTTTTTTAGATTTGCAAATTAGAGAAGCTGTATTTTTGTTTCTTCTTTAGAAGCTAATGGAAGCTCTTCTGCATCTGGAAAAATCAGTAAAGCTTCAGCTGGCACCACCAAGAGATCTATTGTTGACAGTGAGGAGAAATCAGAGGCATACAAGTCTATTTTTACGTCACACAGCTCAGCAAAACGCTCAAAGGAAGAGTCTTCCAACTGGGTTACTCACACAGCGTACTATTTCTGAAACAATTGTGTGCATGATTGTAACAGTCATTGCTGCTTTTCTTCCCAGAGGCTTTTTTCTGTGTAACTCTGATACAGGGTGTTCATCGTAATCTGATGTTATCTGGTATTATTCAGTTTGCAAGTTGTTTATAAACTTGTGAATAACCAGTGTACCTAGGTTGTTTGCAGCTACTGTTCAATAAGAAATAGATGGCCAAAATCCATGTCTGGTAATGTGACTTACTTTAAAAGATTATTTACAAAAAGTATAATTCTTTAGGGTCAGATTCTGCCATCCTTAGTTACACTGAGCAGTATTTTACTCTTGATTGCAGTTTGTTAGGATTGCAGAATCTGCATACTAGTAGATATATCCTTCCATGCTTTTAGATGCAGAATGATTGATTACCTACACAATTTAGCTGCAGTTGTAATTGAACTTCTCTTTGTGTTAGTGAAGACCTGAATTTAATTTCTGTAATTTTCTGACACTGCTTGCTAACAATAAAACCCTCCACAATATTTCCTTTCTTTCCTTTCAAAACCAGTGCACGTCTCTCTTAAAGATGCTAGAGATTGCTTTGAGTTAATGCTTGTCAGGTTGGAGTCATTTGGAAAGCTCGGTGTGATCTCAGAAATAAAAGTAAAAACTTTTACAATAGTCTCCTGTTCCATTTCAAAGGAGAAGGTCAGTGGGGAAAATGTTTTGCTATTTACTGCTAAATTATTTTTAAAAAAGGTCTCAAAATCGTTGTTTGTTCCTCCAAAAAGTGTTCTAGCTTTTTTTCCTCTTACATTAGAAATACCAAGTTTGGGCTTCCATCTTTTTGTTGGAGAACTGTGTAGGAGAATGGCATCACACTATGCTGAAACTTGAGCTGGAGCTTTCTTTCTCTTAATTGAAGTAGCAGAGGCTGGTTTTTGTACACTATTAAGAAGCAATTTGCCTTTAATTAAAACAAATTGATGGATGCAAATCTTTTTCGCTCAACTGAAAAATCTGAACACACTTATTACCGTAACTCTGGATGTTTGAGAATTTGGAGAAGCATTTAGTTCATCTGGTTAAAGCTGTTTTATGAGCCTAGCACATTAAAATGAATATCAGTGTCTTTAAATACACATTAAAAGATTGGTGATTCTGACTCAAGGGTTTGAGTGGAAGAGAGAAGAATTCTACAGAGGACTTCTTAGAGAAATCAAGATTAAACTCGGTTAAAAAAAAAAAAAGGACTTGCGTCTGTGCAAAGAAAACTGCCTTTAGCTAGTCTGCTTTGTTTTTAATATAAAAAGTCCAGATTTATGGAAAACTGAGTGTCCCTTTTACATGTTTTAGTGATTTCTGTGCCAAGTAGCAGTTTTGATTTAAGGGGGACGTTTACAGATACTGTACAGTGCAAGGTATGGAAATATTTGTTTCTAAAATCTATTTTACTTAACGTTATTTCCTAGCTACTTTTTAGAAACTGCAAGCCTGTTACCACACTGTGGCTACATCCTTTTTAAAATCTTTACTCTAGACAGGCTAGACTATGGAAGTCCAGTCTTTACCTTTCAATGAATCCTTCAGTTTCTTCTTAGAATCACTTTGCAAGAGTATGGAAGAGAGTTTTGATTATTACATGATGAATCTGACCTCATTTGTATAAAAAGCTGTGGACTAAATTCCAGAGACATCCAAAAAGAAGTGCTCACGGTATCTGAGTGCAAATGTTTGCCCAGCAAAATAGTGTCATTACATGAGCGAATGCTCACCCAGATGTGTGTGCATTCTTTTATGTGAATAAACAGATGCACTTGCAAACTTTGGGGGTGGATTAATAAAGACCATTTTAAATTTGGGCCCTTTGTTTCTTGAAATGCAGTGTTAATCTTTCTTTGCACTTTCTTGCCTTGCAGATTAGTTAAATTTGCTGCTTCCAAAACGTCTGTAATCTCTGTTTCTTGATTCTTATCCTAAAGCTTCTAACAGGAACTAAACATGGTAGACAGTCCAATTCAAGTCCAAGTCAGAATTGCAGGCATAGACCTGAGTGATGCTATGTGCATGTACAGCTAGGCACAGTGGCTTGCTCTTAGTTTGATCAAATCTGTCCCTGTAACTGAAATACGCGGTTGCTTTTGTCATACGACCATGAAGGTTCCCGGTAGCCTGCATAACATACACCAGTGCTTGAATAGAGCAACTTTTAGGTGTTAGTCATCTTTCATTGTCATATGCTTTCCTCTGGGCCCTTTTTTAACCTTATTTGAAATTTAGCGATCCTTTCTAAATGTTAACTTTCCACTTCCAATTACTCAGTGGTCTAACAATGTTCAATAATACCTACTTAAAATGATCAAAATAAAAGCTGGAAGCTACTTTTAGGGGTTTTTTTAAAAATGTTATAGCCTTTGTTCAAACTAACCAGGCTAAAATTACAGTAATTAGTAGGCTTTTAAAGCTACTGCAAAATGATGTTACATTCTTACTTTTCTTTGTGACAACAATTAATTAGCCTTGTAATTTATTTTGAAGTGTCTTCCTCTATGATATAGCAATAATTAATTGGAAATTTAGATGATTTGTTTATACTTGTCTACATGTTTTTTCTGATTCATGTCTGTAGAATGCAATAGATATTATTTTGTAATTATTTTGAGACATAATTAAGCATTATTTCCATGGGAGTTTGTCATGAAACATACATGATAAGCATTTCAGTTGTCCAAATATGCTAACTCATAGGATCCATACAATTAATGTTTCAGTCAAGTCAGTTTGAGGCTTAGTTGAGTTTCAAGGAAGTACTTACCCATATTTTATATTTATATATGTGTCTAGCAATTAGCTTTGTTCTTCCCATTCTGTATTTTTTTCTCTTCATTCTTTTCATGTATTTTGCAAGCACAAATGTTGAGTTCAGCGTGGTACAATTCAGAAATTGACAGTTCTTTTATCTGCAATCTAATCCTTCTTTGACAATAAATGAATATCACTGTGTCCAGGCACACCTTTTTACAATGTGTAGTAGTCCCATGAGATAATGGGGTAATGCTTATTTTATTTTGATAATTTCTTTGCCAAACCATGTGATAATGTAACTATAAATATTTAGCATGGGAATTGAGGGGTAGAACCCTGCAAATCCGTAGGTATCTGCTTTATAACTGCAGATGTGGATGTGGAGATCCGTGGACCATTTCCGGGAATAGCAGCATGGATGTGGATACAAATTTTGCATCCGCCCAGGCCTCTGACAGTAAGAGCCAAGCGGTCAGCTGTGAGGAACCGCAGCACAGATCCCTCTACCTGCCCTGGGCGGGGAGCCTGGAAAGCAGGGACACCGGGCAGGGAGCTGCTTGGACCCCCGCCCAGGGCAGGTGGAGGGTCTGCCACAGCTCCCCAGAGCTGCCTGCCTGGCTCTTACCGTGGCTGGGCTGCAGTTCTGAGCCGCTTCCCCTCAGGCCAGAGCTGGGTCGGAGAGAGCCACGCTGGCAGCTGTGGGGAGCCTGGGTCCCTCCACCTGCCCTGGGGGGAAGGGACACTGGGCGGGGGTTGGGGGGAGCAGGGACATGAGCCAGGGGCTGCTTGAGTCCCCTGCCCAGGGCAGGTGGAGCGTCAGCACGGCTGCCAGCACAGCGCTCCTCGATCTGGCTCCAGCCGGGGGCAGGGCAGTTTGGAGCCACAGCCCAACCACAGTAACAGCCACGTGGGCAGCTGTGGGGAGCCACAGCAGAGCCTCCACCTGCCCTGGGCAGGGGGCCTGAGTAGCCCCTGGGCAGCTCCACCGATCTCCCACCGGCCAGGCCAGTGTGGAGCCCGGCCGGGGAGCTGTGGGGAGCTGCCATGGACCTTCCATCTGCTGGTGGTGCAGGGGGGAGGGTGCTGAGAGCAGCCCTGACCTTGTCCTCCTCTCTTGCCCAGCTCCTCGCCCTGCTGAGGGCAGGTGGAGGGTCCACAACTCCAATCAGGCTCCCCACAGGGCTCTCCCTGACCAGACTGGCAGGGGGGATGCCTTGGAGCCTCAGCCCGGCTCCCAGGGTAGAGCCCTGCAAAGCCATAGATAGCTACAGATAATTTTTGCAGGTAGTGGCTCAGATGCAGATACACATTTGTGTGTCCGCACAGGGCTCTATTGATGGGAGTTTTGCCATTGACTTCATTGGAGCTGGAGTTTTACCCCAAGTGTATCGTGGAGGAATTGGAAGCAACTCCATAGCTACAATTATGTTGAGTTTTTCACTTGCAAGGGGATTAAAATCCCCCTTTCACAGTTCAATAACACTGAATTCAATCTACAAATTTAGCACCATTCCAGTTTCTGTTCAGAGAATAATTTATTTCACAATGATAATAAGTGAAAATACTGTGAGAAACTGAAATTCATCCTTTTTCGAAATTTCACCTGGCAGTCCACTTCACTTTGGCTCCTTATAACTGTACAACGACCGTCACCTCATACTCTTCTACATCACCATCAATTCTTGCAGATAGGCTTCTCTGAAAATTTAGGCTTTCCAGGTGAATAAGCTTTCCCCTCCACTTACTACATTTTGTTTTTCCTTCAAGACAAGTGGATCATTTAGAATCCACCAGCTACATCCAGTATCAGACACTTTCTCCATGGTCCACTGCTCATTTTTTCCTCCCTAGTGCTTTTCCACAGAGATCCTCAGCCGGCTCCCCACTCAGGGGAGGCTGGCTAGGCCGGAAGGCTAGGCCCACAGAATGGGAGGTGCTGGTTTCAGAATCATGCTTGGTCTACACTGTTTCCAAGCCAATCTGCATTTGTTGGACTAGCTGAGGAGTCTGTCTCATCTGACCTAACGTTCTCTTCACCTTCCAGCCCAGGTCCTGGACCTAGCATGGGTTGGGAAAGGAGTGGAAGTCCTGGATGGATTGGGAGCCTGGTTCATCAGGTTGTGATTTTTAGTTTGTTGCTCTTGAATGGTTCGCCAAAGAGAGAAGCTGCCTCTTCAGTGGAGTTTGTCAGGGAATTTGCTTGTAAATCTCCTTCTCTCCCCATTGCTGATAGGGGCAGGTTTCTGACTTCCTGTGTGACCTTGGCCAAGTCACTTAACCTGTCTGTACCTGGTTTCCACATTTGGAAAATGTGCATTACATTTACCTACCTTGCAAGGATGTTGTAAGACATCATTGTAATCTTTGAAAGAGCAATATATTTATGCAAAGTGTAGTCATATTATTGCATTGCAAAAGGCAGTTGTAATAAATTACATGCACTCCAGGCAGCACAAGGATTGCTTTTCCCTAAATTAAACATTAAAGACTGGCCTAATTGGCTATGGGAACAAGCAGCTGCTTTTGATTAAACTTAAAATAGAATGGCTGCTAGTTTAGCAGCTTAAACTTCCCTAATGACTGTCAAGAATGGCAGGAATCCCCACAGAGCTAGTTTTTAATTAAAAAAAAACCCACAACCAATTAGATATCCTTTAATATCCATTTTGCACTTTATATCTAGTGATAAACTCTTTGCACCAGTGAGCTTCCAAAATGCAGGCTCGAACTCTCCTACCAAGCTAAAGAAATGCACAACAGCTTCTTGCTCAAGTATTCAGACTAAGCAAACTGGTCACACAGATATAAAAAACATAATCTTCAATATTTGGTTGCATGCTGAACTCTATAGTCTAAATGGTTCCCCCTCCTAGTGTGGTGTCAAGTTAACAACCTGAGAGTTTTTTTAAAGTGTGTTTCATTGTGTAAACGTATTTAACTCCTGTTAAGGTTAACGTGCATTATTCAGACTGACAAAAGTGCTGAAATTACACAAGTGTTTGTAATCATTAGATCACGTTTTTGATTGGCAAAGGAGGATGGGAATGGTGGGAGTTTCAGTGCTTCTGAATGGGGCTGATTAATAGCACTGACAAGCCAGGCACAATGCGTGCTTGTGTGGTTCATGCAAACCCCATACAGCTCTGCCAGGGCGTTTCCATCTTGCCTGCTCTTCAGCTGTGCGATCTCTCATGAGCAGAAACTGCCAGTCGTGGTCTGTGTAATGTAGCCTTTATGTGGACAAATAATTTCTATTACGTGCATTTCTAATATGTCCATCAATGTAGGATGATGGTAATCCCCAAAACAGGGATTTGATTGAAGCAAATAACTTAACTTCTGAAACTTTCTAGAGATGAAAACCTGAGCCATCAACATACTGCATTGCCTAGTCCAGCTTTGATACATAGAATAGTTTCTCTTTTTTCATGGTTTTCATTGAGTAGCCTTAAATGTTAGTTCCCCTTTATTAGCAAAACTATTAACTATTAACTGCTAGTAACTATTAGAAATGGTCATGAAATCTAATGGGGTGGAGGAGGAAAATATGTAGTCCCACATCTGTCTGAGATATCTTTATACCTTCCTTTGAACCATCCGATGCTGGCTGTTGCCAGAGACAGAATACTGGATTGGATGGACCTTGGGCCTGATCCAATGTGGCATTTCCTGTGTTCCTACAAGATAACACCATCTTTCTCCCCTTTCTTAATATTTGAACTAGTTCTGTTTAATGGTGTGAAAAACAGTTCTGCTTGCCTTTGAATTTGGGCCAGCAGTCTGAACTGCTGAGCTAGATGGACCTGTTTAACCAGTCATTTACTTCCCCTCTCCTTTGGGTATAACCCTACTTATGCCCCATCTGGTCTGTACAGGTGGCCATTGGTCCACAGGAAGAGGAATTCCTTACCTGTTAGTTGCTTTCTGTGACCCAGTTCCACCAGTGCTTCCTTAGGTTCTCTTGTTACTTGCTTGTTCAAACTTTAAAGTTCCTGCATGACATACATTAGTTTCATTGGAATCACTAACTGGACAAAAATACATGGAGTGGAGTGATGGGACTGAAGCATGGGAAGGTGTTCTTGATCTGATTGTTGATCTACCTGATTTGCATATGGGAATGGGAAGAACTGAACCCATCTAATATTCAGAGGAGATTTAGCAGGTAGGATATTCTCATCTGGGGCAAATCCATTTCTGGTTTAGATCTACTGCCATCAGTGGAGTTAAACCAAGGATGAATTTGACCTGTTACCTCTACGTAAAACAAATGTCTAGGGGAGAGACTATTTAAAAGGCAGCTTGGTGAGGTGAGAGATTTTTAAGATGAAATAGGAGTAAAGGATTGAAATTGAGTCAAGGAATAACTCCTAACACTGAAGTCCTCTATGCTGTAAAATAATTCCCTGGGGGAAGTGATGGAAGCCCTAATAATTTGAATCATTTATAACTCAAATGGCCAAAGCAACAACGGACAAACTGAAGGGAATAACATTGCACAGACAAATTAGGGGGGAGGATTTTCTCTCTAGTTACAATGAGATGATCTAAGATCAGTCAGTTTTAGCCTTCCAGCTGTTTTGGGAAAGTTTAAGGGAAATAGTTTCAGTATGAAGCACTTACTATTCATGTACCTATCTGAGAGCTGAATAAAACCCTTAATGAACACCTGCCTCTCCCCTCTACAGTGTTACAGAAATCCACCGAAAGCAAGTAAAGCATCCAGACATGCCTTATGATTATATTTGGGCTTAGTGATCCCCAAAGTGAGCTGTGCTTTGACCCAAAGGGGAGGGATTTAGGCTTACACACAGTTTGCTTGTGAACTATCCTCTGAAGCGTGTGTGAAGCTGTATTGGGTCCTGTCAGGAATGTGGACTTGCAGCTGTGCCTGTTCAGTCTTCAGGCAGCCTATGAGCACAGCAGGGCCATCTGTTTCACTGATGAAGTCAGCAAGCCTGCTTTTAACCCCAGCAGCAACAACTGATCTCTGGCTACTCAATGTACATGCCCACAGCTGTGATCTTTTCTCTGCCTCCCTCGCTCCAGCCTTGCTCCTGTCCTGCCCACTCCACTCCACCCCACCCCACCCCTGCTTGTTTCCTTACTTCGGCTCTGACTGCTGGTCCCCAGCTCCAGGCTCTGACCTTTGGCTTGTTCCCTGAGCACCATCTCCAGTTTCCACCACTAGGCCTAACCACCCCTGTTCCAACCACCCCTCACATCTTGGTTCATGACAAGTGCAACCTGTTCTTAGTTTGCAAGCTCTTTGGGGCAAGGACCTTGTCTGTGATTGTAACACCTGCTACCATAATGGAGCTGGTTAGGAGCTCTGGGTGCTATAATAATGTATTTCAAACCCTTGTTGAAATTAAATAATGTGTATCAGCCTCTCTTGGGTGTAGATATTCAGTAGATCACATGATTTTTACACAGCTTTCAGCAAAAATATTGCAGAGAACATGAGCTGCAGTTGATAACATTATCCATTTGGTGGCACCAAAAGTACAGCCCAAAGAAGCATAGTTCTGGCGCAGTTTTGTAGAGGAAAGCCTGTAATTATAAACATGCAGTGAAAAAAGAAAGCATATGACAACCGAGGAAACCCTCCATAATGCTGGAACAGAGCATTGCATTGCATTAAGGTATATATCTGTGAATGAATATAAATGTGCACAACAGAATGAGTTCTGCTTACTCTCAAGGCTCTGACAGCAGATTAATAAGTATCTACTGCATTTTCTCCCTGTCTCTTTTCATGTCCCACCACATCTTGGCATAGCCCAAGCTACTTGCTCAGCTGTTCCCCTTAGTATTCTCCCTCCTCTGTCCACTTCAGAGATTACCCCCTAGCCCAGGTACTCCCTTCCTGACAATGGCCACAATGCCTCTTGCTTGTCATGTAAGTTCTCTCATGCTCACCTCTTCAGGCTTGCCTAAATATAGACTATAGCTAAATACATTATCAGGAAAGTTTTTGCTTTGTGTCACCACCAAGAACAATGCAGTTGCCTCCCATGTGATGGTGTAATTGATATTTATATATTATGGCATTGCTTAGAAGTCCTGAAGTACCAGCAGAACTCTATTTGCTAGCTTGGCCCTGTACAAACACAGAGGAAGATATAATCCCTGCATTGTAGAGTTTACAGTTTAATTTTACTGACTCAACTTCTCTCTACTACCTCTTCTCGTCTCTGTTACCTTTTTGTGTTGTCTTTGTCTTTACCTGTATTGTAAACTCTTATAGGAAGGGAATCAATATTAATTGTTTTGTAAAGCAGAATAAAAATGATTGGCAATAAACTTCCACATTTTAAAAAGATACGTGCAGGTTAAGATACTCTCAATCATTTATACTGCCCTCCAAATCTTGGCTCCTTGGAAAATCTGTACAGTGAAAATCCACCACCAAAATTTTGATTTGGGATTATTAAATCATTTTGAACTGTGTATTGTATTTTTAAAATATTCAGTATGTGATAACATTTTATAGAAGTCTAAAAAAAAGGAATCAAAATGATAAAAGTTAAACAAAATGTGTAGACCTTTTCCCCGATGAAAATTTTGTTGTGAATTGAAACAAAGTCCCACAAAACATTTAGATTTTGACAAAATTGCATTTTCTGTTAGAAAACTGTGTTGTTGAAAATGTTTCAACCAGCTTGACTTTCAATTTTTACTACTTTAGGTTTGGTTAAGGTCATGTCAAGTAGTTTCGGTCCAAAATCTAGATGTGGGATTTTAAAAAATCTCTTAGAAATCTTTCATAAAATTAATATTTTCAAATTGAAAAACACGCTGAAAATGTTTTTCTGTCTTAAATATAAGTGTCTTGCAGCATTGGCAGCTCAAATATAGGAGAGTATTTAACTGTTACATGAGCATCCAAAGGTGAAACTGAAAAGAAAAATTATGCAACTGTGAAACTGACAAGTCTAATTGCATTGTTAAAACAGCAAAATGTAAAATAAAAAAAATGAATCATGAAAAACAAATTAGATTTATAATTTTTTTTCAGTTTTAATAATGGGATTGTAACACACAAAGAGTTGGGGACGGGTTTCACATTTTTACATGTCAATGTACCATTCATTAACTGTGGACCAGGATGGAAGGTACTCGAATGAATTTATTTTCATTTTCATTATACAGCATTAGTGTATCACAAACATAAAACAATTTTTGATAAGATGGCACAATGATTTGACTTGCTTGGAAGCTCAAATCCTGCAAAAGCTGTTAGGATGAGGTGTGTGATTTCATACAATTGCAGGGAGGAAGAGATTAGTAAGTATTGGTCTTTCCTTTCTTCCTCTTATGCTTTTTCCCCATGACTAACTACAATACAACCAACAGTAGTACTATGAGGTAGACTTTGCTTAAGTGTTCGTATTGAGGGTGTCATAGAGCAGGTCAGAGCTCTTGACAGTCAGGCTTCTGGGAGGACCCTGGAAAGTCAGTGTATTATAAGAGTGTATTATCCCAAAGGCTGCCCTGTTACCATTGACAGCTTTGTAGATTTGTCAGAACTATAAAGAAAAAGACCAAAATTGTGACACATCACCCTAGTGCTACAATCCTCCTGGAAATCAGAGCTTCCTGGGTAAATTATTCTGTGGCAATAATTTAAACAGTATCAGCAGGGGAAGAGACTCTTGCTGGGTAATCTAGTAATGAGCCTTTTACATCTAGAATAATGGTTCAAATCCAGTCCACCTTCAAAGTGGCTGAGTCTCTAGCACCTGCTGATTGGCTGATACCCTTCATCCTATTCCACTGAGTCCAGTCTCATGCCTTCACTTGCAGGACAAAGTACTGGTTTTACCCTGATCCCTAAGTGGCTCCCTTAAGGATTAAACTTGCAACACTGGGTTTAGCAGGCCAATGCTCAAACCACTGAACTATTCCTCCCCCCTATTCCAGGTAGACAGGTACCTTCAGTCCAATTGCTACCCCTGTTGGCAATCACAGCAGAGGCCGAGGATTAACTGTGCAGCGGTCTGTCATCTTGCCCTTAGAAGACAAGGGTGGAGGGGAGGAACTGGTAATCTGGCACTGCCCCTGCCTTTGATGTAACTGCTCTGTGGATGAACATGCTTTCATTCTCCAGTGCTCTAATCAAGCTGTCCCTTTTATACTCTTGCTGATGTTTTTTAACCTATACAAATAGTTCTTCGGTCCCACCAGAAACTCCCCCCAACACACACACACGCCATCTGGCTTATTCCCCCAAATGGAATCTAGGGTTTCACTGGCTGTAGTCCTAAGGTCTATGGGGCTTCTCCACAGACAGTCATGTTAATAGCAAGATTGCCAAGAAACAAACCATAAAAGCCACCTTTTTTCCTCTGCACCATGTAATTCTCTGATTCAAATGTTACCTTGAAAATCACTGTATCCTTACATGCTGTTCTTGTTCTCTTTCCTCCAGAACATGCTGAAACAGTTTTAACATACACAGAAAGCCACCTAGTTAAATAATGCAGTCCACCTTGCAATGGTGCCTCCATTGCTCCTTTAGGTAGATCTATGACACTAACATTTTCAGCTATTGACTGTTGATTTTATCTGTTTCTGATCTAAAATTATGCCATGTTGCCTTTAATAGGGTGCCGTGGGTGGTTTTATTCTGAGATGAAGATTCAGTGTTTGTCTGGAAAATGGACTTGCTCTGCTCAACCAGCTCTGGATTCCAAAGTTGAGAGTATTAGTTTGTCTAGTTCAGTTTGTATCATTTCTATGGTTATTTATATTTTAGGAGCTGGCATCTATTTACTTCAGTAGACATTGTGCTGTAATCTGCATGGCCAGACATTCCCAGCTGAACTTGTATCATGTTCACATTCTTAATATATATTTTGTGCTGTAAACATTTGCACTGATTGTTGTGCTCCGGCTGGACTCATGGGTGAAGGGAACTCTCTAGGCGAGCTAGTAGAACTCCCTATGTCAAGCATCTATACCAGGGGCGGGCAAACTTTTTGGCCTGAGGGCCACATCGGGTTTTGGAAATTTTATGGAGGGCCAGTTAGAAGAGGGAGTTGTGGCCCAGCCCCCATCTCCTATCTGCCTCCCCCTGACTCCTGCTCCACCCAATCCCCTTATTCCCTGATGGCCCACCCCGGGACCCTGCCCCATCCAACCCCCCCCCCCCTCCCTGTCCCCTGACTGCCCCACCCAAACCCTCCTCTCATTCTTGACAGCCCCCCTGGGATCCCTGCCCCATCCAACCACCCATTCCCCCTGTTCCCTGACTGCCCCCAGAACCCTTGCCCCTGACTCTCTGCCGCCCCATCCAACCTGACTGCCCCCCAGGATCCCTGCCCCCATTCAACCCTCTATTTCCCCTCAACCGCCCCGATCCCTGTCCCCGCTCCTGACCACCAACCCGAACTCCTCTGCCCTCTATCCAACCCCCTCTCCTCCCTGTTCCCATACTGCGCTGCCTGAAGCACTGGTGGCACCACAGCCGCGCTGCCTGGCTGGAGCTGGGCCACACCACTGCCACTGTGCAGCGCAGAGACTGGGTCAGGCTGGGACTCACAGCCCCATCGCCCAGAGCATTGTGCTGATAGCAGAGTGAGCGAGCTGAGGCTGCGGGGGAGGAGGGATAGCAGGGGAGGGGCTGGGGCGAGCCTCCCAGGCCAGGAGCTCAGGGGCGGAGTAGGCCAGGGGTGAGCTCCCAGGCCAGGAGCCCATGGGCCGTAGTTTTCCCCACCCCGATCTATACTATACACTATACTACAAAATATTTTCAGTAAGCTGCTCTAACCTGTCTTTCAGTGGGTGAAATCCTGGCCCCGCATTTTGCCATCAATGAGTGAGGATTTCACCCATTATCTTTAAAGGATGTTCTGTAACTTCCTCACTAAGCAATCTGCTTCACTATTACCAAATTCCACTCAATATCTGCATGAAACTCATTCCTTTTCAACCTTTCCCACGATAAGTTTATTTAAAAAGAGACACAAATTAAAAGGATTAACAAACAAATACCCATGATCAGTTAAGGAGTCACTCTGCCCCTTTTATCTCCTTCACCTGGGAATATCACAGACAATTTAAATGATCTGTGCTCATGAAACATTCATTAAAGGCACCACTAAATGATGTAAGAATTTCTTGTGTATATGTAGAGCTTTACAGGCATAGATCCTAAAATGCTTTCCAAAGTCAGGTAATTCAGTGCCCATTTTAAAGATGAGAAAACTGAGGCAAAAAGGGGAGGAAAGGATTTGCCCAAAGTCACATGGTTGGGAATTAGGTCCCAGGTACCCAGACTGATAGACCTTTGCTTGTCCATAGCGACCCCTCTTACTGAATTGTTTATTTCGCAAATATTTCATATCTTCCCATCAAAATAGTTATCATATGTCTGTGCCACACTCATTTTCATGCAAGCAATCCCAACCTGAGCAAATGTGAAGCCATAGTCCCTTTCATGTGAAAGAACTTCGAATTCTCCCAATACACCTCTATCTCGATATAACGCTGTCCTTGGGAACCAAAAAAATCTTACTGCATTATAGGTGAAACCATGTTATATTGAACTTGCTTGGATCCACCAGAGTGCACAGCCCTGCCCTCCCCCGAGCGCTGCTTTAGCATGTTATATCCAAATTCGTGTTATATCGGGTGGCGTTATATCGGGGTAGTGGTCTATGTCTAAAGAGTTGTGACTGTGAGATGAGACTGGATGGACTGCATTACATAGTATAAATGGAAGCTCTGTTTCTCTTTCGAAAATGCAAAAAAAGTATCTGGCAATTTTTCCTTTTCATACACCAGAAGTTGGTTGGTATCTTTTAATAAGTAACTAAACGAGCACTCAAAGACACATAATCACACAATAACATGTGTGATCACAGTTCTGCATTGTAAGAGATTAGAAGGGATTAGATAGATTTCCCCTCATCTCTTTGTACGGATAGGATAGAATAATTTTTTAAAGAATTTGATTACAGAACTGTCTGGTAACAGCCTTTATTCCTAACTGATTTATGTTGTGTGTGTCTCTTATTTGAGCACATTTTTTAAAAACTGGTATTGCAGGGATCTTAAATCCTACTATGCAGGAAGCACACACATCTCAAGGTGCTCTATGCTTCTCAGAGGGTGACTGGGTGGCAGGCATGTTGTAAAAATGGTGTCATTTGCCTGAATTGCTCAATCTTGCAGTATTCTCACCACCTACAAATGAATGACAAACATTTTCTAAGGAGACGTCTCTGCTGCCCTACACCATTGTTCAAGGACCTGGCTGCAACATGCTTGTCTTGTAGTGTAGATGGGACTTCGCTGTCTTTGACTCATATTTTGTCCAAGAAGTTAGCCTAATTTGGGAGCATGGTTAAAACGTGAGTAGGTCCTATCTAATACTACATCGCCCTATTTTAACCATGATGGAGAGTCCAAGTGAGTCCTCTGACATGGCATCCCCCATCTGTCTGAGTTTTGGTCTACCAGTCTGTAAAATGGATGCAATAATACTTGCCTACTTGCAGGTGTATTGAACTCCGGTGAAATTAAACATTTTTAGACATCTTTGGACAAAGGACTTATTTAAAAAATCATGTTCAAGGGTGAGATTTTCAAAAGCGCCTAAGTGGCTTTGGAGCACAAATCCTATTGAAAGTTCTGAACTTGACACTTCTCTTCCACTCTCTGGTGCCTTCCTCCATGTTGGCACCTACCCACACTCTTCCTGTAACCAAAACAGCAGCAGTATCCGCAATGACTCCATATACACAGGTACGCCATATTCTAGTATGCTGCTTTCCACACCCCATCCCGACCCCCCTCCATCAAACCTGTAGCTGGAAGACATGCTGTAGCAGCATTAAAAGTTCAGATGGAATATATATGGAATTTGTAGGGGAGGGGGAAGTTCCTAACATACTAGTCATCAGTTCAGATCTCTGATTTCACAAATCTGACAAGATGTTTGCTGTGGTAATACTCAGTAACTCATGTATTGGGGGATGGGGAGATGGATGGGCCAATGCCCTGCCTGACAGTCAACAACAGGCAATATCCAGCAGTGAAAAGGGGGATGGCGGGTGGGTTTCCAATCTTCAGTGCAACCTGCTCATGTGTTTCATTATGGCTTTCTGATCGAGGCTGGTTCCATTGCATTCTTATATGGAGCGTTGCTTGTTTGCCAAATTGAGTGATGGTAACCTAAATAGACTACATGGGGCAAAGGGCAGGCTATTTTTTCTACTTCGGCTTAAGTCAGACAGGATCCAGCAGTTTTAATTATGACCTAAGGCCGTACTGAAAAAGTTAATGTATCACAAGCAATATTCTAACTCTGGATAGTTTGCACCTTGATGCTTCTCTATCTACGGACACACAACATAGTACAGGGCATATTTACCCCTTAGGAATAACAGTCATTTGCATTCAAATAGTCTTGCTAAACCTGAAGAGTCCTGATGTGCTTCAAAGCACAGAAATGCAGCCACCTCTGGAGTGGAGGGAAGCACCACCAGCATTGTACAGCAGGAAGAGGAGAAAGCCAAAGATAGTGAGGTGCGAATGCCTACCCTTTGAAAAAGTCCCAAGGGATCCTTAGTGTCCACGTAGAACAAAAAGGACATTGGTTTTAAATTAGTATGTTAAAATTTGAACAGAGATAGCACTTAAAAATGTTGATATCACAATTCTGCATGTTTGCAATGACTCATTATTAAATGGATAGTCGTGCTAACTGAAAGGGTAGACGTGTTCATTGTTTCATAAAATATACATTTGATGGAACAGGAAGCATAAAGTCCAACTTTCTTAGCAGTTTCTTGCTTGAGCCTGTTGTGGCCAGAGCAGTGTGAGGCCATCCCCACTGGACAAAAGCTGTGGTCTTTACCTGCTGAGAAGAGACTGGTTACACAACAAAGCACCTTGCCTTGAGCAACACCTAACAAGGTAACGATTTTACTCCGCTTTTCCCCCCTCTTTGTTTTTAGAGTTTTGCACTGACCAATACTGACCTTGGGGTCAGGAGGTTTCAGTTAAACAGCCAGGAAATGCCCTCCCCATTGTTCATTATTACCCATTTAACAACTTTAAATATTCCACAATACATTTCAATGACACAAAATGGCTGTTTTGAGAGTGTTTTTTTTTTTTTGCAAAGTACTCGGTGTTTGTATTTAAAAGACCTCCAAAGAGACCGAGAGGGATAGCTGACGCTTCTTTTGGAGCCGAGACAGAATGAGACATTAGCACCAGACTCAGCAAGGTGGGATCTCAAGTTTTGCTTACACTGGGAAGGAAATTTTCGCAACCTCAAAGGCTAGAAACTTTTTTTTTTGATTAATGCATATCCTACTCACTGTGACAGGAGCAAAGGGAGGTTACAAAATTCTGCAAACAATGAAAGATGTGTAAAATAGACCATTCCCCCTCTTTGCTACCTATCACATACAAACAATTAAAAACCAAAATCCTCACCTGATTATTGACCCTAATCAACATGAAGCCAGGTAAAACAAAAGTGGCTTGCATTTCTTCCCCTAGGCTGTCAGATCAAGACTCTGGTAATATCAAGTGGAGGGAAATTAGGCATGTTCCAGTATTCCAGCCATTCACCCAATTGGTACTGCAGTGAAGGGGTGCTGAGAGCTAGGGCTATTTTACAGACATGTTGGTGAACTGGTTAAGAAGCTGCTACTGAGTGTGTCTTCACTGGAGTAAAAGGTGTGTTCTGACCTCATGTTAACTAACATATGGTAATAAACAGGAGGTAAAATCCTAGTGAACACAAGGCAGCTTTAGCTGTCACACATGGTAGGACAACAAGGTAAAGATTATTGAGGAGCTTAGGGTTTATCTCAACCCAAGAGGTTGAAGCTGAAGGGCTTTTTATGATTTAACATCTCCTTTGGCCTCTCTTGTAAGGGCTTATTTAAATGGGGAAGTTTCTCCAGAATAAGGCAGGGTGTGAATTTAAAGCACAATAGCAATTCTGGAATGGCTATAGTTTATTCTGCAATAGCTGTTCTGGTCAAGTTCCCTGTGTAGTCAGAGCCTCCTTCCTGCTCCCTGTTTGGTGAATACTGAAAGCCCACCTCATGCTTTTGAGCTCAAGATGAAGGTGAAACCGACCACAAGGCTCATGAAGGGATGTTTGCCCAGAGTCTGGAGAGCTGGAGACAGTTCGCTGCACCTTTTGATTCTATCTGTCCAGTTTTGATGTGTTTCGTCTTATGGAATCAAAACTTTCAGGAGACTAAAACAGCTAGCTAGCTGCTATCTCGTATTTTCTTACTAAAATGTTCCAGGGAATAAGAACTTGGCTCCAAGGAGAAATACACCAGCATTAATATTCCAGTACCCAGTGTAACCTCCTGAGTGGGCATTGATTCCAGCACAAGAATGCCTTTTTCTGGTTTAGTTTGTATCGCTTCCAAAGTTTTAAATAACTTCTGAACTGCTGATATTCCACTATGCAGTTTGGAGTCCATATTATGTATATATCTACTGCTACAAGATTTTACCTCACCGACCCCATGTTATATCATCTATCTATCTATCTATCTATATATATACACACACACAATGGGGTGGGATAAAATTTTGGAGCAGCTTTAGTTTGGGATGTTACTCTTGAGGGGTGAAGCCAGGAGTGAGTTATGTAGGTTAGCCAAGTGAGAATGCTACAGAACACCTGTAAAGCCAGGTGCCTTCATTAACATGTGACCTACTGTAGAGGGCTCAGAGGAAAGCATAAAACCTCTAAAAATGTCCTAAAATAGCTTTCCTATAAATAAAAATATCACAACTTTAAATAAAACTATCTTGGTACCTTGCAGGACTAGAAGTGCTGTGTCCCATTGGGAAGCTGGAATCTCCTCTTCCCTGTAGTATAAAGCTCCAATTTCTAGCTCTGCCATGATGTGAGATTCAAGGTTGGGGTTAAAGTCCTGACAGTTGTGGGTATAGGAAAACTGTTACTAGTACAGGAGTAAATGTTACTTGTCCTGGGCCTCTGGCTGGAGTAATTTTGAGGGTAAAATTCCATGCATGAGAGGTGGTTAGAGAGTTTGGAAGGAGGACACATTTCTCCTTCCTAAAAGGCAGCTGTTTGAAGCTGTTCTGAACTTTGGAATGTTAGAATAAGTCCCAGCAAGATGGGTTATTAGGTGGAAGACACGTGTGGTGTTCAAAAGTAGATGATAAATTGCAGACCCTTGTCATAAATGAATTGAACACCTGGATAGCATATCCATAACTTTGTATACCACATATATCTTCAGATACATACACCTAATGTTCTAATATACATTGATTCCTATTGCTATATGGGTCTGTCTACGCTGGGGGGGAGGGGGGATTTGTACCAATGTAACCCTCCAGTGCAGATGCGCTTCACCAATGTAATAAAGTGTTTGCATTGGTGTGGCTGCATCTGCGTTAGGAGTTTGCACCAGTATTGGTACAAACATCCCCATTATATGGTGAAAAAGACCCACACTGATGCTGTAGGTGCAGCCATAGCTAATATGTATTGACTAGCGACACTGGGCCACAGCAGATGAGGTGTGTAGAATACTTGAACTTTATGCTATCTAGCTCCTTTCACTAAAAGATCACAAAGCACTAGGAGGCACTTCACACATGGATTAATTGGGGCACAAAGTTAAAAGGATATTAATCAACTTAACAATCACATTTATGCCTGAAAAAAATTGTATCAACACTGGTACAAGTAACACCCAAAAGGACCATAAGGGAAACATAAAACAGATTATTTTTGCTAATATCTTTTCAGATTAATTTGTGCATTTGATGGCACTTTGTGAGTAGTCAATTGACTGTGTTATTTGGTTGGTCTTTCATATTGCAACACAGGATAATTTTTTAAGTGATTGTAAAACCACAAAAATTAGCAGAGGGACTTGGGCAGGTGTAGTTCCTGAAACTATTTTAACTCATTTTTTAAATTGACTAATTTTAAATTGATTGTGTCCCTTTAAATGATTTGTCCAAGGTCACAGACAGAATCGGTAGCAGAACCAGGCACAGACTCAGGTGTTCTGACTCCTAGCCCCCTGCTCTAGCTATTAGGCCATATTTCTTTTGACATATAATGATCCCTCAATAAATATCTGGGTACTCCTGAGAACATTTTCTCTAATTCATACCAGTCATTTTCCAGCTATTACTTAAGAAAGTAGATCTGAAATAAGAACAGGAGTACTTGTGGCACCTTAGAGATTAACAAATTTATTTCAGCATAAGCTTTCGTGGGCTACAGCTCATGTAGCTCTCAATATATCTCAAGTTCCCATAGGAATGTGAACTTGTGGAACTCACTGATATATTCAGAAGAATTTGTAAAAAGTTCAAAAGATAATTTGTACTTAGATAAATAAGAACAGCATTTGCAATGACATGAGGTAGTCTAATAATTACAAGGCGCACCAGTCTTCACACTTAACTGATCACCACCTGGAGACAGGAAGAAATGTGCTTGTATGGTATAATACTGCAGAATTTTCCTAGTACATGTGGGGGTACAATGTCTCCTTCCCCTGAAATACCTCATAATCCACTGTCAGAGGCTCAGCAGAGCATTGATCCTTCTGTCTCCAGCATTGCCTGTGTCCCTAAACACCTTATCTATATTTTGAATTACTGCAATTGAGATTGACAAGGTGGGTAAGATAGTATCTTTTATTGGACCAACTTCTGTTGGTGAGAGAGACAAACTTTTGTGCTTACACAGAATAACCTGGAGACCTATTACCTCACCCACCTTGTCTCTCTAATACAGGGGTTGGCAATCTTTCAGAAGTGCTGTGCCGAGTCTTCATTTATTCACTCTAATTTAGGGTTTCACGTGCCAGTCATACATTTTAAGGTTTTTAGAAGGTCTCTTTCTATAAGTCTATAATATATAACTAAACTATTGTTGTATGTAAAGTAAATAAGGTTGTTAAAATGTTTAAGAAGCTTAATTTACAATTAAATTAAAATGCAGAGCCCCGGTGGCCAGAACCCAGGCAGCGTGAATGCCACTGAAAATCAGCTTGTGTGCCGCCTTCAGCACACGTGCCATATGTTGCCTACCCCTGCTATAATATCTGGGACCCACACGGCCAAACTGGACAGTCTCTACGGAAAAGGATAAATGGACACAAATCAGACATTAGGAATGGCAATATACAAAAACCTGTAGGAGAGCACTTCAACCTCCCTGGCCACACTATAGCAGACCTTAAGGTGGCCATCCTGCAGCAAAAAAACTTCAGGACCAGACTTCAAAGAGAAACTGCTGAGCTTCAGTTCATCTGCAAATTTGACACCATCAGCTCAGGATTGAACAAAGACTGTGAATGGCTTGCCAATTACAGAACCAGTTTCTCCTCTCTTGGTTTTCACACCTCAACTGCTAGAACAGGGCCTCATCCCCCCTGATTGAACTGACCTCGTTATCTCTAGCTTGCTTGCTAGCACACATATATATACCTGCCCCTGGATATTTCCATTACATGCATCTGAGGAAGTGGGTATTCACCCACGAAAGCTCATGCTCCAAAACGTCTGTTAGTCTATAAGGTGCCACAGGATTGTTTGCTGCTTTTACGGCTACTACAACGCTGCATGCAATTCAGATTGTGAGCCTCTCTTTTTCCTTTAGCGTTGTCCTGCCCAGATAGAGGTTATTTATTTGATATCAGAGGAGCCCCTCTATAGTTCACTCTTCCTCTTAATCAAGTGCTAACTTTCAGGCATGGCCTTTTCAAATGTCAACCACATTAACCCTTTCACTGCGGCTACTCTGAAATCTGTATCTCTGAAGACTTTTTTCAGACATGCCACTGAGGTAGAGGGAGGAGTGATTGTCCAGTGGGGAGATGCAGGTTCTATTCTATGCTCTACCACAGACTTCCTGTGTGACCTTGGGCAAGACACTTAATCTTTGTGTACTTAAAAAGGTTTGCTGATATAGATATACTGGTAGAGCTATGCTGACAAACTCCTCCAGTGGAAATGCAGCTTATTCTGGCAAAAGACTTCATTTAGCAGTTTAGTTTAAACCAGTTTCTTTAATGGACTAAGCTATACTGGTAAAAGTACTTTTTTTAACCAGTATATGTGCATGTATCCTAGAGCTTCTGCCATCCTACCTATGTTGGTTAGGGGTGTGATTTATTTTTCTTCACACTCATAACTGACAAAGCTATGCTGCTAAAACTTTGTGGTGCAGACTAGGCCTAAGTATCTGTATGCCTCAATTCTCTCATCTGAAAAGGGTGATAATATGATAATAGCACTTCCGTACAACACAGGAATGTTGCGTGAGGATAAATGCATGATTGTGAGATATTCAGATACTATGGTAACGGAAGACACAGAAGTACCATAGATAGAGCCAGTTTCTCTCACATCAGATTCCAATTTAGTTCATACAATAGTCAATTGTCATCTTTAATTTGTAAGGGTGCTGCTACCACACCCGTTGGCAGGGATATCAGCAATTGTGTATGTGGTTTTAAAAAAGAAGAATTCAAGTTTTTCCCCTGCGGAATCCAAGCTGAAATGTCAAGTGCCAAATTTTCAGCCACTCCCCAAACCAGCCTCCTTATTTGCAAAGTACTGATTGCATCTTTTGTGAAATGAGGCACCCCTCTGGTTCGTTCATACAGGATCTGCATTTGCAGGTATAGGTAATCGTGAGTGCACAATATGTGTGTGACCAATTTTACAGGCACGACCAACTTTGTGCACAGATTTGGGTGTGGAATTTTGGAGGCCAGGGCCAGAAATTTGGTCTTAAAATTAAATTCCTAGCCCCCTCCTTTGTGCAGATAGTGTTATCTAGACAAGTCAATGGACTGTTACCCTGTTAGCCCAGCCTTGCAGAAAGCTGTCTCCAGACAAACAATAGTGGTAGCAATGCAAGTGTGAACTCATCCCTCCCCTCCGTTCACTTCAAAAGTTCACGGTGGCTATTTAAATGCTACCATTATTAAGCAGGGCAAGGCCTGTCTCTGGCCATGGCTACACTACAGACTTTTGCTTGCACAGCTAGGTCAGTCAGGGTCATGACTTGTGACCAACATAGCTGTGCTGGCAAAAGCTCCCGGTGTGGACAATTATATTACCAAATTGTGCTTTTGTTGGCATAGTTTAATTTGCTCTAGGGGGCTGAAATAAGCAATGCTATCACATTAGGGTTTAGCTACAATCCTGTAGCTGCACCAGTGCATGCCCTTAGTGTAGGTCTGGTTCACTGATGTAAACCATAGCTTGCATTGGTGCAGCTTGACCTGGTGTGAAACCATGTCTACCTCAGGGGTTTGCACCTCTGCAGCTGCATTATTGTGGCTATATTGTGTAGGTACGCCCTAAGGTAGTGGTCCTCAAACTTTTGTACTGGTGACTCCTTTTACATAGCAAGCCTCTGTGAGACCCCTTCCCCCTTATAAATTAAAAACACTTTTTTACATATTTAACACTATTATAAATGCTGGAGGCAAAGCGGGGTTTGGGGTGGAGACTGACAGCTCACTACCCCCCAGATAATAACCTCATGAGTCCCTGAAGGGTCCCGACCCCCAGTTTGAGAACCCTGGCCCTAAGGAATAAAACAGTGAACTCAAGGGCCTCTCTTCTAAATATCTGCCCTGATTTTTCATTTCAGTGCCTCAGGGTATGTCTACACCACGGGATTATACCGATTTTACAGAAACCTTTTTTTTAAAACAGATTGTATAAAGTCGAGTGCATGCGGCCACACTAAGCACATTAATTCGGTGGTGTGCGTCCATGTACCGAGGCTAGCGTCGATTTCCAGAGCATTGCACTGTGGGTAGCTATCCCATAGCTACCGACCTTTGGAATTCTGGGTTGAGATCCCAGTGCCTGATGGGGCAAAAAACATTGTCACGGGTGGTTCTGGGTACAGCCTCACCCCTCCCTCCGTGAAAGCAGCAGACAACCGTTTCGCGCCATTTTTCCTGGGTGAACTGTGCAAACGCCATAGCACAGCAAGCATGGAGCCTGCTCAGCTCAAGACAGCAATCATGGACGTTGTAAACACCTCGCGCATTATCGTGCTGTCTGTGCTGAACCAAGACCTGCAAAACCAGGTGAGAAGGAGGCGGCTACGGCAGCGCAGTGACGAGAGTGATGAGGACATGGACACAGAATTCTCTCAAACCGCGGGCCCCTGCGCTTTGGAGATCCTGCTGATAATGGAGCAGGTTCTAGCCATTGAATGCCAATTTTGGGCCTGGGAAACAAGCACAGACTGGTGGGACCGCATAGTTTTGCAGGTTTGGGACGATTCCCAGTGGCTGCGAAACTTTCACATGCGGAAGGGCACTTTCATGGAACTTTGTGACTTGCTTTTCCCTGCCCTGAAATGTCAGAATACCAAGATGAGAGCAGCCCTCACAGTTGAGAAGTGAGTGGCAATAGCCCTCTGGAAGCTTGCAATGCCATACAGCTACCGGTCAGTCGGGAATCAATTTGGAGTGGGAAAATCTACTGTGGGGGCTGCTGTGATGCAAGTAGCCAAAGCAATCATTAAGCTGCTGCTACAAAAGGGTGTGACTCTGGGAAATGTGCAGGTCATAGTGGATGGCTTTGCTGCAATGGGATTCCCTAACTGTGCTGGGGCGATAGATGGAACCCATATCCCTATCTTGGCACCGGAGCACCAGGACACCCAGTACGTAAACTGCAAAGGGTACTTTTCAATGGTGCCGCAAGCACTGGTGGATCACAAGGGACGTTTCACCAACATCCACGTGGGATGGCCAGGAAGGGTTCATGATGCTCACGTCTTCAGGAACACTACTCTGTTTAAACAGCTGCAGCAAGGGAATTGCTTCCCAGACCAGAAAATAACAGTTGGGGATGTTGAAATGTCTGTAGTTATCCTGGGCGACCCCGCCTACCCCTTAATGCCATGGCTCATGAAGCCATACACAGGCGGCCTGGACAGTAGTCAGGAGTTGTTCAACTACAGGCTGAGCAAGTGCAGAATCGTGGTAGAATGTGTGCTGGCACACATTACTGACTCGCTCTGACCTCAGGCAAACCAATGTCCCCTTTGTTATTGCTGTCTGCTGTGTACTCCACAATCTCTGTGAAAGTAAGGGGGAGACCTTTGTGGCCGGGTGGGAGGCTGAGGCAAATCACCTGGTCACTGATTATGCGCAACCAGACTCCAGGGCGATTAGAAGAGCACACCAGGAAGCGGTGCGCATCAGAGAAGCTTTGAAAACGAGTTTCATCATGGGCCAGGGTATGGTGTGACTGCTGTGTTTGTTTCCCCTTGATGAACCCGCCCCCCTTGATTGACTCATTCCCTGTAAACAACCCACCATCCCCCTTAGATTACAGCTTGCTTAAGGAAATAAAGTCACTATTGTTTAAAAATCATGTATTCTTTATTAATTCATTATAAAAAGAGGGAGAGAACTGACAAGATAGCCTGGGTGTGGTTTGGGAGGAGGATAGGAGGGAAGGAAAAGGCCACTAAAAAAATTTCAAAGTAATGACAGCCTTTGGTTGGGCTGTCCACGGGGGTGGAGTGGGCGGGTGCCCGGAGCCTCCCCCCACGCATTCTTACACGTCTGGGTGAGGAGGATGTGGAACATGGTGAGGGGTGAGGGCGGTTATACTGGGGCTGCAGCGGCACTCTGTGATCCTGCTGCTGTTTCTGAAGCTCCACCAGACGTCGGAGGATGTCAGTTTGATCACGCATCAGCCCAGAGTTGCATCCCACCACCGCTGATCTTCCTGCTATGCCTCTGATCTTCCTGCTGCCACCTCTCATCTCGAGCGTCCCTCCTGTCCTCACGTTCACTGGCATCTTTCCTGTAATTTTATACCACGTCCTTCCACTCATTCAGATGAGCTCTTTCATTGCGGGTCACTTCCATGATTTCCAAGAACATTTTGTCTCATGTCTTTTTTTTCCGCCGTCTTATCTGAGATAGCCTTTGGGATGGAGTAGGGAGGCTTGAAAAATTTGCAGCTGCATGATAGATTGAAAAAAGGGAAAGAAGTATTTAAAAAGATACATTTTACAGAACAATGCTTATACTCTTTCACGGTGAACAACACTATTCACCTTACGTAGCACATGTGATTTGACTACAAGGTCGCATTTTGCATCTTAATATTGAGTGCTTGTGGCTCTGGTGTTAGAGATCTCACAGACGCTGGTCCAGGCAGCAGAATTCGGCCTGCATGTGGCCATGGTAAGCCATTGTCTTCTGCAGCCTTCATATATCCAGCGCTCGTTTGTATATCTAAAGTTAGATGCAGACTTATGCACCTACATTAGTATGCAAAAATAGTCTGATTTTTTATGCAATTAAGGTAGCAGCATAATTATTTAGCAACCTAAATTAACACGTGTATTCGAGTGCCTTATTTGTGCATCCAGCCACATACATGCAATTGTGCACACAATTTTGCAGGGAAAAGTTAACCACTTAAAACTACCCTGTATATTTAATGTATTTGCCCTGGAATGACAGTGTGAAATGATTGATTGAATTCCTGTCTCAATTTTCAAATACACCTGCACTATCAACTGTTTAGAAAATGCAGTGAGAAGCATGTTTGGAGAAGTTGGAAGACTTTCTGCTGGGATCTGATATTGTATGATGCTTGATGCTGACAGCACTTCTTCACTGGTGTCTGATTAGTGTGATTATAAATGACATAATGCATTAGGTGAAGAGTTTTGATTGATGTAATTTTTGCCAGCAGTGCAAATTTTTTCACATAGCTCTGATTCTTCCTGCCAGTGTTACAACTCACCAGTGGATCGATAATGGAGCAACATGCCACAAAGGAGGCTGTGTGGGGCCACCGAGAACTATGCATTTTTCCAAAGGATCACAATTAAACAAACACTTGTGCTAATCCATTAAAGGTGATACACAAAGGAAAACCATGTGATTGAGCTGTTCTTTTCTGCTTTGTGATGCATAAAAAGCCTCAAACATCTTTGTCTTCTGTGTATGTATTTAAAGACATTGTCATTTCTGCTTTTTTTTTAAAGTGATACATTTCAGGTTTTGTCTAATCTTTATTCGCTGGAGAACTCCATGGATGACTGGAAATCTAGTGGGTTATGAGATCACAAGAAGTTGGAAGCAGTACAGCAGAGAGAAGAAGGGGGTTTTAGTCCAGCAGTATAGAGGAGAAATAATCAACTCAAAAAATTACATCTAACCCAGTTGTTTGTTACGGAGGACAGCCTTTATACCTCATAATCTTCATAAAACCCCCAAAATGAAGAGCAAAGGATGATTTTTAAATGATTATATCCAGTTTTTGAGCTATCCGTCTTTTTTAATGGCAGAGTGTAAGCTGATGTATCTACTCTTTAATATTCTTAAATAAAATATGTGTGCATGGCAGGATCTTTTTAAAATGTACCCTTGACAAATTCCCTAAAGGTGCATTGAGTCAGAGGTTGGAGAAGAAAAAGTCCCTTAGCTCTTGTAGTCCATTTCCATGCTTATGCAGGACTTTTCCCTAAACAATTCAGTCATTGTTCACCGAAGTCACTGGGTGTTGGATCAGGCCTCTAGTGCATCATTTAATAGGCTGCTTTTTATGCATTGGCAAGATAAGCCTTGAAGGCCACAGAATTATAAAGGGGAAGTTTAATGAGAAATGTTGTTATAGGAATGAGGATAGTTTAACAGGGAAACATGTAGGTTCCTGTTGTTATAAAAGTAAGTTTTCTGGGGGAATGGGAGTATGTAAGTGGAGCGGTTATGTTAGCAAAGTCCTGAACTGGGGAGGATAGTGATTTTTATGCTCACTTCTGGTCTGATATCTGAATTAGGAAATACTGTTGATTTAGCATATGGACTTCTTTCTTTGTACTGATGTCTCTAGTTAGGACTTTCATCCTGATTGTAACATAAACAAATTAACTGAAGGAATGTATGATCTATCCTGGGCTGAGTTTTTTAAAATTGCAAATGAGGCTGTATCTCGTGCCCATTAGGCTCTTTGCTGATAGCAAGAAGAAAAACTCCCTGCCCCAAAGGATTTATCATCTAAATATTGGAATCCTGAGTTCATATTTGTTGCTGTAGTACTTTCACAGTGGAATGTGGGTTTTAATGTGGAGCCTGCCTGCTGAGGTAAGGAGCTGAGCTGGGTTATATTTACATTCACTTCTCAGAGCAACATTCTGGCAAACAAGGGCAGAGGGAATCAGTGCGACTCCATGTTCGGAAGCTGACCCTGTGCTAGCTAGATGGTGTGTTCATCCCTGTGCTTTGCTACACTGAATGGAATGGTCTAAAACAGGACTTCTCAACCTTTTCCTTTCTGAGCCTCTGCCCCTCCAACATGCTATAAAAACTCCACGGCCCGCCTGTGCCGTAGCTAGTTTTCTGCATATAAAAGGCAGGCCTGGCCTTGGGGGTAGTAAGCAGGGCAGTTATCTGGGGCCTCAGGCCACAAGGGCCCCACAAAGCTAAGCTGCTCAGGCTTTGGCTTCAGTCCTGGATGGTGGGGCTTCGGCTTTCTGCCCTGGGTCCCAGCGGGTCTCATAGACTCATAGACTAATAGGTCAGAAGGGACCAATCTGATCATCTAGTCTGACCTCCTGCACAAGGCAGGCCACAGAACCCCACCCATCCAATTTTATAACAACCCCTATCCCAGGATCGAGTTATTGAAATCTTCAAAACTGGTTTGAAGACCTCAAGCTGCAGAGAAACCACCAGCAAGCGACCCGTGCCCCACGCTGCAGGGGAAGGCGAAAAACCTCCAGGGCCCCTGCCAATCCGCCCTGGAGGAAAATTCCTTCCCGACCCCAAATATGGCGATCAGCTAAACCCTGAGCATGTGGGCAAGACTCACCAGCCAGCGCCCAAGAAGGAATTCTCTGCAGTAACTCAGTTCCCATGTCATCCAACATCTCCCCGCAGATCATTGAGCAGACCTATCTGGTGGTAATCCAAGATCAATTGCCCAAATTAACAATCCTATCATAACATCCCCTCCATATACTTATCAAGCTTTGTCTTAAAGCCAGGAAAGTCTTTTGCCCCGACTACTTCCCTCGGAAGGCTGGTCCAGAACTTCACTCCCCTAATGGTTAGAAACCTTCGTCTAATTTCAAGTCTCATGCTATCCCTGCTTGGCAGACCCCCTGAAACCTGCTCAGAGCCGCCCAGCGGGGCCTGAATCCTTGGTTAAGATCCACTGGTCCAAACGAATAGACAGTCTCATAATATTTAGCACTGAATTTTCAAAGCACTGAAGACACTTTGCACTTCCTGTGAGGTATCGCTGGATTATTATCCCAGTTTTACAGATAGGGAAACTGAGGTTCAGACAGGTGAAATGACTTGCTCAGAACCATCCAATGCACCAGTGGCAGAGACTGGGTGAGAATCCAGGTCTTTCTGATTCCAACTCTGTGCTCTGGCCTCTAGACCACAATTACTTCCCTGAGAGAACAATTCTGCAATAAATACCTCCTTACACAATACTTTTCTTGGTCACCTCTCTAATGGGACATTTGCCATGGCACTGTGGAGAGGAAAGCCAAAAAGAGACTCCTCACAGATCCTTCAAGTAGCTTGGCATTCCCTTGTCTCAGGGTATGTCTACACTACCCACCAGATTGGCGGGTAGCGATCAATCTATTGGGGATCGATTTATCATGTGTAGTGTAGATGTGATACATTGATCCCTGATCACTCTCCCGTTGACTGCTGAACTCCAACTTGGTGAGAGGTGGAAGCAAAGTTGACAGAGGAGTCAGCCCTGTGAGGATGTGAAGTAAGTAATTTTAATTCGATCTAAGATACTTTGACTTCACCTACGCTAGCCTCATAGCTGAAGTTATGTATCTTAGATTGACACTCCCCCCCCCAGTGTAGAGGAGGCCTGAGACATGCCTCAAACCATCATAAGCTGTCATGTCATATTATATCTCACCTGGAGACAAAGATTCTGATGCTGGGTCTGTGGCTTTATTCTCTCTATAAAGCCTTGGGTGCACATATGGTGCTATATATGCCCATCAAATTATGACCAATACGTAAAATAGAATGTGTGCTTTAAGGTTGACGTAGATCCACAGGCAGCTGGGAAGCATTGCTAAATAGCACTTAGAAAAGATTAGCTAGGAAGTGTATACACTGTTGAGGGGTTGTTAGTCCTTCATTATAACTTTTGTGTCCCTGGTTTAGATTTTGGTAGTTTGTTTTGAGCTTGAAGGAGCGCAAGAACATGGAAAATAGAAAGGATTCTTGCAGTTTCAGGCTCCATAAACTGTTATTATTTTAACCCTTCCCTCTACCCCCCAGATCAAATGGCTCCAAGTCTGTTCCTCCTTGGCTTTTTGTCTTTTGTGCAGGAATGCAAACGGCTGATGTAGCCAAATAACTGTGATCAAAACGAAGAGAGATATTTACAGTCTCCGAATAAACAGTGCTGGGCCACTCTGATCTGTGTCAAATATTTGTGCAAATAACCAGCGACTATGGCAGCTCGAATTATATATATATATAAACCCGTTTCTAAGAGTCGTTTTGGCAAGCCTGGACGACCTGGGGTGGTTATTATTGTTGTGAGCAGACAGATAAAAGTGAAACTACTTCATACGGAAGATTTGGGGAAAACATTTTGAAGGTGGCAGGGGGTGGAGTGTGGAAAATACACTACTTGCTCAAGATAAGACAGACACAAGTGTGAGGAGGACGTGATTCTAAGGGGATCATCTGGTTTTCTGAAGATCACAATGAAATTAGCGATCTTTAAAAACAACAGCCACTTACACTCGAAATGATCCGATCTCAGGTAAATTGGTACCAGTGCATCTAATTCTAAGGCAGGGCGTGCACTTCAGTGGGGCTCGCTGGCAAAGCTTCGACATAAGAAAAGAATGACGTAGATGAGTGCGGAGATCATTGTAATAAAAACGGCGTGAAAATCCCTTTAAAAATTGCAGCAGGCAACCTACTTTGAGATATTTGCCTTCCCTCATTCGCTAAGGAAAGGGAAATCCCCCCCTTCCCCCGAATGGAGAGATGCTCTCCATTGGCATCGGAACAAATAATTTCCCTCCTGGCTTCCTTTTGTAAACACCTGGGGGGTGGTGGTGGGGGGGAAGTTTATCCCACTGGTCTCGCTTTTGTAATGGTTGAAGGGTGAGGGGATGTAGGAGGTAACTCTCGGGTTTTGGTAAAACTTCGTGAAAACTTCCTAGCTAAATTGCAGCTAGGGAGCGTCTCCAATCGCTGTAGTGGAAAAGATGCTTCACATTTGTGAAGAACATAAAACGCGTCAGTGTATTCCGCTGGAGAACTCGACCCAAGACAGCTGAAGAAGTGGGTTGTTTGTTTTTTTTTACCGGAAAGCTTATGCCCAAATAAATTTGCTAGTCTTTAAGGTGCCACTGGACTCCACCTTGTTTTTGTAGCTACAGACTAACACGGTGCCCTCTGAGACTCCACCCAAAACAGATTTGCAGCGTCCCCCCCCCTCCCAGCTTTATGCCCCTAATCACTGGAATATAGGAAATCTGAGGGGAGAGATCATCTGCCTGGCTACAGGCAGTTTGTTGGCCTGGAAAGAAAATCAAAGCATGTTCCCTGCACCGTGCCGGGTTCCTGCTGTTTCCCTGGGCACATGTCTGAGTGTGGGCAGCCACCCCGGCGGGTCGGAGAAGCCAAGGCAGCCGCGCCAGCGTGGAGGTGGTTTCCAGGTGCGCCTCGCAGCAGCCCTGCACAAGCCCGTCCGCCGGGTGCCTCCGCGCAGCTGGCCCCTCCCGGGATCAGGTCCCGGCCCCCCTGGAAGGGCGGGCGGGCGGGCCAGGCGGTGTCAGCGCTCCGACTGGCTGCGGGCGCGGGGAAGCGACCCGGGAGACAAGGGCTGGAATGCGTGTCCTTAGGTGAATCGCTGGGGCGGGCTGCGCACGCGCAGTGCTCCGCCGCCGGGAGGCCAGGCCAGGTGTATCGCCGTGGCCCGGGCTTCACTTCACGAGGCAGCCGCTGGGGTCCCGCTCCCCCTGCGCAGCCCCCGCCGGGAGGCTAATGGCTCTGCTGGGGAGGCTCGACTGGCAAGTAGGTACCGTCCCGTTTGGCCCCGCGCCAGGCCCTGGGGGCGGATGGACTTTTCCCCACCCGGGAAGTGGGGCGCGCAGCTGGCCCGGGGCAAGCCCCCCCCGTGGTCCCCCTCTCCTCCAAGCCGCGGGGATGCGCCCTTTCCGGGCGAGCAGGTGGGACCCCAGTCCCGAGCCTGCATGGTTGGACGTGGGAGGCTGTGAAAAGCAGGGGACGCCAGAAGAAACTAGCCCCCCCCCCCAGCTGCAGCGGAGACCGGCTCACCTGGGGACGTGGGGCGGGATGAGCAGCACCACACTGATTGGATCCACTTTGTATTTCAAAGTGACACTAAAAGTCTCCAGCGGCCCGATCCTGAGCTGGGGCTCTAGAGAGACCTGCAGCGGAGCTGCTTCCCAGGGGAAAACTCCAGCCCTATCGGGTGATCTTTATTTATTGCCAATACCGGGGTTGGTTTGATCGGGAGAGAGGTTCAGTAGAATCCCCGCTCCAAGTTATAGAGGAGGATGAAGGCGCTAAATAGAAAAGACGAAGCATAAAATATTAGTGTAAACAGGCGAGATTGGCTCTCACCGCGGCTTCAGACCTGAGTGAACATTACAGTCGCTCTTTGGAAACCGCATCCACGTTTAAAAAAACCAACCCTCTCCCCCTCCCCCCAAATAAAACAACCAAACATAGGAAAAGCTACTGCGTGCGCATCAGAAGTGCCAGGAAATCTGCACCGACCAGCCCTCACTGCCCTGTCATCGGCGTGTCTGTCTATCTACTATGTAAAAACAGGGGAATGAACGCGCCTAGCAGCTGGGAGCCATGAGCGCACCTTTGGCGTCTACTGCTTGTTGGCCTTTCTCTTTTTCGGCCCCTTGTTCCTTCGCGGAACTGTTCGCTCCACTAGCTAGCGCTAGATTGCTCTTCACAGGATGAACGGAATTTTTTGTAAGTTACCAGCAAAATGTTTGAAATTGTCCCGGAACAACAATAATTGTCCGTGCCAGCGGTGACTGGGTGTCATCTCCTGCCTGTATGTTTTCAACTAGACTAGTGGAGAATGGATCCTCTCTTTTGGTTATAAAATAGTCTTGTGTAGGAGGGGTACAATATTTTTAGATAGATCGACGCCCCAAACAGTTATAACAGAAATATTATCACGCTATCTGTGTTTAAAATGTGGCGCTCTTTTATAAAGTTTGCAGGCTGTCATATTTCTAGGAGCCACATCTGAATTTAAAAAAAAAAAAGTCTTTCCCCCCTCCTGAATTGAACCGAAAAGCTCAGAATATTCTACGTGTCCTTTCCTTCTTATTTAAAGCGTTCAGTGATCTCTTTACAAGTGCCCTAGTAGAAGTAATAATTCAGGCTTCCGATTTTTATTCAGAAGAACGGGTGATGCTGTCATGGTGTAACGAAAGGCCATTTAAAGAAAACTAACAGCAAACCAAGCTCAGGTCTCATTTAAACCCCCGTGAAATTGTGTCGAGAAAAATGCAAAAGCTACAAAGCAGCAGGTGACACACAAGAGGTCCGTCGCACGGACTGTTTTAAAACCATACACGTTGGTAGAGTGCGTGTCAGCTGGTTTTTGAAGCCAGGTTTGTTTCTAGTGGAGAATCCCAGATTCAAGGAGCCTGGCATAAGATCCGGTCTCCTGAAATGTTGGCTCTGGCTGTAGAGATCTAGGCGATTTTGGAGGCATTTGCAAGGTTGCGTTAAAGCCTCCCCACCTGGGATGTCACTTTCTGATTAGATTTACTTGTTACTTTTTGAAAGACACTTTTTCTTGTTCATCTGAGCAACCAATATTTTCTTCTAATCCCCTTTTTAAAAAGGATCTGAAACGTGATTTAATTTTTTGCGTCTTGGCTGTTAAGGTAAAATTAAACGGTCTCGCCCGGACCTCCCCTGGACTTCAGGGAATCCCGAGTATCAAAGAGCGATGACAATCCCATTCAGAGCTGCGCGCAGTGAGCAGATATTACATGTTTTCGAGTACAGGAGTCATCAAAATTCCCAGCCCCCAAATATATAGGCTATTGGGTCGCCCTGAAGGGATCAGGTGAATCGACTACAAACCTCAATGCTTTGCATTTTTTCTCTCTTTTTAGAGTCCATTTTGTCCCTATCATACAAATGAGCTTTAAGCTTCCCCTGGCTTTTATTATTTAGATGCCCTAGTCTTAATGACGCCAAGTGCCGCGCGAGCACACTCGTTATAATCGTCGCAAGCTGCATTTCAAAGAAACAACCCTGGAAAAAAACAGCGTCGTTTAAAATAAATAAATAAAGGGCCCCACCAAAAATGGTAATACAAGTTCCCTGCTGCTGGGTTGAATTCAGCTGATGTGAATCAGCACCTGCGTGCAAGATAGACAGACCGATAACGCCTTCAACAGTTAGCTCGAGCATTATCGGCCTCTTCATCTTTATCTTCGGAGTCTTCACTTAGTTTTTTTTTTTTTTTTAAACTGACCATTAACGCACCTAAAATCTTAAAGCTGAGTTCCTGTTCCAGGCCCTTAACGACACCTACCAAACGTATGGTTCTCCCGCGCCAGAGATAGCAGAGAGGTCGCAGCGAGCATTGTTCGATGGGAATGTCTGGCTCTGCCACGAGAAACAAAAACATTTGCTTCTCTCATGCAAATAAGCAGCGATCCAAATGCACCTTAAGCACCAGCAGAAAGAGTTGCTTTAAAACAAATGTTCAGTTTGCCAGGCAAACATAACTGCATAGATCAGATCGGGTTGCAGATAGTTAGCATGGCTATGTTTTAAACTATTAGATTAAAGCTGGGATTGTTGTCTAAAAATCAACAACGTGTGTCCCCCTTGTCACCTGGTCCCAAACCAGATTTTGCATAATTCAGAAGGATCGGACAGATTGAATTTTCATGGGAAAAGTCATTAACATTTCGAACAGGGGCATAATTCACGCCAGTTAGATTTGAAACGCTCAATGTGCCCTGCTTTACCTAAAAGTTATTTGGCCATCTGCAATAATAGTGTAGGGTAATTAACTAAATTATACCCTAAACATTGGCAAGTTGTAATCAGTAAGTCAAACTCCTTGACAATTATGCAAATTGATTTAATACTGGAGTTACTACTCTTGCTTTTGCAATAAAGCTTTTTGTTTGCTTTGCAAAATGATTCATCTAAAATTAGGACTTTTTGGTAAATGTTTGGGCTTGAAATCAAGGCACCGCAAGATCTGGCTTGTCAAAATGTTTTTGTTTTTTACACCAAACCTTTGTTGTCTTGACAGAGACTTATACAACAACCAGCACTGTTCTGTTCAGGGTGCCAGTCCATCCTTTGCCCTTCCGCAGAAGATAGTGCCTAACAGATGGGGATATTCTGGGGTGTGGGAGAATGAGGAGTTCGTATTGAACATGGCAGAGGGGGGTGCTTTTAATAAAATATATTATTCTCGATCAATTTTACCTCTACTGCAGCCCGGGCCAACGCGAGCTTTGCATGGCCGGCGGGAGAGAATCCCTGTATGGGGCAAGAAAGCAGTTTGAATAGGGACTATACGTCTGGGAAGATGGAACCGGAATGTTTAGAGCCATTTCTCCTCTTTATTATGGCGCTCATCATTTTAGGCTTTTAAAACCCCTTCCCACCACTCCTGCTCCAGTTCAGCTGCCCTCTGCCAGACCCTTTACAACAGGCAGGTTGGTCGGCTCTGCTATCGAGACCCCCGATTCTGAGCTTCGCGGTTCCATTGAGCGCATCTTAGGGCTTTGGGGCTGTGTACGGGACTTCTCCAGAGACACCTCGGCGTGTTCCTACTCAAGGGAAGAGGGGAGCCTCATGGATAAAAGCAGCGCTACATCCGCGCCTGGAATCTAGCTACAACGCGCCCTGGGCAGCTTCCCCAGCCATGCGCGCGTGTGTGCGCCCTGGGAAGCCGAGAGCTCCCCCAGCCATTCGTGTGCGCCCTGGAACAGATCCAGTCCAACCCAGAGCGCACAGAAGGAGTGGCTCTGAGCTGCGGGCTGCCTCCTGAGTGGCTGACTCTGAGCCGCCCATAATGAAAGCCCAGTCTCCCAATCCATCCCTGGGGAGGAGTTATGATAATACTATTGCCATTAAGGGCGTCTGGTCAGGGGAAAAAAACCTCAGTGACCATTAGAGGGAAGATTAGGCTTGCACCAATATTCATGCCTGGCAACTAACAAAATCCACCCGGGGGAGCTGCTCTTCCCCAGCACAGACTTGGATATTTACTGCTTTGGGGGCTGGGGATATTTTCTGATCTACTATATATATTTTGGACACTGGACGCCATGTTGTGGAAACTAGCAGATAATGTCAAATATGAAGAGGACTGTGAGGTGAGCTAATAGCACTAGGTGAGGGAGGAGGGAGAAGGGGCTTTGTGTGGGTGTCAGCACCTGGACGTAAATGGGGCCAATCCAGCAGTCTTTGCTTGGGCAAGAGATCCCCTGGCTGCCAACGGGCTGCAGGACTGGGCTCTCAGTCCGCTTCTGTTACAAAACCCCCTATCAGGTCGGGGGATGTTCAGATTTCTTGTTTGCTGTTCGATGATGCGCCGCAGATTATATAATCTCACTAAACGCTGATTCTCCTGCTGGGAGTTGCCCACATGAACAAGGAGTGAGGTTAATGGGACTGATCTTCACGTTTAGGTTTTAAAGCTGGTCTTTTACCTTGTCTTCCCCCACTCCCTCGCGCTTCTTTCCTCGCAGCATTGTCGCCCAGTCTAGCTGACCGCCAAACGTGTCAGGCCTCCCCATTGGGGTGTCTCTGGCTCTGAGATATTGAAGGAGAGGGACAGAAAACCCGACTAGGGCCAACCCAAACCAATTTCTCTCCCCACCCCAATCCCCAGGAGAAACTCCTTTAGATCCTGCCAGTCCGGGAGCGCCGCTTGGGAGCAGAGCAAATAACCTCGCGGGCGGTTGAGTTTTCTTCTTCCCACAACCAAACGGATGTGTTTAATCCGCTCCCGATTGTGCCTGCTCCCCAGATCAATCAGGGCACTAGTCCCACGTTAAGCAAAGTGCGGCCATGTTTGTGTGTGTGGATCTGAGCGGCAGTGCGCCCCCAGACCGGGGAAGTTTGCTGCAGAAGCGGAGAGCGTGCACAGGAGCAGGGGGCGGCGGGTGCCCCAGCCTGTTGGACTGGTTCAGAGGGACCCGGGGTAGGACTGAAGTGCGATGGGGAGCCAGGTGGGAGCTGCCGCCAGGGAGAGATCTAGGGAGGAGAGGTCCGGGCTGCGTGGCAGCCAGTGGGCGCCCTTGGCACGGAAACTGTTTAGCTGCCAGTCTCAGCCGGGAGCGCCAGGGAGCCAGCGCGTATCTATGGCCCTTTACCTAGCGGCACAAGCTACTCGCTGGAGAAATGATTTTTTACCCCCTCTTCCCTCGGGCTCATACCAGATCGGGGGCGGCGAGCAGCTCCCCGAGCTGGGGGAAGGGGTGCATTTGGGGGTTAGGAGGTGTTTCATTTTCAATCCTGATTCGTTTCTTTCACGGGAGCCGAGCAGCCCTGAGAGGGATCCGCGGTAATTAGCAGATCAGAGCTCAGGTGCCTGCCCGCGCTGGTTTATTCCCACGTTTCCCTCCCCAGCCCTCTTTCCTTGTGAAAATTCCCCCACCCACCTCCTGCTTTTTGATCTCTTTGAAAGCGGCAGCGTCTCCTCCTTTGCTCCATTGGTCATGGTCTCTATGTTTGGCTCCTACAGATTAGCTGCAGTCCCCACTTCACGCTCCATTGGGACCCCATTGAGACACCTATTCTCCTCTTATTAACCAGCCCTGTTATTTTAATGACCGTGAAGCCAGAAGCTGCTAAATCCCGGGATCAATTCAATAGAGACATTTTAAGCTTTGATTGCTGAGCTTTTAAATCGGAGAATTTCAGCGGAGGCGGCTGGAGTAGTAGGACAAGTCCTCTAAATGGCCAGGCAGCTATTGGGACTCTGAGCTGAAACCCCCCCCCCATGTGCTCGGCGCGCCCCAAAAGCAGAGCAGACGTGGGCCGCGAGGTCTTTAGAGAGCAGGAAAATCAGCTAAGAGACAGGTTTGAACTGGGGTCGTATTCGGCTTAGCCGCTGATTGCTGACGGGGCTGTTCAGCGCAGCCCAGTTTGCAGCTTACCAGCGCGGCTGTTTTAACCCAATACCCAAGGTTTTGTGTTTACACTCGCCCGCAACTGACCACTGCCAGGGGAGTTGAACCCCCCCACTTCCCCATAACTGCGAAGCCAGGAGGAGCCTGAAATCAGGCTGGACCGGAGGCAGGGAAGGGCGCTTCGCCCCTCCCTCACCTTCTGAATTCGTTTCTCAACTTTAATTAAAAAAACTGCGACAGCACCCACCATTCTTCTTTGTAACAGTCACTTTCTGTTTTACAGACACCCCCCACCAGCCCCCCGCGACTTGAGTCAGTTTCTTTCAGGAAGCGAAGTTTATTTCTGAGTCCCGGCTCTTCCTACTATTCCCACCCAGGCTGTGGGATGAGTTAATTGGGTTCCTAGACGCACTACTGACCGAGGCTATTCCTAAACTAAACGTTGAGCTGCTTCGTTTTCTTTGCTCCCGCTCGAGGGTGACTGAGATTCCCCCTACAAAGGCGCGCAGGGTGTGTGACCTGGCCGTGTGGAGCGGGGCAGGCAGCGGTGCATGGGGGGGATCCTGGCCTCATTCCAGTCGCGGGGAGTTCCGCCGTTGACTCCCCCCGGGGCCAGAATTTCCTGCACGTTCCTAAGTCAGGCGCGCCCCGCGCGCTGCACCCAGAGCTGAGCGACGCGGAGCTGGGACCCCCTCCGGCTGTCAATGGGCAGGTGCTGAGGCTAAGCTCCCCGCACTAACGGGCTTCTGTTCTGTCCCTTTGCTCTCCAGGACCGGCACGACGGGAGCAGCAATGGGAACCCCAGGCTCCCCCACCTTTCCGCCGTCAGCCAGCACTTGTACAGCCCGGCTCCCCAGCTCTCCCATTCCGGGACGTCCGACTTCCAGCCCCCCTACTTTCCACCCCCCTACCAGCCTCTGCCTTACTCCCAGTCCAGCGATCCCTACTCCCACCTCGGGGACCCCTTCTCCATTAACCCGCTCCACCAGCCTCCTCCCCCGCCGCCCAGCCAGCAGCAGGCCGCCTGGCCCAGCCGGCAAAGCCAGGATCCCACCGGCCTGGTCCATCATGCCAGGCCTGGCCTGGTCCCTCATCTCTCGGCGCTGGAGAGCGGCTCGGCCGGGGGCAGGAGGGAAACATACAGGCGCTCCGAGCTCCTCCTGCCCCACGGACACGGGCTGGACGCTTCCACGCTCGCCGAGAACCTGGGGCTGCATGAGATGGCTCATCAGATGGAGGAGGTGCCGGTAAGTCCCAGGTAGGGCCTGCTCTGTCTGGGATACCGGCTACTGGCACCCCGGCCTGCGGTGGCCGATCCCAGTCAGAGCGGTGAACCTGGTGCAGGCAGGGCTTGAGATAAAGCAATTTCTCAGCTGCATTAGAGACCCTTCGTGTGAAGGACACCGGGATGGGATCTTAGCCCAGTTTGGGGGTGGAGTGGGATGGATGCAAGTAGAGAGGCTAGAAAGCATCGTCCCTAGAGCCCAGATGCCCTGGTGTGTCTGAGGGGCTTTGTAGCTGCTCCTAAGGGGAATGGTCTCACTTTGCGTTTGGCTTCGATGTTTTTCTTCCTGCAGGAAGAACTAACACCCCCTCTCCCCCCCATCAGTCAAAACCTGGAATCAGTGGGTGCAGGGGGTGGGGGATCCATAAAGACTCCAGGGTCACTTTCTCTAAAGGAACTGTACTCCCCCTCCCCCTTTCTCTCTCCAGAATGTGGAAGATCAACACTTATTAATGCATGACCAGACAGTCATTAGAAAAGGTCAGTAGATGGCATTCTGATTTACTTTTCCTTGTCCATAGCTGAAGTTTGATTTGTAGATGGTACATGGGCAAGCTGATACATTATTTTGTTCCATTGCTTTAAGGGAATCTGTCTAAAGTCAGGAAGCTTGAATGTTATTGCATGATCGCTTTAACTATAGAAGAACCTTGGTTTTTACATATGATGAACGCGATCTTAGGTGATATTGAATGGTGGGGGTAGTTTGGAAACTGCGCTGCTTTGGTATGTTGAGTTCAAAAAAGTCTCTATTTGCAAACCTCCCATTTCGATGGGAAGCGAATTACCCTAAGTATCAGTGGCACCAGCAGGCTGTCGCTGGCACCTGAATCTCTTATTCTGGACTGTTGTGATACTAATAGCCGCAATAGGAAAACGATGCTCTTGTTTGTATCGCTCTCCGGCTTCAGCAAAGAACAAATGCACTTATCCCGGAACGGAATTTCAATGCAGATCTGGCATTTCATTTTATCCCGACCCAAATTCGTTGTGTGTACAATGGTACGGGGCTGGTTTTGCTAAGAAGATGAGGCAGAGGTATATTGGTTTAAGATCTAACGAGGAATTAGTTAAACTAGCAGAGGGCCGTTTGTAATCAACGGTCCCATAAAGCGGTCAGAATTTATCTGAGCTGAAATGGTTTTTAGCTGTTTGAACAAGCGTGAAACGCCTATCGACTCTCAGCTTAGTTTACACTCTTGTTTTCCTGCTTGCAAACAAACTTGCGCTTTGTAAATCGGGCAAGTTTCTTCTAGAAACTGAAGTGGGACTTCAAATACGTATATAGTTGAGGAAAAGCAGAAGTGTTTGTTAGAAACTCCGCTGATTGCCGAATTAGCTCATGGGAGAACTATTCTGCCGTCAGATACACCACTTCAGAATAAGACCAGCCCTTGCTGTTTAACCCTTTCTTGCATTAGCTGCCAATAGCAGTGATTCAGTCTGGCTACATTTCGTTGGTACATTAATGACAGGTTTACCTATCGCACTGAGGTTTAACGTCCCTCTGGAAAGTATGTTGCCCCTATGCACAGTAACGATAACCGAGAGCAAGACTAATGGCGTTAACTGTTTTCAGCTGTAGGTGCTGGAATATAGGGCAGGAATATGCTGGAATTTAATTCAAGGGAAAGAGGTAACTTCTCAGAACAGAGACTCCCTATCTGGAGGCGGAAGATGAAATTCAATACGGCTTGGCACCCTCTAGCCCTCAATATATTTATTTGTTCCCGTTCTAAGGAGGACGGGAGACCTCTCTGTGCCTTTAGTTTGAACGATATTTTTTTTGTTAATAGCCGAAGGATACTAGTTTCTGCTCTGCCACTGTATATGCTTTACAGCCCTGATGTTCATTTTTATAAGCTTGAGTTTGCTAACTTCTAGGATATTATGTCACCGGTGCATGCTGAGTTTTGACTGAACGTTTAAGGAAATAAAGTTATATTCTTAATTGAATGCAGCAACTGTTGAAATTTACTGTGACAACAAAACCAGCCCCAGTCCATTATTAGTCGTCCTGAGGCTAACTTGTGGTGCTGTTAAATCAGTTATTCAGGACAAGATCCAGTGGTGGATGTTTAACACAAAATCTATTTACTGTTTAGCTCCATTTAGACTTGTAATTTCCTCTCTTTTTTTTTTTTTTTAAATCAATACCTGCTTTTCCACTTGGCTCCCACAGGTCCTATTTCATTAACAAAAAACAGCTCGTTGAGTCTCCCCTGCCAGAAGGATGGATTAATTGGAGTGGTGATAAACCCCAATGAAGTGTTTTGTTCTGTTCCGGGGAGACTTTCTCTGCTGAGTTCCACATCTAAATATAAAGTGACAGTAGCAGAGGTTCAGAGAAGGCTCTCACCTCCAGAATGTCTAAATGCCTCCTTGCTAGGAGGAGTACTCAGAAGGTAGGTAGGCTACTCCCCTCCCTCCTACCCCCATGACCCTGGTAATCATGTCTTTTGTTGTTGATTCTTTTTGCAAGAATTGTACAAAACTGAACTGAATAACTGGTGTCTAAAGCATTTTGTGAGACTTAAAAAAATAACACTGAATTCTAATAGGCTTTGGAAATAAAACTCCTTTGCACCTCTGGCACTTCCCAAAGTGAAGTGCTATAACAGTTCTCACAACAAATTCTCATTCCCTGTTAAAATCTGATTCCATTGCTGGAACTGCACAAGGTGAATTTTCTTATTTCAGTGACAAATCTTCTCCCTTTTGAAGTGTCTTGGTTACTATCTTGTGGTCTTGGTATTGCTAATTTTTGCAAACCATTTAATTCATATTATGTCCCATTATTGTAGCTGCTATATTTTTATTATAGTATAAACTTAAAGGCAAAACACATTTGATTTGGTTTCCGATGCGTGTTTTACACTAAGGGGTTTGTGGCAGAGCCTTAAAAAAGTAGGTCATTGAAAAATAGAGAACCTGCTTTTTATTCCCTTCCCTCCAATAGAACCTCATTAAATGTCAGTAACTCGATTTCCCATCTTTTAAAATAATAAGTATGTCCCCTTGAAGCTAAATAAGGTCACATCTCTCTCCCTCTGTCTACTTACAGAGCCAAATCTAAAAATGGTGGCAGATCATTAAGGGAAAAACTGGATAAAATTGGCTTGAATCTTCCAGCTGGTAGAAGGAAAGCCGCAAATGTGACATTATTGACATCTTTGGTGGAAGGTCAGTCCTAAGGGGGTGTGTGTGGAGGGAGTGTTTTTTTTTTTAATTTTTTTTAAATTAATAAAATGACATCTGTGTAAGGCTTATAAACTGTAATTCAAATGCTGACAGGATGCGGATCAAGTCTAGAAAAAACAATAGAACAGAGCTATTTTAAAAACAAGTTACAGGCTGTGCTGCCTTTTAGCCCTCCCAACGCTACTATAAATGCGATTATTTTTTGGTTTATCCCTTCCTCAGCTCTAGTTGTTCATGCCATTCTTCAGATCAAACAGGGATATCTGACTATTCTATTACGTTATTTTTCACCTTGATCATATCTGAACTGTAACTAGTCAGCTGAACTATTGCATTAACTTCAGTTTTCATTCACTGAAGCCATTCTGTGTAAATTAAGGAATTCTACATAGTTACTTCCATACTGTAGTGAAATTGACAGGTGTGAGAGTGATTCCTTTATACCAAGCAGTTCCAAAGTCCCCAGTGGGACCTAGCTTGTTAAGTCACTGGTGTATTAGAGAAGGGATAGTTGGGGGGAAGCTCTTCCAATTTTGAGGTCTGATATATTAGTGAGTTTGACTTCCTATGGAGAGGCTTAAGAGCATTTTTTAAAAAAGCTTTTAAAAGCAGTGGGGCAGCAGACTCCAATGACTGGCCCTACCTCAACTGCAACCTCAGAAGCTTTCCTAATAAACACGCATATAAAGTGAGATTTACAGCTTTTGACTTCCTGATAGGAAACTGGAGCTCATTTAATTTGCAGCATGTTATGTGGTCCCTGTATTAATTTAGCTGGGCCTTTTTAAAAAAAGCAGCTTCTTGTTATTGCTGTAGTTAATGGAAATGGAAACAGCAATTTAAGTGTGAACAATACTTTGAAAATATCACTTTTTTAAAAATCTACATCATCTCAAAATACTGTACTAACTTTAGTTTATTAAATCCTTTTAGAGAGGTAGAATTGGAAGACCAACAAAAGAGACAGAAATCTTGTCTAATATATTAGTGTGTCTGTACATTACACACATGCTACAGCTAACCTACAGTTCACAATAACATTCAGGATTTTTGCTTGAATAGATAGTTTTAATACAATAATAGAGACAGGCAATTGTTTTAGTTAATTAAAGCTATCATCTAAGTTACACTGTGCGCACAGTGTATTTAACTTCAGAATTTTACTGACCTAAATTAAGATCAGTTGCCAGCTGTGTGATCATCATAAGAATATATGCCTTATAGAATTTCACCTGAAAATGATTATCTGTACCTATGCAGCACAGCTAGATACAGAGACCCATATATTGTCCTTTGATACAAAGGGAACCAGAACAATTATTATTTGTAGCAGCGGTTATGCAGGTTTTTCTCAGTGTCTCTTACTCAAATTTGGTTTATCTATTACTTAGGAAATAACAAACAGTATGGGGAAGATCATACTAGCAATGGCTCTTTCTAAAGTGGGGAGTATATTTTGAGAATTAAAGTTTTTGCCCATATTTCTCTTATCTTCTAACAGTGAAGGTCTAATTATTGGATCTAAAACATTCACCTTATCACCTGTCCCCACCCCAGGTGAAGCTGTACACCTTGCTCGTGACTTTGGTTATGTATGTGAGACAGAGTTTCCTTCCAAAGCAGTGGCCGAATATTTAACCAGACCACATTTGGGCCGTAATGAGATGGCTAACAGGAAAAATATGCTTCTTGCTGCAAAGTAAGTATGGAAGGCTAAAGGGGAAAAAAAATGCTTTTTGGGTTATTGGAAGAATGTGAGAGTCTGTCAAATACTATTTGTTTTTTGCTTTTAATAAAAAACAATCGCCCCCCCCCAAAAAAAAAGTCTATGTGAATCTGTAATACCAGAGTCAGCATAAACCCTTATGACATAGTATTTTAGAATTTATTGGAGTTGAAACCTACATGGTCTATAGAAATGACACTAAACCTCTACAGAATAAAACAGACTGCGATCTTCCTACAGAATTTTTACATCTGGCTAATTTTAATGTTGTATAGCAGAGATCTAGTATCTAATGAAAACCCACTGGTGTCAAGAGAGAGAACCACATTGACTTCAATGGGCTTTGGATCAGTCCCATAATACCTCATAAATACAGCACTCCATATCTGATAATGTAAGCACTACTCTTTTTGTACCAAACAATAAGAGGCTTTTTTTTTTTTAGTGCATCGCATTGTGTATCATGCTGATTCAGTGAAGTTCACTCAGTGTACGTGAAATGAACAAATCAACTTAAAAATACATCTGAAACTTAGGCCCCTGATCCTGCAAGCATTTATGCATGTAGTAACTTCATGTGCTTGAGTAGGCCCATTGAACATTCATGTGTATTGTTAAATTGTATTGTTACATGCATAAGTGTTTGCAGGATTGGGGGCCTATGTTTCTGATGAAGGGGGTAAATTAAATGCCCCAGTTCAGCTGCTTTATCCATTGTAAATCACTTAAGTGCATCTGTGGAAGTTCTCACAGACACTATCCCTATTTTTTTTTTTTTTTTTAAATCAAAAGAGCAAATGAAGCAGAACCAGCTAGACACCAAAGCAGGAAAGATTATCCTGTGGAAAGTGTGTGTACACATGTATGTATATGTGTATATAAAGCTTGTCTGAAACTGACACTAAAAAACAGGCTTTATTCTGTAATTAGACTAAAGAATATCCTTGTAGTGATGTAGTTGTAATAGAGTGTAATTGAATTCTGAAAACCCTACGCAGTCTGAATCACTGGTTATTTCAATTTAAAGGATTCTGTATCTTGCTGCTGCTTCTTTTCTTAGTGCTAAATCCTCTTACAGAGTGCCTTGCACTTTCTGGCGTAAAGTATGAACTCTTTTGTGTCTTACAGGCAGATATGTAAGGAATTCACAGACCTCCTCACTCAGGATAGAACTCCTCTTGGAAACACTAGACCTAGTCCAATCTTGGACCCTGGCATCCAGGGCTGTTTGACTCATTTTAGCCTGATCACGCATGGCTTTGGGAGTGCTGCCATCTGTGCTGCCATGACATCTGTCCAGAACTACCTAAATGAAGCATTAAAAATAGCAGACAAAACATACATGAACACTGGCGACCAAAGTCCTGCAGAAACCAACAAAAACATTGATAAAATGGATAAGCACAGGAAGTAAAATGAGGGAAACCAGACTTTCAAACTGTTCCTCCAAAACACAGACTGGGATCTTCTTGCCTAAGGGGCATGTAGAAATTTGGTTACTTTCCCTCCCCCCTCTCTTTTTAAAACAACAAAACATCTTATTCAGGATCTTCACTCCCTCTGGATCTGTAAGACAAGTCTTTCTAAAGCTGCAGTACCTCCCTTAACTGTGGAATCCATTACCAGAAGATAAGTACTGGTGAAGTGTATTAAAATCCTTTGCTGTTAAAGTGGTGCTATAAAGTCTTTGGTGGAAATATACTAAGATATGTAGAGTTTTCAAACATCTAAATATCTAGTGGTGACAAGCTACCGTGTATATTTTTTGAGATATGGATTTTGGATGGGATACTCTTCATTATCTGGAAAAACGTCAGGTTTTTAGTCTTTAAAGCCAACAATAACTATAATGCAGTATTAAGCAAGGTATTTAGATTTATGTGCATGGTGTATTTTATAAACACATGACAAACACCAAGATCATTCTGTTTTGCTTTATTTTCAGATGACCATATGAAAAAAACTGGTATCGGCGTAAATGAAAGAGCTATTTGATGCATTTGACATGCTTATTTTAATTCTTATTATTTATGGAAATATTCAGGCTTTTAAAAATTGCAGTTGCGCACAGTGGAAATTATCTTTTTTTAAAAAACAAAACAACCCCCTTCCCCCCCCAAGAATTGCTAGTGCAAACTGAAAATAAATGCTTTTAGAAAATCTCCTTTTTCTTTGTCTAAGGAAATTGCAGCTTTATTCACATATTTATATCAGGTCTTGTTTTTAAATTGAAAAAAACTTGAAAGAATAGGCATATGCTGTAACTTTTTTTTTTAACATTTTTTTTGCCTATTTAGGGAAAAAAAATATATAAATATATTTCCAGGGAGACTTTATGTGTATTAAGGGAAACAGTGTGTTGAATGTACATATTTATTTATGTGTAATTTAATGGGATTTGTAAATAATGGTGAACTTTTTAATACTTTTTTTTATAAATGGGTTTCAAATTTTAATTTTGGTAAGTATTTCAAAGGTAATGGGGTAAGCTAAATACATCTTTAGGTTTATGCACAGGTATGTTATACAGGGTATTTAAGATTTTATTTTTAATTTTATTTTGAATTCTCAATTCTTGCCACTGAAGATTAAATCTAATCTGAGAGGTATGTTCACAAAGCAATAATTTTTGTGTACCATTCACCTGAGAACTGAGTAGAATGAGTGCATGAGGTACGGTGCGGATGCGACTAATGGCGGTTCTGAACTACTCTTTGCATATTTGTATATGATCCCAATATAATTCTGATGTATATGATAACCATATAATAAAAGTATTCTGGATAGAAGCACTGAATGTCTTGTTACCCGGAAAGTGTTTTCTTCCCATATTTTTGTCAGATGGGACACTAGAGGATGTTGTGTATTGTCATAATTACAGCACTTTGTTCAGATTAACAGAACAGAAATATGTAGTAGTTTGCCAGTAAAACTAATGGCTTCAATTACATGAGTCATGTGTCTCCAAGAACTTTTTTTTTTTTTTTTTTTTTAGCCCTCAGTATCATACCATCTGCCTATTTAAACTAGAACCACATTTTAAGGCTTCCTTCTCATAAAAATCTGACCCAAGCAGCTTTACATTAAATGTGATTAATCAGATGATCATACTCGATATGCTTAATGATGAATGATTGCAAATAACTTGAATGTGAAACTGGATATCTGACTTCCAGTATTAGCCCCATTTTATAGATTTGAGGTGGGTGGGGAGAGGGAACTGCGGCCAGGAGAAGCTTGGCTAGAGTACCTAGGTCACAAGAGAGGTCTGGCAGGACTGGGAGCAGAACCCTTAATGTCTAGCGTCAATGTGGTGATACCTTAACCGTGAAGCTGTCCAGCAGAAACTGGAATAAGTTTGTTTTTTAAAAAAAATAAGTCCTGGAAGCAAATGTTCGCACATTCCCATAGGCCCTGTGCACCGAGTCAGGATTATCGGATAGCACAAGATTTGGTATGGAACTGAGAGTGAAGGATGCTGACACTAGACTGAGGTGACTGCATGCTAACAGCTCAAAAACCAGATGGCAAATAAAAATCCAAAATGCATGTTTTTTAAAAACAACAACAAAAAGTCCTCCGGGTGGGTAGGTGGTTTTGTGGGGGCAGAGGCTGATTCATGAAGTTTTGAATACTTGGGAATGGGCAATCTTGGAAAATATGCTTAACAGCTGCCTAATACAAAAATATGCTTAAACTCATTTGTACAGTAGTGCTGTGAGGCCCAGTGTAGATGGGGTGATGACCCATTTTGTAGGCACGAACCCGGAGTAAAGATGTTGTCTGCCCTAAAGACCTTGCACTCTAGGTGGGCGTGGCAGACAGGTGGAGAGAGGAGCTGCTTGTAAGGTCTCCAAATTTTCTTTCTGGGGGCCGGAGGAGGAGGTTGGCCAGAGGAGGAGGTTGGTGTTTTGATATATATATTTTTTAATTGCTACAAAGAAGGCCTTTCAATTAAATGGATTTTTTTTTTTTTAGATTATCCATTTCAGTGAAAACTTTGAAACAACTTCTTCCTTCTTGTTCTAGTGTGTGTGTGGGAAACAATTCTACCTTCTCTCACTATTTCACTACATCCACACACACACAAGGGGAAAGTGTGTATGTGTGCTGGCTTCCCCTGCTTTCCAGTGAAAAACTGGAGAGGAGAGTGGGAAAGAAGGAAGCACCTCGCCTCAATTATTATTTTTTCTTTCACAAAATTATAGTAACCTTCCCCCACCTTTATTTTATTTTATTTTTTCCCCTCTCCTCCTGATTAGCTGTAGTGGGAGGGGAAACAAACAAGAAAACATAAAGTAATTTTGTCTTGGGTCATCCAGAAGATCATTAGCAGAGCTGGGAAAAGAATCTAGGTCTTGTGAGTCCCAGTTTTTGTTCAAAGTACAGGGGCATCACAGTTTAAATTTTTTCGGCAGAACTGCCCCTTCAGCATACTACAGCAGGATGCTTTAGATTAGCTCCCAGACAATGGAATCTTGCTTTTTATTAATGCACAAAATCAAGCTCTGAAATAATTGTCCCCTGGGATAGGAAATAAGGATGTTTCCATTTATTCTTATGTGCATTCGAGCAAAACCAGCCAATTGTGTAGCTGACTGACTGGTGTTCTATTTATATGCCAGAACATTAGGAAAGTTGAGTTTCCATTAACTTAATGCCTTTGTTGTACTGTATATTTCAGATATTACATTATTTGAGGCTCAATTACCAAATCAGCAGTCCCAATGATATAATAGAAGAGAACATTGTTCTTGTACTACATTCACTCAACAGAATGGCTAAATTGTGTGACCTGAAGTCATCTGTCATCCAAAATTATTAGTCTACTAAACTATTGTAAAGTTTTCCCTAACTTTTATAAGAAGCTTGACTGCTAAACAACACTGTCAGAGCAGCTAACAAAATACCCTAGAGAACAGCTGACATCCAGACTTCCTTGTTCTGTGTCTCAGAATTTCTCCTTTTGGGATGTAAATTTCTATGCATGGTCTTGGCTCCATATAATACGTATATTTTCAGAGCTGTTTGAAAAACAGGATTTCTTCTTCCAGGGGAGATCCTGAGATTTTGAAATTTTCTTTCATCCCAAATCAGGATGAAAATTAGAAATCTCTGAATTTTTCACAAGGAAATACTCTTGCCATCTCCCTCACTTTCCTTTTCCCAACTCTCCTCCGGTACCCAAGAAATCTCTGCAGCTGCCTAATACAAAGATTTTTGTAGCAGAAATAAAACAACTATTTAAATGATTATTTTTAAGCAGGACTGACTTTCCCTCTGTTGCAACTCATCCTTGTGAGCGGTACTTTTTGAGGTCGTAAATTATTCTGGGCACAGTTGTCTCCTTGTGTGTCTGTTCATAGCCTAGCGCAATGGCGCCCTGATCGTGAGTTAGGCCTTTGGGTGCCACTACAAGTGAAGGAAGCGTTCTACAATAATAGTACAAAATGTTACCTTACACGAGTATTTACTGCATTGACGGGGGCACGTGTTGAAGACTACTTCCTCACTGATTGTTTTTAACAGGGATAGGTAATGTCAGAATTTGCTGCAGAACTTCTGTTCTTTAAAGACTGGCAGGAGAGAGGAGGCATTCATAATTTAAGTTTACAAAAATCCCAGGTCCTTAAGGCATGTTTGCTTGTCAAAGTCACCATAAGGGGCAAAACCTGGACACAACTTGGGTGAGTGGTTTGTGGACCCTTTGGAAATCTGTCTCTAAGCATGACGGCAGCTGCGTAAAGTGCATGTGCGCCTGTTGTGTCTGCAAACTCGCATTTGTTCGTGCAAACAGGACTTTGCTCATAAACAATGGGCATAACAGGCACAGTGGGTCTGGATGTAGTTTGCATGGGTTCTGCAGTTGTGTAGTTTTTTTCCTGTAAAATTTGACCCTCCAGGCCTTAATCAAAGTGCAGCACACTGGATCTGAGCCAGAACTACAGCTCTAAACAGCTGTACACCTGCATGAGTCCTAGCGAAGCATTGTTCATGGTGATTAGTGTTGTTGCCCCCATTACTTAATGATGTATTATTACATCTACAAGTGCAAATAACCTTGGCCCTGTGCTGGAACAGTATTACTGAATGGATACTTTTAGTGGGGTGTATCCTGTATCATCCACTGTCTTTGGTTTCCTCCCTCTTTCATTTTCATAGCATTAGATAAGTAAACTTTGTTCAAGGTTCAGATGTCATGGTGAACTCCTTGGATGTACTTACATTTATTCCAAGGACTTTACAGCTAGTTCCTATGTGCAAGTGTAACCCACACACCTTCAGGGTGTGGTGTTCTGTGCCATCAAGTGGCTCTGAAACCACTTAGAGAGAGTTGGCTTTTGGCTCATGCATTAAGCTCCAGAGGTCCCAGGTTCAGTCCCGCCCGCTGACGACGAGTCTGGCGGTGTTACGTAAGTTCTTAGCCACAAAAATTCCATTTGTCCTTACCATTGGCAAACAGCCCTCCTAGCTGAGATCTGGGGGAGGTTCTGTTTGTAGGCTATGCCATGTCACATTTTCTGAATATCTGATTTGATCAGCAACACCGTTACCTGTAATCTTAAATCTAAACCACATAGTCATATATACGTGCTGTACCAATCTACTGTGCAACATGTTTGTTTACCAGCCTGGTGGAATGTTTCGAGTTGCATGAAAAATAAAACCCCAGAAAGAACGTGACTGTTTCTGGTAAGTTTTAGAGCCCATGTTTTCACAGTATTTAAATGTTGCGGCAGGCAGTATAGGAGCAAGGGAATAATTACAGCACATTTTTTGGTGCATAAGTGTAATAAAAAGAGCACTTCTAGACTGTCCTTGCCAATGAGGGAAAAGTTGAAGGGCAGAGTTTATGAATTTCAATACCACACCGCTAAGAAATATGCCTACCTCTTATATATAGCATTTTTGTCAGAAGAACTCAAGAGTACTTTAGAAAGGAAATCAATATCATTATAGTCTTTTACAGATGGGGAAACTGAGGCATAGGAGGGGACAGGGACTTGATAAAGCTCACCAAACAGGACAGTGGCAGATCCAGGATTCCTGTGCCCCAGTCTAGTGCTTTATCCACACTGTTCTGAAGATAAACTGGAGCATGCAAGGCAAAATTGCTTTATTAAGCACCTCATTGCTAGCTTTTGCAATGTTGTTATTTCCAAAGGTTGCCCTTGTCATAGTGCTTTGATTTATTCAGAGGTGATACCATGATTTCTCATAACACTACATTGCAGCATGAGGATTTGAGAAAATATATCTACCCCTAACTGCAATAACAATGTTCAAAGAGAATGCAAGCAATAGAAACAATGAAGCTATTTCAGCAACGTTTTCAGTCTCTCTCATGTTTGACCAGCCCTTTTCTCCAGTAGAGCTTCAGTAGACAAGACACGCAAAGCCCAGGAGGGGAAACAAAGGCATAGAGAAGTGAAGTAACTTGACCAAGGTCCCCTGCAGACCAGTAGCAAAGCCAGCAATAGAAGCCAGGTCTCCCAACTCCCTATCTAGTGCCCTATCCTCTAGCCAATGGCACCCCAGAAAGCAAACCTATGAGAAATGTAGACTTCAAGACAGATTTTGGTGTAATTTTTTGTTGTGGACTTTTTAAAAGGATGGTAAGCCCTTAAAAGTGAAAGTGCACTTTTCACTGTGGCCACCCATCCATATATTTAGCTTCTTTGTTTGTGCATATAATGCACAGGAGGAATTTGAAATGTTTGCTGGGTGAAAATGCATTAGAATGAAAAGCATGTCTATGAGGCACTAAAATACAGAGCTAAATGAAATCATTACACATTGTCTGAATTAATTAAAATCTGTATTTTCCCTGCATTTCTACAATAATGTTGCTCCATATTTAATGGAAAGTTGTTGAGCCAAGAAAAGCAGAGGAGTGAAAGAAGGCCATTTATGCCTAAAATGTCAGAAAAGCATGTTTTCATAGGTATTTAATTACATGTTCAAAAAAGCAATTGAGGTTAGAGCAGCAGGCTACATCCTACATTTTCAAGAGTGATGAGTGATTTTGGGTGTCTGAAATTTTGGGCACCTAACTTGAGATACCTCAAAAGGGCACAGTTTCCAGAAAGTGCTGAGCATTTATCCTCGGAAGTTAATGCCCCTTTAAGATATCTGAAGTTTGATACCCAATTCAAATTCAAGCACCCTACAGGACTTAAGCACATGCTTAAATGGTTTCCTGAATCAGGGACATAATGGGAAAAGTTCCCAAGGCTGTTTTTTTTTTTAAACTACAACTCCAAGTCAGAGGCCCCAGTTACAGCACTTTTGAGAGTTGCAGCATAGATGAGACCAGGACATGTCCTGATAACAGGTGTAAATCCTTGGACTGTTCAGGATTTTAAACTGGTTATGGAGACCCAGATAAGTCCTATCTATGTTACACCTTTTAACAATGTTGTAACTGGGCACATTGCCTTAGCTAGAGATGTAACATGGCTAGGGCATTAATTATACGTACCTTCTCTCTACACTGCAGAATTTACTGTTTCTCTAACAGTTACATCACACATGCCATTCTCAGACATCCATACTAAACCTGAGGTTAGGAATTAGCCTTTGATACCTTCTTAGCGACAGTGGGTGTGGTCAGATGTGAGCTGGATGGTGCAGTGACTTTAGTTCTGCCTCAGACATTCCCCCATATAAATGAGCAGTCAAGCAACAGCTGTTCTTAAGAGCAGGTTTCCTTCTCTCCTACATCATAAGCTCAGCTTCCCTCAGGTCTTGCTGTACCACCAATATTAGCCACTTGGCTGAGGTAAGGAAGAGGCCTGTATATTCTAGTTTGTCATTCAGTCAGGCTGCACATATCCAACAATATATGTTACACTCCCTGTATTTCCTCCATTGCAATTCTGTACCATTCAGTCCATAGAGCTGTAAAGTCAGGAGTTTCTACATCTTGTATGTATGTATTGCTATGTTCTGAAAGCTTTGGGAAATGCTGCTGTGGAGAAAAAAAATCATATATGCCCATGTAAAACCTCGTGTCAGATAATTAGGGCCTGAATTCTATCTTTAATAAAACACAGCTAATGGGTGCAGTCCTCTTACCATCCTGGTATACAAACCACTGCACACAATGTTTGTTGTTTTATCTCCCCCTGCTTATCTGGAGTAGGATGCAAAGGGTAACAAGTTTGCACAGCTCCCACTGGCTCTATCAGAGAGAGGTTTAGATAGAGCAGTTCCTTAAAGACCAGGAGGGCTTCCATGTGAACTCTGAGTGTGGAAGCATCTGAGATCCAAACTGGAAAAAAGTTTTTCTTAGATTACTTGGAGAAGTTATAGTGGCTTATGCCAATATGTCTGAAACAAGAATGGTCTCAGACTGATATTTCTGAAGAACATGGAAAAGCAATACAAAGTTAAAGTCATAGGATAAATACAATATAAATGTTATGCTAAGAAGTTAAGTCCTCCATTCTGCTTTGAGATCTGTTCTGAGAGTGAGGGGTATAAACTGATATACTCTATCACAGCTTTTCCTCTCCTTTTGAAACTGACTGACAAGTCACTAGGTATAAAGCTTTGTCTGAGGCTTAGAAGTCTGTGGATCTGAGCTAAGCTTCTATGTCACATGAGTGTTTCTGATGTATCTCAAAATGTGAGCAATAAAGGTAAGTGGAAAATTTGGATCTGGGCTCAAACTGCCCAAATTTTAGGATGCTGTGAGCTGAAGATTTGCTTCAGTTCTGCCTCCCAATTCAAAATCTTATCCTTCATATCCTTGTCAATATGCAAGAGCCCAGTGTATTTGTTTGGCCATGCTCAGGCACTGCCTCATTGCTGACTCAGATGGACAAGGGCCACCTACTGAATCACCCACACCATTTCCTGCAGCACCTGCATTCTTCTTGGAGGTCTCCTATCCATGTACCAAGCAGGCCTGAGCTTGCAAGCTCTGACAAGATCACAGCTAGGGGCAATATGGCCACAGGCCATAATTTTACATAACTTCTAAAATCTGCATAATTATTTTAGAAGAGGAAAAAAACTGTTGGCTCACCTTTGTACATGAGGATGAAGATAGGAGATGAAAGAGGCTTTCGTATTGGGGTATTGAAACCTCAGCTCTTCCAAAGAGGATCTCTCTCAATAATTGACCTTGATGCACTTTCAAAGGAGATTTTGCTGCATCTGCGTGGTGCTGGAAGGCATTGAGTTAAATTTGTGAATCTGATGTGGCATGTATGGATTAAAAAGCACGCAGCACCAGCAGCAAAAAAACATGAGAATAATAAGGGAAAACATCCCTCTTGAAAGACTGTACATTTCCATACTCGAAATGTGTTCTAGTTCCATGAAGGGAAACCCCCTCGTTGCAGTTAGGGTCATGACATGGGATCCTCTCCCTGAACTGCAAACCAGACCCCAGGAGTCATAGTAGCAAATCAAAAAAATAAAGCTTTTGTGTTTTTCCTTCATCACAAAGAATGAAACTACACTAATGCAGATGCCAGTACACATCTGTGCCCCTTAAATCCCACGTATACCCTACTTAGACTGTAAACTCTTTGGAGCAGGGACCACATTTTTGTTTTGTGCTTATACAGTGGCTAGGTGCTACTACAATACAAATAATATTTTGAGGGCTTAACTGATGCATAGGTATATCACTTGGTCCATGTCTCGGACTCCTAGGTGCTATTACAATACAAATGATAAATAATATTTTGAGGGCTTAACTGGTGCATAGGTCTTGTGCTGGTAAGGAGGGGAAATATTGCCCAAAGGCAATTTGAGAGTCTTTTATTTGGGCTCTGTGGATATAGCACTGTGCTGCATGCTGTAATGTGGAAATGCATTTAAAAAATATGTGGATGTGAGCAAAATGTTCACAGAAAACCACAAAGCCAACATGGAACTGAGCCTGGGCTCTGATGCGTAGGTGAAACGTCTGTCTGTGCTCATGAAAGTTTGGTGGGTGTGGCCTACTGTAGTCCTTATGTCCATGGAGCCAGCAAATCTTCTTCCCTGTAGCTGCTCCACCCAGAAACAAATCCAAGTAACCCTCCTTATTCTAGAGATGGTCCCATAACAAAACTTTGAATCTCAATACTCTCAGACTTTGATTGTGTTCAGATACAAATCTGGCCTTCCTGGCTCATTCTTGCCTCTCCCAGAGGATTGTAGTGGATGGTGGATGAATGTAGGGATGGGACTTGTAGGGAAGAGATTGGAGGGGAGGAAGGGAAAGAGGGAGGTCTTCTGGGAGGTTTCATTTTGGCTAACCCTGCAAACGAAATGGTGGGATTTGGTTCACTAATCCCTTTGTGAACCACTCCATAAAGGGCTCCTATAGATATGGTCTACTGCTTAACTTTGGGCTTGATAGTGGTGGCCACGTTCCCTTGCTGTGTGATGTAGTACATCTTCTGAAAGCCAAGAGATAATTGTGTCTGGGAAGATTGTGATTGAGAGACAGGGAGAGAGAGAGAGAGAAGTTCACGTGTGTGTTGAAGCACCTAACTGCTTTAGGAGCTTGGGGAACTTTGGTTTCTCAAGTGCCTAAATCCCTTTTAAAAATATTTCGGATCCTAAACAAATTAGGCATTGCAGTGCTGAGCATAACACCTATATACCTTTAAAAATCTGGGCCATAGCCTCTCTTTGACTGAGTTCCCCATCTTTACAATGGAGATAATTGCTCTGCCCTATCTCACAGGGTGTTGAGTATAAATACACTGAATATTGTGATGTAGTCAGGTATTACAGTGAGGAGGGGGGGCATATAAGCACCATAGATAGGGGAAAGCTACATGGGCAAAATAGCTTCCCTCTGCAACGTGACTTTACTGGTTAGGCAGGCTTTCATTTGGCGCTTCCGCAATATGATTGAAAATCTTTTATAAACGTGTTCAAAAGCAGCCTGGAAAAATTGTCATGAACTCTTACTAGCCCAGAGACAAAATCTACTTGCCTTTCGGATGCTGTTGAAAAACAAATTACAAAAATAAAACCAACCAGACACCTTCCCCTCTCCTAGAAAACTCGCTTGTTGGAAGAAATACTTGCTGAAAAGCAGCAGATGATGTGAACTCTGAGCCTGAAGTAATGTGGCTTATTTTAATTTGCAGACATTTTTTATCTTAATTTTTGCAGTATCTAAATCAGGGGTAGGCAACCTCAGCACGTGAGGTGATTTTCAGTGGCACTCACACTACCTGGGTCCTGACCACCGGTCTGGAGGAGGGGCTCTGCATTTTAATTTATTTTTAAAGGAAGCTTCTTAAACATTTTAAAAACCTTATTACTTTACATACAACAATAGTTTAGTTATATATTATAGACTTATAGAAAGAGACCTTCTAAAAACATTAAAATGTATTATTGGCACACAAAACCTTAAATTAGAGTGAATAAATGAAGACTCGGCACAGCATTTCTGAAAGGTTGCCTACCCCTGATCTAAATCTTCATCTTTTGAAAGGTCTCTCCTTGTGGATCAACAGGGCAGATTGCATGGTTGTTGACATGAGGATACAAGAAAAGCAGGCTCTTTCGCAGATGCTTCTTTTGTGGTTTCTGTATGCAGCTCCCTGAAACCTGAGACTGGCTTGGATTGGTGAGCATTTAGGGCTCTTGGGGTGTCACCAAACTTTTCCAGTCAGAAATGTGGAGCATGCTTTTTATATAACACATCAAAGTCTGGATGCTGTGGAGTATCTTCTCCCAGGAATGTAATAAAGTGTAGCACAATAACAGGTCAAGCAAGCCAGGCTGTTTTATTCTTGCTGGGTGTGAGCACGGAGCCTGGATCTGGTGTCACCCTGCTGAAAATCTCCTAGCTGAACAAAATCTTGTGTTCTAGTCAGATTTCCAGGGTATAAACCAAACACATGCAAGAGGCAAGCAAAGCCAGCTGTGGTAGTGGAGCCTGGCTTTCCTCTAAACATGGTGAGTTGTGACTCCTACTTCAGCCAATAGTTCAGTGATGGAAAAATCATTGTCAGGGTCTTTGGGGTGGGAATGTGAAAACTCAAAATCAGGAACTAGGCAAAGAATGAAGAGGAACTGGTCCTCTTTCCCTATCCTCTTATTCATTGCCAGAGTATATTTACTGAAATCTTTCTTGCTTGGGCAAGGGTGGCTGCCTCCTCACAATGCCAGAAGTGAGGAAACAGTGTCTAAGAATCTATTTAGTTTTTCCTCTTATGGCTTGAAGTGGTTTCTACCATATACAGGGCTTACAGTTTTGTCCAATGGCTTTCAGCACCTACACTATACAAATTGTTCCAACACCGCTGACTTCTACACGAAGCCTGAGGCCTGAACTCTAGCTGGGATAATAGACATCTGGTGGTGTTTCTGCAATCAGGGTAGCTGGGGAACTGTCCCGCTTAGAAAGATGTGACAATAAACTCAGAGTAAAATACATTTGCCTTCATCCCAGGTTGGTGCACCATTTCCACAAGAGTTGTTCTTCCAGATGAAGGGTTGATATTAGATATTGGATCAGCTGCTCCATTGCACCGCACTGCGTTGGCTCCAAAGCAGCAGTAGCAGGACTTCGAGTCGGGCGGCAGCTAAAATTTTGTCTAGAACTGCCACTGGGTTAAGCCAGATTGGATTCCTCTATTTACAGAGGCTATTCTTATTAGTGCTTCTCCTGCCAGCACCAATTTGGGGTAACATGACATTGTTGGCTGCCTCTACCTGCCCTTCTTGAGGAGAGGGATTTCCCAGAGTGAGGTAAAAAATCATGCTGTGCCTAGGATTAGGGGCTTATGTGGGGAATAGGGTTAGTCACTTTTGCCAGAGCCCATTAGTCTCCACAAGCCATTCTGTCATACTGGATTCATTTGGGTGTGGTGGAAGAGGCTCTCTGTCTTCTGAAATAACTCTTAAACCACACTTCCATTCTTTACCAAGGGATAGCTTCTTTTAGCACTTGCTCTCATTATTTTTAGTGCAATCATATGCATTTTGCAACTTAACCTTTTCTGCATCACAAATTCAGCCTCTATCTTACCTTGGGCATCTACATGGATTGATTGAAGCATAACTGTGTGTCCAGCTTAACTTCCTCTATTTCTCAGATCTTTGTCCTTAATAAAATGATGGACTAGTCAGCAAAAACTGAGTAGAATGGAAGGAACAAGACAGAATATGATGCTTTAATCTTTCTTTCTCTTCTGGTGCTTTTGAAATTGATGGCATTGTAATCTTAAAGCTACAGTGCTCCAGCGCTGTTTCTATCTTCATCTGATTTTTATTTAGTGGCTTTGTTGGGAGTTCCCACCATATGTCCACAAGGCAGGTGTTCTGCTGACAGCCAGACTACTCTCCTTGAAGCACTAGTGGAGTTTCTCATGTGTAATGACTAGGAGCTTATTAACAAAGGCCATGAACAAAATCTGTGGAGACCAAATGCCTTGCACAGATTGGTCTGTGCGTGATTATTGTTTCTCCTCTCCCATGAAAACAGGCTCTCATTTCTGCATGATCTCCCTCTCCAGCTTTATCCTCAAGAGGAGTCTGAATGGACACAGGGAAGGGAAAGCAAAGAGGTTAGCACAAGGGGACTCTCTTTGCAAATTGTCCTTCGCTTGTAGTGGTGGTGGCAAATGAAAAGAATTCTTCACAGTTTGGAGAAAACTAACGTACAAAAAGCTGAAATCTGCTCTGGTCTCCATTCCACTGTAAGAGAGATTCATTGATTCCAGGGGCTTGATCTTATGGTAACGGTTTCTCAAAGTCACCAGATCAGCCCTTCATGTATACTATGGTTTTACTTATGCTGCAAGTAAGGGTGTGACTGTAGTCCAGGCAGGCATATCCTAGCTTTAATCTAGCTAGCACTGGTAACATAGATGCAGACAAATGGGCTTCAGCGTGGACTAGTTACCTGAATATGTACCCAGGCTTCCTGACTGGCTTGTAGTTGAGTGAATAGCTCAGACTGAAGCTTGTACCACCATGCCCACACTCCTATTTCACTAGTAATGCCCACACTACCTTTAATCTAGCTATGCCTACTAGTGCTACAATTGCACCTTGTGGTGTAGATATGCCCTGTCTCACCTTGCACCAGAGCCCTTTCATTACAAATATTTCCAGTGTTTGCATCGCATACCAATTTGTGGAGCTGCACCAAGATAGCTAATTCAGCAGGAAATTAGACCTTCGACATTCCTAAATCAATAGACGAGGAATATGGCAGTTGAAGTGTTCTGGATTTTGGGTTCTGGGTTGCATGGGTGGTGAGGGAGATGATTGCAGAATGCCCAGTTTGTATGTTGACATAATTCTTATACAAGAGAATTATTAATGGCAACAAAAGGAAGCCAAAGGCTTTGGTCAGTCCAGACTGCAGAGAGGACTTCTGTGCCTAGAGGTGAATAAATAATCCACACTGAATAACTGATGTGAGGAGTTAGCTTTTACTGCTAATGGAATAGGTGAGTAGATTACAATTTTCTTAAATGTATTCAATGTTGTCTTTTTGGAACTATTTATTCTATGGATTGATCACAAATATTAAAAACTCGTGATGCGATTCTTGGCTTGATAAGCTGCACGGTGCTGTTTCTGTTACCTGACGAGATAAATGTATGGTCATTTCAGACACGTGTATTAGCTTAAAATTCATTGTCTGCTAATACACTTACAGCTTTTAAAATGATTCTGTACACATTTGTTTTCCTGCTTGGTCACAAACAGTGATATGAGCATTGCAAAAGTGAATTCATTTTCAAATTTGAACCAATATTTATGTGGAACCTTTTACAGTATTTGCCCAGCTCTAGTTGCGAAGGTCTCTGGAAGCACATGAAGGTGATTAGTAGTCTGACCAGGTATGTATCATCCCTATTTTACAGATGGGGAAAACTCAGGCAGAGAGGTAGTATCGCTTGCCCAAGGCCATAGAGGGAAATCAGTTTGGAAATGAGGCTAGGATTTGGGAGCGCCTGGTTCCCAGTCCTGTGCTCAGGCCACCAGTGGTTTGCAACACATTGTTTTTTGTTCATCTGTTGAATTCTTTCAGGAATGATTGCAGTAGACCTGCATTGTTAAAATACTGACATAGCACTGGTTATGGTCTCAAGCCAACAAGATGTCTTAATCCTTATGGGATACTTTATTTTAGAGTCTCAGTTCCAGTGTATCTCAGCAGCTGCTTGTGACCTCTCAGTAATGAGTCACTTTTGCAACAATAAGATAGTTACAAGTTTGATGTTTGTTGTATAATACTTTGTATGAGCTAGGATGTAGCTAGCTCTTGTAATAAAGTATATGACAAACCTTTCCCACAAGCCTTTGCAATCACCACACCCTAACTAAGCGCTTCCTCAAATATCTATGACTAACAACTCCAGAAATGTGTGCAATTACCATGACTTGTGGTTCAACCACCCCCCTCCCGCCCCCCAAACCACCACAGTAAATGCAAATGGCCAGTTAAACACATGACTGGTTATTTGTGCATACACTTACTATGGCGCCACACGAAATCGTGATAATTGTGTGTGCAAATGATGTACATGTATCTCTCAAATTTTCACACCCAGTTCAGAACATTTGGGCTCATTCTTGAGATGGTCATAAGATTCCTTCTCCTAATTTGGTTTTGCTATAGCTCACAAAGCTGCCTGACTCGAGCAGTTCTGAGAAGCATTGCTGAAATCTGACGCTTAACATTTCACTGTGGATTTTTGGCTTCAAAGTGATTTTGTTATGTCCTCAGAGCCTGGTTAAATCCTTAGTTATGATGATTGCACACTGAAGGGTGCTGTTACATAGAAATGCTGTCCCATAATGGCTTTGTTGCTGTGGAAAATCCGATGTTGTTTGGTCATTCGCTATGAGTTCCCTAAGCCATCAAGACATTTGCCTCAAGGCTACAAACACAAAGCTACAGGCAAAACCCTCTGGACATAATGAGTGGGCATTTATGCAGAACTAAAAACTGGAACAGCTGAGTAGTAGATCTATGAATAGCAAGCATGCCTCTAAGCACAAAAGACATCATTCTGGAATAAAAGGTTTTATAATGGTTCTGACATCTTGAATGTCAAGATCATGCTACGTTGTTGTAACTTTTTTATGTTTGTTTGTTTGAACCACATTCCTAAAGTAAGACCTAAGCAATTAAACTGTCCCTATGGCAGTATTAGGAACAAAAATTCGTCAATGGACACCTTTGGCAAGATCCATCGTTTTGATCATAATTGCTATGGAACAAACCTATTTCTTCTGTGCTGTATGAGGATTTTTTCCAGGGTTCTTTACACCACTAGCCCTAAAAGGATTGATTCTAATGTTAACTGAGAAGTGCCCTCTGATGGAAGGGAGAGGGTCGGATTAACCATAGCCTATAGGATCAGGGAGTCAAGCAATACAAAGAAGGGTAATCAAACTCAGAGTAACTTGGATCAACAGGGAGCTGGAGGAATTCAATGGTGAGAAATGTAAGGCAATGGGAACTAGCACAAAAATCATCCAAGAGGTCTAGGAGTGGGAGGTGTGTCCAGCTCTTAAGCCTTTAGCATAATGAAAAATGCAGCAGAGAGGGGCTGAGTGAAATAGAGTCTGGGGTGTGTATACGGAGCAGAGAGGGTGAGGGCACAGGGAGAGAGGATCTGGAGGGGAAAAGGAGACACTATGCACCCTTTCCTGTGTCCAGCAGCTAGTCTTGCCTTTGACTGCGTTTGGCTATCTTGAATACACAGGCTTTAGCTTTAAAAACCTTGACTTGACTAGGCCGAGGGGAGGGACAATCCTTGACGTGACTGCAAAACTGGTTGGTTTTTTTTGAGTTTGGATATTTGTTCCAATCCTTTCAACCTAGATCTGGTGTTTAGAAAACCTCCAGACACTGAGGTTTGCTCATCCTTACCACAATGAGCTATGAACTATGACGATGAGAGGAAGGATGACCTTGTTAGAGGGCTACCCTAGAACAAAGAAGACCCTGGGTTCAATTTCATTGTCCACCACAGACTTCATGTGTGAGCTTGGGCAAGTCAGTGAGATCAATGGGACTCAAGGAGCTGGGCTTTAGATTTCTCTCTACCTCAGTTATCTGTCAAATGGGAACAGCAGCACTGCTCTACCTCACAGGGGTGTTGTGAGGGGGAAATATATTAAAGATTATGAGATGTTGCCTTAGGGCAGGGATGAGGGGCTGCATAACTACCTAAGGTACATAGTCACAGGAACTCAAGAACTGTTTCTATTTAAAAAGACAGATCCAATTTCATGATCCAGCCTTTGTGTTCCCCGTGCTCCCAGGATGATCAGGGTGGCAAACAACTAGGGCTGGCCCTGCCTAGAAGCCAGTGCACAGACCAGATAACAGTTTGTCTGTCCCAGGTTGTGCTGTGGCTGTGGAGCCACCTTACGGAGATTAATTACTGGAGCTGGTTGGGAAAACTTTTGATGGAACCATTTTCTGGAGAAATACAGGTTCAGTCAAACTCAAAACTCCTGGTGAAATGATGTTAATTTTGACAACATTTCATTTTGGAGGAAAAAATGGAAAACAAAGTTTCAATACTTTTATTTTGCAATTGCTTTTCATTTCAAAACCTCTTCATTTGGTGTTATATTTATATTACGGAAGAAAGCTGGAATCTGAAACATTCAGTTTAACCTGAAAATAATTATTTCTGGAATTTTTGCTTTGGAAAACTTAGGCATTTTTTAGTTTCGTTTCTGATTTGGAATTAAGCCAAATTTCAAAATCCTTCATGAAACAGAATATTCACCCCCTGCACAGCTCTACTGGTTACACCGAGCGGTTGAAGAAACATCCTCCGTGGGAAGGAGGAAAAGAAAATCCATGCAGCCTTAGAGTCTCTGGTCCCAGTCTCCCCTGCTCCCGGTCAAGTGGGGCTCCAAACTAGGTGTGAGTGCGCGTGCTCACATATCCCCACAGGAAATCCCATCTCCCCCCCCCACACCCCCCCCACATGAAGTCCTGCAACATTGGTTCTGCTCCATGGTTGTCTAGAGATGGAGCCAGGATTTGTTCTGTTGTACGCAGTGCCTTTTCACTGGGAAAGAGTGCTATTGTGGAATGTTCTTGTTTCTTTTCCAGGGCCTAGCTCCTGGTGGCAGGGAAGCTTCAATGGAAGGCCCTCAGCTTTCATGTTCACTCTCCACCACAGCCAGAGTCCTGCAACATTCAGGATGAGGTGCAAGTCATATCCACTTAATCTGGCATTCAAGCTGGCAGGGGATTTGTTATTGGTTGTTGGGAAAAGGAGGGTTACTGGACTAGTAGGATATCTACTGACCAAGAGAAGCAGCAAAAGAGGACACTGTGATTTTGCTGTTTGGCCAGAGAGATTTCTTTTTCATTTTTGTGTGGGCTCCCAGGCACTATGCTTAAATGGGGCACATAATAAACTACTCAAACATGTAAATAGTGGCTTTTGTCTTTGTAAGTCACAAGCTGAGCAGAAACAGAAGACTGGAAATTCCAAGGGGCCCAAGTAGTGGGTCCTCCCTCCTCACCCTATCAGAGTAGAAATTGATCACATCTATATCCACCTGATCTGAATGGAAGATTCCTCCTCCTGTGCAGAGAGAGAACCTCAAGGCCTTTGCAAATACAGCAGGAGGAACATTCCTTTGCCAAACACATATGTGGTATCAATTCAGCCCTGTGCACGTGAGCAAGAGTCACTGTGGTTCAGTTTCTAATCTCACTTATGCCCTAGGATAGGTATCCAAATAGCAGACTCCCTTTTATGTGGGCTCTGAGTGTAGTTGTCCCTAGCCTAGAACTTGACAATTCGACTGCTGGGCAGGGCGGTGGATTTAGGGCTTTCCCTTGTGATAGAACTTTAGCAAATTATCAAATATATAGTCCACAAATTGTGTAATAATAATGTAGCTTGAAATACAATTGTAGACTTATTTTCTTTGTGATTATGGTTGGATGCTGCAGTTTAGTGTTTACCAATGTAAGGACATTACTAAAGAGATGCTGGTGTTTACATTATCTGTGGCTTTTAGAATATAGTCAAAAGAAAATGTATGGTAAAGCCCGTTATTATGTAGCTCCCTACCCATCAGAATGAAACCCAAAGTTTATAGAACAAAAGTTGAGCAGATTTCCTCTGCTCCTTGGCTTTTTCCCTTTTATATGGTTAAAAAAATGACCATTTCCATTCAGCTTTTCAATGCGTATAGATGTGTAACTGTACCGGCAGAACGTGTGCAATTGTGTATCTAAGAGTCAGATCCCCACTTATGTTGATTAAAACCTAAATCTGCAAGAATCTGCATGACTTCTTGAGGACTAAGGACCTAATTGTCATGAGTGAGGTTGCCTGGATTTAGCCCACAATTACCATATTTGCCCATGTAAATCACAGGTTCATGAGCTGTTAATCAGTTTGGGTCATCTGTGCATACAAATCCTTTTTACCCACACACTTGTGGTTACTGAGCATGCAAATTGGGGGCCTGATCCAAGTCCAGTAGAACAGGGCTTTGAACCAGGCTCTTGGATGACAAATTCCATGCTCATATTGCATACATGCACTGTACATCTAAATAGAGCTGGGCAAAATGCGTCAATTTTGCAACAGGAAAGCATTTAATAAATTTGTGTTAGTTTTGCCAAATTGTTTCAGTGAAAAAAAAAACTGTGTTTTCTTTTGATTTTTTTTTATTTGGTTGAAACTACTTTGTCTCAAAATTTCCTTTGTTTTCCCAAAAAAATAAACATCCTTAAGTAGTTAAAACTGAAACAAAATGTTTTGATTTGTGTCAGAACAATTTCATTTGACCCAAAATATATAAAATTCAAATTTTCAAAAATGTTGAAATATTTCAGGTTTGATTTGACCCAAAACTTTCTTTTTTTAATTTTTCATAATTGCAAGCAAACAAAAAAAAATCCATTCTTTTCACAGGTCTACATCTATACTCTGAAATCTGCCTGACATTCTCTAATTCTAGTTCCCATGGTATGAAATATGTTAAAAGAAGTTCTTCCAATGTATTTTAAAAGCCATTGTCTTTTACAATACAATTCTCAAAATAGTTTTCTCAGTTGGCAAACAGCTGTCAGAAATCAACATTTATTTGTTGACTTAAGCTGAGCCTTGCCCACCTTGATGCATTCAACTGTGATTTGATGACACTACATATATATGAAATTCCAAGATGCTTGGACACTGCATGAACCCTAATGTAAGTGCTAAGTCCTAGCACAAGCCATTCTTCCACTTTGCTTTGACCTGTTTCCAACACTAATGCTGTGTTTTTACAATGTTTGATGTATGATGAAAAGTAATTTAAGGTTTGTGGAGATGACTCACTTGCTAGAGTAGTGGATCCAAGAAACAAAGACAGATGTGACTTCTAAACTCTTCCTTGGCATGAAACAATACCAGGACTTTTCATGCTATAAACCACAAACTATGTCCAGCGAAGACTAATCAACACTTTTTGTGGTTCAAATGGTTGGAGATCTTCTGACTTCATAGGAGAGCAGGTAATAACTGTGTAGACATTTTTTGGTCTTCTACTAAATCTTAGCATTATTTATCATCTCTAGATTCTTCTTTAAATTTGGAGGTAAATTTTGGCAGGCTTTGGGATTTGCCAAAATAAGGGTGGATTCACATGTTACCAAGTGTCTATTCAGACTGTCCTCAGCACCACACAGAATGGGCACCTCTAGAGGCTCTCAGCAGGTCCTTTTGCACATTGAGCAATGGGGAGGTATTCTGGGATATGGTCCATGTGTTTTATGGTTATCTCTCCCTGTGGCTGTTTGATTATTTCCCCCTTTATCCTGTTGACAGTGTTGCTGCTGGAGCCTAAAGTTGGCCTGGACCAGGGTGCAAAATACACTGCAGAATCTGTGTTAATTCATGCTTCTCCTGTCATAAAACCCAAATAGAGACAGAAATTAGCTCTTCATATTTATAGCATAATTGTTTCTCTAAAATACTTATTTATTTTTTTATTTTAAACTTTGCAGTATAAGAAACAGGCCTGAACCTGTGGACTGAGTTATAGAAACTGGTTGAGAAGATTAAGGTCTCAATTAATTACACGCAAATGGGTGTGACTTAATCCTAACCTTCCTGGGAAAAATTTAATAGGTCCTGTTAGTTATGCAAAAGTTGCCACAGTGTGTGCTCAGTTGAGCAACCAACTTCACTTGCAATCAGATCATCCCTTAAACCTACATCATTGACACTTCCAAAGTGAATGCACAAATTTATAGTCTTACCTTTCTGAAGTGTCCTTTGCTAGCACATTGATTCCAGGAGTTTTGGCAACAGGACATGGATATGTTCATCAGTCATGTCATGACATGAGATGAGAGAGTGGGATGAGATGTGTCAGAACAGAGCTGCATCTGCTCATGATTTTCATAAAGCATCTTTCTGAATTTTACATTTTAAAGAATGAGGGATTTACTCTCGCTGAAACACCTCCTGCTTGCTTCTACTCACAGGAGAAAGGAAGGCCCAGGTAGCTGATCTTTCATAACTTATTGCTGCCTCATCAGTTTTTCTTCCTAAACTTCACTTGACGCTCTAGAACTGCAGGTGGTTCTTGAAGGGGACAACACTGGAGCCATGAGGTCTGTCTCAAGTGCCGATATCAGAAGAGACAGAATGAGTTGAGCACAGTCCTGATCATGTTGTCTCCATTCATCTGAAGACATCACCAAATAAGTAAACAATACAGATAAAAAAGACCAGAGATACCAAAATTCCCATCTGCCCTTCCAAGCTTCCAGGAAAGCTCTCAGGAGGGTGAGAAGGAAGTGATGTTGTATCGAGTAGAGTCGTAGAGAGTCATGATGTTTTAACATTGCAATATCCATGCTGAAGACCTTGTACACAGGGCCGGCTCCAGGCCCCAGCTGACCAAGCGTGTGCTTGGGGTGGCACCTTGTAAAGGGTGGCCAATCTTGTGGTGGCAGGGAGTGCTAGGGTTGTTTTTTGTTTTTTTGTTTTTGGTTTGGTGGGGCAGCGCTCGAGGTTTTTTGTTGTTGTTGTTTTTGTTTTGGTGGCGTGGCGTGGCACTCGGGGGGGGTGTTTCGGCAGCACGGCACTCGGGGGTGTGTGTTTTGGCAGCGTGGCGCTCGGGGTGTGTGTTTCGGTGGCGCAGTGCTCGGGGGGTGTTTCAGCGGCACGGCGTTCGGGGGGGGGGTGTTACAGTGGGGCGGTGCTTTTCTTTTTCGTTTGGGTGCCAAAAAAGTTAGAGCCGGCCCTGCTTGTATTTGTGATGGAGTGTTGTATGATAAGATGCAAATATGGCAATGCGGTGCAATGAAATCGGCTTGCCATTATTCCTTGGCTTTCCTAGTGATTTTTTGCTGATGAAGCTGTTCTTTCAGTCTGCAAGCTGGAGGATGCCTGGGTTAAGTTGTGTGTTTACTTGCAAAATTTGCAAGATAACGGTGATCTAAAATTAATTTAATTGCATAAGGCCCTATATTTTGTAAGAAAAAGGACTCAGTTTGTAATGTCAATTAGCTTAGAGCATTGTATTTCATTTTATATTTTCCTGTTTTAAAGCCTATGGCCAGTCTTGGATTAAGTGGCTGTGATTCCACTGACTTCAGTTGCATTGAAATGGTTGGATTTGCCCCTGTGTGAGCAAATTATCAACCATCATGTACTTCTTGGGGGGGAATGCTACAAGGTTTGTAGTGTAAAAAGAACACACAATCCCACTCTCTAAGAACACTGAGACGCTTCCCTCTAAATGCAGATGCAAAAGATACTTTACTAAAAAGACATTTCTCCATCACTATTTACGCTTTCTTCTTAACCATTGGTTGCCCCCTCTAAATCTTTAAGTATAAATCTTATTCTCAATGGAGCTGACTATAAAGAGATCCATTCAGAAATTTCATAAGCAGCTACAAACTCAGTCACATCATGAGACTGTAGCCACAACCCATATAAAATGACTGATTCTGTTAATTACAAAAAATGTCTGCTTCCTCCATGTTTTTAGATTCTATGCCCCCTTGCTTATGCAAGGAACAGCTTCTCCTGAAGTGTCATCTTCCTTTAAGCGTCTCCTTACAGTCGACTCCTTTTGCAAAGCTTTTGGTTCTTGCTATGCACACTCTTGATTTCTCCACCTTCTCGTATTGCATCTGAACTACAATTCCATGCATCATGTTTCTAAACTACATTGTAAACTCCTCAGAGCTCATTTTCAGCTGAAGTTTTCCATGGAGCCTAAGGTAGCGAGGCATTCAACATCCACTGGTGTTTGCGTTTGTATTTTTTTCCCCAGAAGTGTGTGAGTGCCTTAATGCCTTGGGCTTCTTTGGAAACCCTAGACTTAGGCTGGGTCTACACTAAAAAGTCAAGTTGAGCCAGCCGCATTGCTCAAGGGTGTGAAAAATTCACACCCCCAGAGGAATGTAGTCAAGCCAACGTAATCCTGGTGTAGACAATACCAGGTTAATGTAAGAATTCTTCTGTAGATCTAGTTAATACCTCTTGGGAAGTGGATTACCTATGCAAATTGGAGAAAATATCCCCATTTTAAATCCTGTTGAATGGGATTTTAAGCACATTTAAATATAAGTGCTTTACTGAATTGGGGCCTTTAATGTTTGCACATTACCATACATTTCCCCTTGCATATGAGAAATCATGCTTCTAGCAGAAGTTGGACTTATTGAGCCATGAAATTTGTTGTTTCGTTTGCTTAAAGAAAAATATATACTTTAGGCCAAATATTCAACCCCACCTTCCCTGCTCTTGTGTACACAATTAACTGCAGCACACAGTAGTTTTATGAAGGCAAACAGCCATTTGCAGATATAGACTGGAGAAGTGGACACCCTTCTACTTGTGCATGCTACTATGGGGTTTGTACATGCAAAATGGATCCATGTCCACTTGTTTGAATGCAAACTGGTTGTAGGCTAAATCTGTGCAGGGCTTGGCTAATAAGAGGGAGAATGATTTGCTGAAATGGGTTTCAAACTATTTATTTAATTCTAAGGGTCAGAAGTCATTTTCCACATCCTCTTCAATTGAAAAAACAACACAATACACTGAAACAATTCTGCACTTCAAGGTATGCAGGAATTACTGACACTTCTCCTGGCCTCATCATGCTTCACAAGACAGTCCAGGCTGGCACAGAAGGTTTTACAAACATGTAATTTTCTTTTACTTTTTTTTAAGGATCAGGAAATTGATACTTTTAAAAGGATCTCGACAGTGCAATTACATATGTTTGGATTTGATGGAAAGTTTTATTTTATGGGGTTTCATCCTTGTAATAGACTCCTGTGTATTTGCAAGTAAAAGCGTTACATATCTTCAGTAGGCTGCCTAGCTTTCTGAATCAAATCCAAATAGAAATGGACCTGGACCAAACCTTGTATGCAAAATTCTGCCAATTTGGGGGGGAAGCTTTGGCTTGGATCCAAGCTCTACTCTTCAGGCTAATGTATAGTTTTAATTATAAATACAATGAAATGTCTCTCTATTTTAAAAAATTGAACGTGGAAAACTCCTGAATTCCTAGATTGTGTCTATCCCACTTCTTTTTGCCATGCAGGCTGAGAAATGGTGTATTGTTGCATTCTAAGTAGGTTGGGACATTGGAAGCAATCAGCTGACTAGTATTTCCTTTTGAGGTTGTAGGAACATGTTGCTGCAGATTCTGCTTTTGTAGAGAACATTTGCAAAGAATGAATGGTGGAAAGTAGTGAGTTAATAGTGGAGGATGGAAAGTAGCAGGATCCTAGAGATGGGGCTGCATGTGGGAATGTCACTGTCTGTCTCTGCAAATGTGTAGAGACTGGAATTACAGACTGAGATCTTTCTGTGTAAATGAAACATCAGGTATTCCGTCCCCATGTAACAGATTCAGTAATTACTGCGCTTGCACAGTAGATGACAGATGTTGTTGTTCTGAGGGAAACTGCACTAAATTAAAACCCTGTTCCATTGCATAGATCAGTGTCAGAAACAAATGCTGATTTTTCTAGTCAGCCTCAGTTGGGTCAGTTTCAATACTTGGCCCCTCTAATAGGCACGAATATGGTAAATTCTTCATCTCCATTCACTGGGATTTATCTGTGCAATTCTCAGTGTTAATGAATATTGGATGGCAGGGTTTGTGAATATACCTGCTATTCAAAGCTCCAGCTATAACTATTCATCCTACCACATTGCTTGTGAGTGTGCGTGGGTGTTATGAAAGCTAAGAATGGTCTATATTTATTTTGAATTTTTGGTTTGTGTTTAGGAAATTGAACTGCATAGATCATAAAAAGCCTAAGTGAGCAGGCTACTGTTCTGGCATAGATGTCTGCTCCTCAATCAGACCTTGCTCTGTCAATCTGCCCAAGCAACTCTGCCCTGCCTTTTTGACTGAAGAGCAGAGTTGCTTGGATGGATTAACTGGGTGACATCTGTTTGGGTAACAGACATTCATGCTGAGAAGGTGCTATTTGTACACCTCTGTTCTTTCTGGAAATAATTTCCAATTACAGGAGATTAAAATCTTAATGCATCATTATTTCACTCATGATGTCAACTCCAAGCACCATGACATTGTTGGGAATAAACCACCCCAAGAAAATTTGTTGAAAGGACACATTTTCTATGCATAGCAGTTGTTATGTGTTAGATCTTTTCTTCACGATGGCTTTAAGATATGTGGAAATCTAAAATATGGTTTATATTATAAAGAAGTAGGAAGGGAATCAAATTAATAAAAAAAAAACTGCTGAAAAATTCACTTTTGATCTAAATATGTAAATTGTAGCAATTAATTTTTATTTGTAGTAAATACTGTTATACTGTCCAGGACCGTGCACATGTGGCTGTATTTCTTCTAATATGGTTTCAGGAAACTGCTTGTATAATAAAGTAATCTATAACTAAGGTACATTCTTTATAAAACATGGTCAGAGTGCGCTATGAAGGTGGATAGGTATTATTCCCATTTCCCAGCTATTTAAACTGGGATACAGAGAGATGATGTGACATATTCATGGTCACACAGTGAGGCAGCAGCAGAGCTAGGAATAGACTCCCAGGTCTTCTGTCTTCCAGTCCAATCATATTGCAGAGTTGCTTGAGTCATGCTGGCCATACGGCTTTCCCGCGTGCCAGGAAATCTGCATAGTGTGTTCCTGCTATAATGCTGATGGATTTTAATGATTGTATTATATAATAGTCACTCTTAAGAATTCTGTCAAAGTAGAGTACTCATTGTTACCTCTTCTGGTACCGGAAGAGAAGAGATTCTCCTATATTCTCAATCAGAATGACCTTTTAATATTAAAAGAAAAACTAAAGAAGAAAACAGAAGTTGGATCTCTGAGATCACTTTGTCTCACTAAGACAAAATTCATAAGACAAAATACAGGACAAAATCCTAGCTCCATTGACTTCCTTGGTGGCAGGATTTCACCCACAACCTACTTCAGCACACTAGGGCTATGAAGGTCCTTAATCTACACCAGATTAGAAATGGGCACTAGTAACAAAACCTGAAACCAGGTTTCTAATACCCCAAGCTTGGGAGTGTTGACATCTGAGGTTCTGGATCAGTCCACCAAGGAGATAGGTAATCATTTTGCAAAACTTGGACTCAAGTTTAGATCATGAATCCCCTTCACAATGGTAGGGCCCATCCATGCTCCAGACCACATAAACAAGTTAATTCCCACCAACACCGGAACCTCAGGTGTCAAACCAAAGAGGCTAAAGTCAATTTAAAAACAACAGTAATATAACCTTCTTTATTGTTACTTACTTTTTCTATACAGTGGGAAATAACCCATTAAAGGAATAAAGTGTGTGTGTGTGTGCACGCCAAAGAAAATCAGCCAGAAAAGCAACAATAAAACTCTCCTGGGCAAATGCTGCAAAAGAAACCCTAAAGGTAGCCAAGCCAAGGTTTCTGTTTGCTCAAATTAGTACACAATGAAGCGTAACTGTTCTGCAGTCCTGTGATGGCGCAGTCATGAATGAACCAGACTGTAAGCCTTCCCTTGCAAAAATTTCTCCTTATTTTGTGTCTTTTACAATTAGAGGCGCGTTCCTGGTGCTTAACTAATAATGATTCCCCGCCCTTTAACTAAAATTGCAAGGATAGAGTTCACTTTGCCAGGGCAGTGGAAATTCCCCATAGGCAGGGAAATGGCTTCTATGATGTTTCTGAAGTCTCAGGTTCATAAGGATAGTTTCCGAAAACCACATGGCTGACTGGCTGAGACAGGAACATGGCTGACTGGCTGAGACATATGAGATTTTAATATGTCTTTGTCAGTAAATGTCATGATAGGTGGGGTTTTCTACTTCAGAAAAGTCTTTCTACTCACTATAGGCTAAAGGAAGTCTCTGAAATGAGGATCACAGTTTATGGGAGTGTTCAACCTATCTTTGTGGGGAGACTCTCTGGCGCAGGTGATATACTGCCTTTTAATTTAAGGATGCTGGCTTGAATCTGACCTGGATTGCTAATGACTGAAAGTTGTTGCCAGGAGCCTTTTTGTTTTGTTTTTTGTTCTTTGGCTGCTTGAAATGAGTTAGTGGTATCTGTTCCAAATGGGCAGATGCCCAAATGACAAAAGAACTATCTTAATTGGTTAGCAGCTGACAATTTTTTTTTCAACTTTATTTTTTGCTGAATAAGTTCTGGAAATACTTTTTTGGCCTTTTATTTGATATTTGAAATTCTAGCTGCATTGGTTAGTTTTAATCTGAAAAACAGGCCACATGGTCCTATTTCTGTTCCTTAGTTGGGTGGGCATACCCCTTGTTCAAAATTTGCTGTCTGAATATTCTGTAGGATTTGAAAAAAATTAATTTCCATTACTGTCAGTGAATTCATTCACTAAAATATTAATAGAAAGTGTACAGAAAAGGCTCAGAACTGAAGCCTTTTTTCTTATTTGAGCAAATATTTGCATAATTTTTCTGAGGTATTTGCCCAGCTCCAATGATCAAACATGTCTCTTACTAATTAAACTTCCTTAATTACAAGGTCACTGCCAACTTAAGTCACATGTTGTCCCCTGAAAGAGAAACTTAAATGAAAATTGAAAGAACTGTAGAAAATCCAATTTCCTTGTCAGTATTTGTACTCTGTTTACTCTTTACACTATTTTAAGCTTGAATGATAAAAATCGTCAGTTTCATATTTGTATGTAGTCAGTTTCAGTTCCAGTTCTTAATGCTGCAGAATTAGGGTTTCAAAAGCAATAGCACATATTTCTTTGTTTGAACTGGAATATGTTTAAAAAAATAATAGTTTCATAAAACTTAAAACTAATAGAAGTGTGGAAATATTTTTATTTTTAAATCAAATTAAAAACTAGGCCAAATTTAATTTGACAGCATCTCTTTAAAATGATAGTCTTGTTTATGACAGTAAAGAGCAGAGGCACAAAAAGTCAGAGGTCATTTTTTTTGTATGAAGTATTTCTTATGTATGCAAGAATGTCTGGATGTGTAAAATGTCTGTACAGGACTGAGTCATCTTTTCTCTCATGGGATTTCTGGGGGCTACTGCTATCAAAGCTGCTTGTGACAAACACATCTTAGCTGGTAAAGTGCCTCACATCATTGGCACATTTTATCTGAATCATCCGTTAAAGCAGTATATCCCATTCAAAGTGTGTCTACTGGTGGCAGAGAACAGAATCCCTTAAATTAATACCATATTGGGTCAGATCAATGGTCTGTCTAGCCCAGTGTCCTGTCTTCTGATAGTGGCCAATCCTTCAGAAGGAATGAACAAAACAGGCAATCATTGATCCATCCATCCCCCATCATCCACTCTCATAGCCTTAATTTGTGGCTCATGTTACCTACCATTAAAATGCAACCGCTCCTGATGTGAAAGATTGCAACAGCAATATTGGAGAGAGTCCAGTGGAGGGCAATGAAAATGATTAGGGGGCTGGGGCACATAAATTATGAGGAGAGGCTGAGGGAAGTGGGCTTATTTAGTCTGCAGAAGAGAAGAATGAGGGGGGATTTGAACCTGAAAGGGGGTTCCAGAGAGGATGGAGCTAGGCTGTTCTCAGTGGTGGCAGGTGACAGAACAAGGAGCAATGATCTCAAGTTGCAGTGTGGGACGGTTAGGTTGGATATTAGGAAAAACAATTTCACTATGAGGGTGCTGATGCACTGGAATGGGTCACCTAGGGAGGTGGTGGAATCTCCATCCTCAGAGATTTTTAAGGCCTGACTTGACAGAGCCCTGGCTGGAATGATTTAGTTGGGGATTGATCCTGCTTTGAACTGGGGGTTGGACTAGATGATCTCCTGAGGTCTCTTCCAACCCTAATCTTCTATGATTCTATGAATAGCATTCAAGAACTGCAGACAGGAACTACAGGAAATCAAAAATAGATAGGAGGGGAGACGGAGTTTAAATTTCTGAATCTGAAATATTTCCACTCATACAATAACAAAGGGTTGAGATAGGTTGTTGGAGTTTCTGAAAATCTGATGATGGTGAATGGCTGTTAAGAGAGTTACTTGACTTTCTAGACAGTTCAAATAATCAAAGGAGGGTGCAAAAACCCTGTCACTGGATCATTTTAAGGACAAGTTAGACAGACACCTGTCAAGGATGGTCTAGGTATGCTTGGTCCTGTCTCAGTGCAGGGGGAATGGACTATATGACCTCTCAAGGTCCCTTCCAGCCCTACTTTACTATGATTTATATGAAATTGAACATTAAAGAATAATGTGCTTAAAACAGGTGAATCAAGCAGCTGTGCATTATTCTAAATAGTATGGAGTGAACATTTTGCTTGGGCGAGACTGTCCATTTTTTCTGATAACAGAAAGGAGTAAACAAAAATCATACAACATATCAGGAGAAGATGGAAGGGAAGAGAGAAAATGCTTTTTCAGAAATGAGCTGTACAAAACTCATAACAAAGAGAACATTCCGTTGTCTATGCTAATGTATTAGGTGATGATGTGGACCATGCCATTAACTTTAAATACTGTCTTGATATCGGCCCTTATAGAAGACCGACTTTTCATGCTGCTGTCTCAGTTAGTGGTGACGTCTCTTCCCTCACAAAAGATCTTGGATTGAAGGATTATTCTGATCTGTTCAGTGTTCCAAAGGAGTTGATTAATCTGAAAAACCTAACAAGACAGCTGAAACTGCTGCCAAAAACTGTCATCCATTCAGCATTGTCAACTGCCATCTCTCTGTGCCTCTGCTACACAGACAGGGTTGCCTTTAAAAATATAGATTGACATCGCCTAATTTGGTAGCAACAGAGTAACTTGCTGGGAATGATTTAGTGGAATCTGAATTTTTCTTCTACCTTGTCACTTTCTAACAACTGACTTCTTCTGGTAGCAAAAATTAAACACCACCAGGAAATCATGTCACACAACATAATGCAGTGAGTTCAGTGGAAATGGGGGTGAATCTGGGAATCTGCCTGAGGGGAAGGTGGCCTCAGCGGAGCAGTCTCCAGGACAGCAAAGGCAGACTTTGTGAGCCTGATTTGCCACTACCTTGCACAATGTAGCATCATTTAGAGCTTGTACAAAGTGAATGTAAATCGCTACCCAGTTGGATTCTTCACTCTCTCACGTATGCCAGTGGTAGCATTTTAGACCCACAGGTGTGAATGATGACGCAAGGTGAAAGCTGGAGGAGAGTCGGGCCCTGGGAGTTTCAAGGGGGGAGAACTTCAACTTGAGGAAATCACCAGTGAGAGGAGCAGAAACTAGGGGCATAAAGTGCCTCATGTCTAACCTGCATGCTCTGCTAATGTAGCTGAGAGTGGGTCTCTGTCCCTCTCTTGTAGCTAGCCTAATGTAGCCTTTGAGTTGATGACTGCCTTCAGAGCAGTGGAGCTGACCCTTAGCTGGAGTGGCAGAGGATGCTTTCGGCTCCAGAGGACTTTTAAAATAAAACGATATTGTAACTGCAACCAAGTACTCCAGGAGGTGTTTAATGGGGCCACCTAATTAATGTCTCAGGCAGCCCATGGCACTCAGTCTTTGGTCTCATGCTTCACAACACACCAGAGCTGCATTGTAATGAACCCATAAAACATGCTCCATCGGGTCTTAATATTTAAGTACAAAACGCTCCTGGATTAACATAGGATGGATGACAAAAGTGGTGCATCTAGCATCAAACCTGGGATAGGCTGTGTGGTATGGTTTATTAAACATCTCTCTTCAGGGGGGAGAACCTGAACTATTTTTTAGAATTTTAGATAAGATCAAAGCCCTCCAATTAAATTAAATGAATAACCTCCTTAATTTTGTAGGACACCTGCATACCAGCTTTCTTCTCCTATCTCCCATATGCAAAACCCTGGAAAGGCATAAATGCCTCCAAGTGCATCTTGCTGTCTTAGCTATACATGGGACCAAAATGTATTGCTAAGAAAAAATAATACATTGTAATAGCAGTCACTTCTGTTCTAGCTCTTAGATAGCATGGTGTAGAGTGCTATATAAATCCGTAAAGTAGACTTAGATTAAATACCCACCCCGCAAACTGGCTTCCCTCTGCCAATTAACTTGGAAATGCAGCAGTGTTTTATTGCTTTAGGAGCCAATGGCACTTATTGGTTTCTTATATAACAGTTTGACATCCTTATCCCATCAATAAATTGAGCGTCTGTCTATCAACTCATAAACGTCTTCATTAGATCTGATAAACTGACCCTGGCAAGCCAGCCTGGGGGCTGGACTGGCTCCACAAATAGAACAATTTGGAGTTAACTGTGTAAAGGGAGAAATGTACTATATAAAGAGACACGAGAGAGCACTGCGGGATGCCAAGATGTGGTGCTGGAATGGTCTTATGGCTGGTCATAAAGGACTCTTCTTTGTCCATAGCAAGGACCAGATAGTGTGGCCAGGTCCAGGCACAGGTAAATGTCTCCAGAGTTACTGGGAATAGGCCTAAATATAGTGTTCTATTAGGCCCTGATCCTGGGAAGAGCTGAGCAGTTTTGTCGAGGCATTGAGCTACCAGTAAAGTCAATGGGAGTGGAAGGAGTCCTGTGACTGTGACTGTGACTTAGTTGATGTTTATTTCTAAGCCAACTCCCAGTCACTTGTGGTTTATTTGCAACACTGACATACCGTCTCCTCCTCATCAGCTAACTGCCACCATCAGAGCCTTGTCCACAGACAGCAGTAACCTCGGAGCTGTGGCTTCTGGTCTCGCCCTAATAGTCCTCATGCTAATAGTTTGCTCCCTGCCCACCATAGTGTCTGTTCTCTGTTTCTGGTCTACCCTCCCAGCTGCACAGGATAAAATGGACAGATGTGCAAGCTAAGCCAGTGGTATCAGGCCAAGGCCTGGGTTCATGCTCCTGAGTTCATGTTTGAGGCTACAACAGTGAAAGATTTTTCACAGTCCTGAGCAATGTAGTTAAGCCAGCCTAACTTTGTAGTGTCGATTAGCCCTAACACTTGCAGTTTTCTTATCAAAGCCATGATATTTGGTGTATGTGTTTTGTTTTTTAAAGCACCAGCTCCTGGAGGCATGTGATTAGGGGAGAAAGTGAACTTACTTTTCCTTTTTTAAGTTTTTAGATGTTGTGGCTGCTGAGGAAAAACTTCAGAACATGAACTAAGTGCATTTTAAAGGCTCAAAACCCAGAAGGTAAATAGAGAAGCCCAAATCTATCTATCTATCTATCTAAATCAAAACAACAAACTCTTTTTTAAGCCAATCTCATGATATATTTTTTGGGGGTGTGAATCATGATCTTTGAATGATTGGGCTTGGCAGTGCTGGAGTGCGCATCCAGCACTTTGCACCAGTTTAACCCAAATTGGTTTAAAAATCTCACCCCTACTTAAATTAGTTCAATTTCCTCTGGTAGGCAAGGCCTAAGTGACCAGGGCTGAGAGTCTCAAACATGCTCTGCAGCCATCATGTTCTTCATGTGACTGATCAGCTCGTCTGGAAATTTAGCAGTAAAGCTCTACGTTTCCAGAGTCTCTCTCTGAGTGGGCACTATTACAGGACACTAATGGTTTACTTATCTTGCTTGCACTGAAGTTGATGGAAGTTAGATTCCTGACTTCAGGATAGGGTGCTTAGTGGAGTGACACAGCCACGGGACAGCAGTCTATTTTTATACCAGAAGTGAGATTAAAACCCAAAGCCAGACAGGCAACAGGAACCCTGCAGCACTGCCCAACCCCACATCCAATTGATCTCTGTCCAAGCTTGTTAGAGCAAGGGGCAGTTCTTGCCTACATAACAGCCCATTGTAGCTATAACTTCGAAAGAGGGAAGAATTTGTGACTAACATAAGTGTGCTCAGTTTAAGAAAACAAAAGACGAAGTGAAAGCTGTAACTGGGGTAACTATGCCAGCTTCTCCTAGTCCTCTTTTGCTGAATTCTTGTTATACAATAGTAAGAGCTCTAGCAGCTAGCACTGTTGAAAGATGGAGGATTTAAACGAGAGCTGTGATGGTTGGATTGGATTTCTGCCTATATTTGGACTGTATTTATTATTTCACTTCTATTAAGGTTCTTAAGTTATCCATAGTTGGGTTTAGACAAGAAATAAATAGCTAGGCAGCTGCGACTACATGTCTTTGTGATTAGTCATTGCTACAACTGTTGCAGAGTGTTTGGATTTACCAGCAAACTGTTAAAATTACCACAAATGGAACATAATAGAATGACCAGTTTGTGGGTTTTTTTAAAAGTGAAGAGTTGAATTTTGTGATATTGGACTTGATCTAAATATCTGACGGGAAATACAACCTAAAGAGTATAAAGGAGAGACCTGTGTTGCTTGAAAGCTTGGCTCTTTTATGAACAGAAGATGGTTTCGTAGCGCACCTTGTCTATCTAAAGGAGAGAGACAGTGAGATCACAAGCCTGAGACTGAGCTAATTAAGATTTTGCTCTGTAACTACAATGTTCTTTCTCTGAAAAATTTTAATAAGCAGAATTGCAAAACAACTTCTATAACTTTTGCCAGTACAACCTATGGCAAAACAGTAGAGTCATATGACATCTATAACTTCCAGTGATATAAAAATGGTATAAATAATACAATAAAACCGCATCATTTTCAGTTCCTCTGACAACAGAAGGAAAGAGACTCACAGTTAGAGCTGCTTTGAGACAAAGTAAATATATATTGAAAGACATTTTGAAAGAAATGAGATGTTGTTGCTGATCTTTGTTAAAATATTTGTTTCAGTTTAGGTGAGTGGAAATTTCTCCATTTTTTTAACCCTTTTTTACCACATTAAAAAAGAGGGAGTGGGACAAAAACCATCTTTCATTTAAAAAACAAACAAAACAAAACTCTTTTTGCTGGAAAAAAAATAATCCAGCTGACAAGATGAGTGTCGTCTACACTAAATATTTCACAAAGGAAGGATGGTGTAGTGTTTAGGGCACTAATATGGAACTTGGTGTCAGAACCAGGGCTTGGGCAGTTTTACCTAGTGATCAAAACCTGGGTTGAGCCAAGGGACAGAGCTGGAGATGGAATTGGAGACCAGGGGTAGGGATCAGGAACAGGTCAGGAAAGCAGGAACCAGGAGTCAGGTGAGAAGGCAGAGTCTGATATGGCAGCGTGTCTGGCATCTACTCAGTTGTGAGGATAACTTCTTGTGCCTATCTTTGGATTTAAATAGGAAGCCCTGACCAAACCAAGAGAAGCTTCCTGAAGTAGTTTCAGGTTTCATGGTCTCTACATTCAGTTGGTTGGTAGCTAGCCACTGGGTGAGAGCAGGGATGTGTTGGTTGGTTGGAATCTCCTGAGGCCCAAGGTGTCATGGCACTTGGGAGATCAGGGTTCATCTCCCTGCTCTGCTGCAGACTTTGTGTGTGACCATGACAAGTCATTCGTCTTTCTGTGCCTTGGATCACCATCTGTAAACGGGGATAATGGTATTTCCCTATTTCATAGGGCTATTGTGAGGGTAAATCCATTGCATCTGCTACAATAATGGGGACCATGTAAATACTTAAGATAGATATACACAATATTTGTAGTGGGTTTTTTGTAATTGAGGTAAATCTAGCTTATGCATTTATCTCCCACTTACAAGAACAGCTACTTGAGAGAATTCTATTATTAAGCTGCAAGAACCCTGTCAGCCTTGACAATTCAAAATTAGGGCTGCAGAAATAGCCATAGACACAGAATTTAAGGCCGGAAGCTACTCTCTGATTCACAAAAAATACTGAATGCTCGCAGCTGCTAACGATGTCAACAGGAACTAGGCATTGAACATAAAAAGTGCGATTAAAATGCTAAGAGCTCTGACAAAGATTAGGGTGTCAATCTGTGCATCCAAAATTACAAGACACTTGACAACTTTAGCCTTAATCTATTTTTGCCTCAGTTTCCCATCTGTAAAAAACCACCTCATTTCCTGGGGTATTGTGGAGATAAAACTCATTAATGTCTTTGAAGCACTCTGATGCTACAGTGCTATGAGTACCATTAAAAGCCAATGAGAACATTAACAATTTGTATTCAGTGCAGCCTTTTGATGGTGTACAGCAAATAATGTGTGGGACCATACACTGAATGATGAGGATACCTATTCAGTGAGCACTGTCCATTTTATAAGAGAATGAGACAGGGCTCCTGTAGGGAAATTAAATATGTGAGCTTATAATTAAAGATTGTTTCATATGATATGTAGGTACAATAAGATTAAATTAAAGTTGCTTAGGAAATGCTAGAATTAAAGGTTGCCCAATTTGAAGTGCTTGACTTTACAACCTTAACAATCTTTTAACATAGTGTTCTTTCTTTTTGATATGTAATTAAATTTTGCACCATGATAGCACTCAATGTGCAAATGCTTTCTAAACTCGAAGGTAAGGCAGGGTCCCTGCCCTGGTTGGCAAAAGGTTTCATCAGGCGATGGTAAAACTTTTGCATGTGCTCAATTATTCTTTTTCTTCTGACCCCTCTCAGTGTAAATTATTTAATTAATAAAAGCATGCATGGACATTAGTATCTGTATATTTGTATGTCCCTCTAGTTGGGAAATGGAAACAATGCCATGTGATTTTTCTTCCTAAATACAAGCAACATAGCTCAAATGTTGAATACCAAATGATACTCAGTGGTCTGATCTGACCATCGAAGTGGGTATTCACCCACGAAAGCTCATGCTCCAGAATGTCTGTTAATCTATAAGGTGCCACAGGATTCTTTGCTGCTTTTACAGATCCAGACTAACACGGCTACCCCTCTGATACAATCTACTGAGAGTATTTTGAAAAAAAAAAGTTAATGTGTAGAATGAATTCAAACAGGACAAGTGCCTGAGTAGGGGGTAGAAGGTGATCCTTTATGCCCCTGCTTGGGATATTTGTGCTGCAGGTCATGACATCAGGGGAATGGCAGAAAGTAGCCTTAGTAGGGCTGCTATTTTCCCTCCTGGGAGCATGGGCAGGAAATCGGCAGCGCTTTGACTCTTCCCTCTTCACCCCTCTCAAACACACTAGCAAGCACAGCAAAGCTGGCACTGGTCAAAGGCAGGACCTGGTCTCTTGAGCAAGAGTAGAACCAGGGACCAAGTCAGAGTTAATTCCCTGACTTGTTCCTCGGGCAGCAGAACTGTGTGTTGTCACTTATTTATCATAAATGTGAGGGAAATTGCCATCCACTCATGCCATATCCATGAGCAGGAAGAGGGTAGATTATTCTCTCTGAATTATTCTCTCAGCAGTAGCTGAGATGTGTTCTTCCACTTTTTTTGAAGTGAAGTATCTGGAGTTCTGCATGTAGTCATTCTTTTTTTGTTACCAGACTTGAAATTAGATGGATGCTGAAGTTCTGGATTGGACGGGAAATACAGTTTTATGTATTTATAACAAACTGGGCATCAGGAATTGTGGAATATACTAAAAATCTGTATGTGACATAGCTACAGGCCCAGGAACTGTTGCAATTCATTCCAAGCCTGGTGAGCTCTGTTCAAATAAGAAGTACAGTATCTTGAAACTTTTGAAAACCCCATTCCAACCCTCTGTGCACAAAGACACCTTGAATGTTTACATGTACTGTTTGGCATAGAGTATGCATGGTTCAGTTTGTGCTGTCACAAAGAGAAGTCATCTTTGAATGACAATCTTGCTAGATGTGCATTTTGATTCCAGCTGAAAAAACTCAATATAGTAGATTTCCCTTGTCAATTTCATTTTAAAGATAAGGCTTTGTTTTCTCCTGCTCTCACTTCTCAAAATGAGCCTCCTTGGAACCTCTCCAAGTAGAAAGAGCAGCATTCTAGAATATCTTGGGTGCAAGATGTCTGTTTCCATCTATGCTGGGTCTATGGATTTATCTAATAAGATATTTCATATATTCCCTATTGCGGTTAAAGCCAGAAGGGACCATTGTGTCATCTTCCTGTATAACACAGGCCACTAAATTTTACCCAGCTACCACTATACTGATCCAAATAAGTTAGACTAATCTCCTGAGGACTGACATGTTGTGTGCCTCAGGCAGTGAACAGGCGAGACTGAGGTCCCACCAAAAACATCTCGGGGCAAGTCCTCAGCTAGTGTAGAGCAGTATAGCTCCATTAACTTCAGTGGACTTACGCTAGTTTACTTATGTCAGTTTAAGGATCTGACCCCTCTTACTTAAAACAACTTGAAAGAACTTGCATCTTAGTGCAAAATAGACCTGGTGGGAAAATGTTCTTGTTAACGAGTTGTTTGTTTTTAAAAACTGGTGTTTATTCATTATTTCCATAGAAAATGTGAGCAGATGTGTTACTGGACTGAGTGCAAGCATTAGTTACTATGGGCTGGATCCTACAAATACTTATTACTGGGCATAATGTTCACTTCTGTGGGTGGCTCTATTGACTGCCCAGTAGTAAACACTTCAGCAATAGTGCTGGCAGGATCTGATCCTGCTGAATGCATGGACAATAAACCTTTGCAGATCACCAGAGAAAACATGTACTTGGTGGGGCTGCACAAATTAGTGATGGAGACATTATGTTTGGCCCTTATCTCTATAACGATCCCTATCGACTATGAGTGTTTAGATTTGTTATAGTAAGAAGTTAAAGGGTATAAACCCTCCATCCTCAGGGCATAAATCAATCTCTTATTAAAGAGGTATAAGAAAAAATGCTCCTTGTGGGTAGGTTTTTCTGTAATTGCCTACTGCAGGGTTTCTGTCTCTGCAGCAGCTAGGGCTGAAGACTGTGGGAAATGGGAAACTGAATTAGATGGACTACCTGTCTGATCTGGTACAGTAATTTCTACATTGGCTAAAACCCTGCATTTGAACCCATACAGATTTTGTGAAAGTTAGAATTGAGGTCTTAAATGTACAGCTCTTGCTCAAGCCTAGAACAAATGTACAACTTGGCATCAAAGGGACTTTTTATCCTAAGCCTAATTAAAACAGGCTTAAAAATAACCAAGAAAATTGGATTTAGGAGACCTTCTTCTCTTGTAACTCTAACAAGTGGAAATAATTCTGATGTATCCTCTGTATAGCAAATGAACTCTTCAAGAGATTGCCTGACTTTAGGCTATGCATAAGGTATATGTACAATTCAGAGAATGGAATTCATGAACAGTCGTCCTCAGGAACAGATGAAAAGCCTGATAGACACTGGGCATCAAGTAGGATTGTGGCAAAGCAATGACAGTTTGGTTGGGTCTGACAACCAACAACATTCTGATGCTTTGACAGAATAAGAACTTACATGTGATGTCAATCATCCCTTGGGTGCCACTTCAAATTCATCTCTTCTCAGGAGGACATCCATCCCCATTGGCATCCAAAATACAGCTATCAATGTCACTAAGCCAAGGACAGAAAACATTGGAAGTAGCAGAGTGTAGGATGTGTTGCCCGAGTGTAACATGGGAGAAATATGGCTCCAAGACAACGTGTTATCTCTACCCCTGAGGAAATAATTCATAAATGTGGACTAACAAGAGAGCAGTGAATGGTACTGAGAGGGTCACTGGAGACCTGACTTTGGTTATCTTTCTTTCAGAGATTGGAGAGACGGATTAAAAACAGTGCCTGAATTGCTATTATGGACTGATCTTCCACTGCTTACATCAAAAGGACCTTTGCCGTTAACGTCAGTGAGTAGAGAATCAAGTCCCAAATGATCCTTGTCATGGTATGCCGTTTTCCATAAACGTCTTTGGGATCCTCACATGAAAGTACTTCTTAAAAGTGGGTCATTCTCATAGTCCCCTTTTATAGATTAAGTGAGGCACAGAGATATGTGTTGCACAAAGACAAGCAGAAAGTCCATATCAGAGACAGATCTAGCGCCTAGAACTTCAGAAGCTTTGTCTTCCCTTAAACAGGGTTTGCTAATATAGCTATAGCAAAACCTCCTAGCAGAGATGCAGCTTACTCTGGCAAAAGAATTCTTTTGCTGATCTAGCTTAAACCAGTTCCCCAAATGGAATAAGCTATACTACAAAAGGATTTTTGTGTATGTGGCCATTATAACTGCATCTACACTAGGGATTTTGTTCACACTCCTAACTGACATAGCAATATCTGTAACGCTTTCTAGTGTAAACTAGGCGTAACTTTCAGTCCTGTGCTTTCTGGTACATGCTGCCACGGGATTATCTTGTCCTTTTTCTCCTTGTATTCAGAACCCAATTTATATTATCTGTCCCCACTCCCCAAAAAAGGATGCCATCAGAGTGTTCAGTGTAGCTGGTAGAATTTTTTCATCAGTCTTGTTGGTTGGAAAAATGAAGTTTCGTGGAGAATAAAACTTTTGCCAAAAAATTTCACTTTTGACAGGTTTATTTTGGTTTTAGAAAAAATTAAAAATGAGAAATGTTTGTGGAAAGATGTGTGAACTTTGGAAACTGGAAACCTTGGAAATTGTGGGAAAATGCTCACTTACTATTTTTTTTAAACCTCTCCCTCCCCTTTTTTCCTTCCAAAGGAGCTTTTTATTTTTTTTTTAAAAAAAGGTCACCTCACCCAACCATTTCCCCCTCATTTTCTTACTACTACTCCCCCTACTCCCACTTTTCCCACAATGAGGAGGAGGGAGTGAGAAGGATATAAAAAGTAAGAATGGGATTTTTCCTTTGAAAACAAACCAAAATTTCACAATAGAAAATTTTCAAAAAACCCACGTTTCAAAACGTTAGTCGAGAAATGAACATTTTCACAAAAGGTTTTGAACAATAATAACATTTTTAAACTTAACATTTTGTAAAGGTGGTGGGTGGGAAGAAAATGTCCATTTTTGACCAGCCTTATATCAGGGGTTCTCAGACTGGGGGTCACAAGGCTATTACATGGGGGGGTCGTGAGCTGTCAGCCTCCACCTCAAACCCCGCTTTGCATCCAGCATTTATAATGGTGTTAAATATATAAAAATGTGTTTTTAATTTATAAGGGGGGTTGCACTCACAGGCTTGCTATATGAAAGGGATCATCAGTAAAAAAGTTTGAGAACCACTGCTTTATATAACACAGTGGTCCCTGATCTAAGGAGCTTACTCTCTGTTAGGTTGTTAGTAAGATGGTAGCAATTCAAAAGCAAGAGTGTCCTTTAGGAATGTGCATTATTTAAGAAAAAAACACTTTCAACAACTTACAAGACTTTCTAAGCACTGCTGAGCAAGTAGGCTGTACAATGTTTCTCACTCATGTAGGGCTCTATACTACCCTAGACTTGCATAGCTACCAACAATTAACATCAGGAATAATTCTGTGCACCAGCCTAGAGGAGGATATGAATCTTGGATGGGCAGATATTAGAAGCTAAATACACTGGAGAATAAGCCCTGTGCTAGCCTTCCTACACTGTTCATTTGGAGATAATGTTTTCACCCCTCTTAGCCAGAAGGCCGAAAAGCGATCTTATCATATGTTCTTTTCACATACATCTCGAATGACCACCCCACCCTTTACACTAGAAATTAACAAATTTTACAGATAAAGAAATGCTAATTAGTGAGAAAGTTGACCTACACATTTTTTACTTTAGTGCCTAAAAGCACAAGTGTGTGCTCTTTCAGATCTGGGACCAGTTCTTTTACATCAGTTGGTTGTACCACAGCACAGTGTGCTACCATTGGAGTTCCCTTCACAGGAGAAAAAAGTCTCGGATACTTTGGGATTGCTCCCTTACATACACTAGACTCACTGTGACCTCAGTAGGAGACTGGCTGTCAAGGAATGTAGCATTGGTCACTGGAAATCTAAAGACGAATGTAAAGTTGGATAGTGGAACAGCAGATTATTTTTGTCTTTATTAAAAGTAATCTTAGAATTTCCCCAGTCTACCCTTAACTTAATTTGAAACTTTCTCAGCTGGAATGCATAGAAGCCATAATTTAAAAGGTAGTAGAGCCACTAAACTTTCAGGCATAGATATCTCATGGATTATGCTTAGGGCCTTCCCTAGGGGGGAGGTGGGACCTGGGACAAATCACTCCCACTAGCTTGGAGGCCCTGCTCTGCATTGGCAGCTGGGACAGATCTGGCCTGGTGCTGGGCCGCCTGCTGCTACTGGCAGTTGCCAGCACCTATCACGGGGCTATTGTTGGCCATAGCGCCACAGTGGTTCATGGCTCCAGCTGTGCAGGGGACTCGCGGCACTGAAATGCAGGTGGCAGATCCCTAGGTGCACAGGGTGGCAGCCGGAGCCATGGGCGCGCAGGGCAGCACTCTCCTCACCGTTAGGTCCCATGCCTATGTCTTTGGGGACCGACTGCACTGGGCAATTGCATGGCACATGGGGCTTCCCAAAGCCTGGGTACGGAGCAGTTGCCCTGATTCGCCCTACCCAATGGACAGCTCTGTTGGTGCTACATTGAAAATCTAAGACAGAGTTTTGGAAAAACTTATGCTTGAATCTTCAGAATTTTGTGCATGCAAAGAAGTGCTTAACTTGCTCACATAACTGCATGTGTAACTGGGGTAAGTACACACAAGCATGTCTAAACAGTTGCACATCTGAGCAGTGCATTTGCCCACCTAGTTGCAGTAACTGTGTTTGTAAACTGGGTGTGCATTTTTGTATCTTTTGCCTGTGTATTGGTATATGTGCAAGTCTTAACAGTTGGAAAACGTTATTTGGGAGTGGAGGAAGACAAAAGAGAAAATGGATCCTGTCCATTCTACAGCCCCACTTCACCTCAATTTTAATTTTTCTAGACAGCACAGAATCTTGGGCCTGGTCTACCTTGGGGGGGTCAACTGCTGCTGCTCCCCCGTCGACCCTCTGCCTGCACCTCTCACTGAGCTGGAGTACAGGAGTCAACGGGACAGCACTTGGGGGTTGATTTATCATGTCTAGACTAGATCGCTGGATCGATCACGGGTAGTGTAGACAAACCCTTGTATTCACATTCCAGTGTGCTCCAAACTAATTGTTTGTCTTTTCCCCATCTTACCTCACATTTGCTTAGTGTAACTAAGGTTTGTTGCATTCATACTGCATGGTGCACATATTGTTCTGTGTCTGCTCTGGATGTGTTTGTGTCTGGATAGAGGTAAGATGTACCACAGCCGCAGGCAATGTGTGAAGCGTGCATGGTTCTGAGTGGAAAGAATGACATTATGTGTGTACATGTCAAAGTGCAGAAGGCAATGCTTACAGTGTGTTCTCTTGCCAATGCATAAAGCTGACTGGAGAAATGAGGGGAGAGAAATTACAAATCAGAGTTTGTAAATGATTTCACTGTTGTTTTGGATCATTGCTGAAGAGAGGGATCCTTTTGAAGGCCTCAAAATCCACATATATCCCTGCCACCCATCTTCGACTTTATGCTGTAGACTTAATTTTGCATGAAATAAATGGATACAATTGGAATGGTCTGGGCATAACTTGTACATGTCACTGCCTCAATTTGGACTTCCAAAACATCCAGTTGGATGACTGATGGCTATTTGCATCTTCATTTGCCATAATTGTGCATGCAGTCAGGGAAATGGTGTATGGTGCAAAATTATGTTGCGCACACTCAGTTCTCAAAATCAGATCTCCTGAGACCACAGAACTGATAGTCAGTGTGTTTCTACTGCTCTGTGGCGCAACCAGAACATTGCTGTGATCCAGCAACAGCGCCCGAGAATTATCCAGTTCTTTATTTGGAATTTTACAAGCTATAATAAAAGAGCACTGCTCTGTTAATTTCAATGGAAAATGGGCCCAAAGAGTCAAAGGTGTTAACATGACCCAATCACTACAATATTAATGGTTCAGGGTTTCTAGTATAGAAATGTTCTGGGCACTTGTGACAATCGTATTTTAAATAACACACTAATAAACAAGATCCATCAATTACCCCAATCAGATCAAATAACACTTATTTATAATGTTGCTGCGTTAAGAGCCATCAGCTGCAATTAATCATTTACACACACACATACACTAATAAAGTACTGGAACAACAAAACTAATCAACCTCCCCACTAGTTTCTCACACTTTTGCTCCACAGCCCTTCCCAACACCCATCTCCTCATGGGGAAGGGTGAATAAATGAGCGTTGCAGAACTCCTTGAAGGCTAATAAATTTGGACTGTTATGGACTTGGGATGGAAGCAGGTTTCCAAAGTTTATGATCCTAATGGAGTTTTTATTATGAAAGTGTGGTTAGAAGAGACCAAGCCAGGTGGTGTGCTGGGAGCTACATTTCTTTGCCATGTACTGTCTGTATTAAATCTCCGAAGTCAACAAATTGATTTTTTATTTAAGGAGCAGAGTGAAATAGACATATAAATTTAGTAAGAACTTGGGACAAGAGCTATGTTTGATCTTTTGAGAATGCTTAAGAAAACCAAGTCTGCCTGAGGAACAGCATCTCTCCTGAATGTTTACACTGATCACCCAATATCATGTAAAATGCAATTGGCAGGGAACATTTGTAAATGCTGATTCTTTCTTGCATAGCCTACTGTTGATGGATATGTTGTGCCATGTTTAGGGATGTGCCTTCAATGCAGTGACTTCGTAAGCAAACATCAAAGCCCTTGTTACAGAAAATCACTAGAGAATCAAGAAGTTGCATGTAACACGCATCTCTGTACTGCTTTCCAGTTAAATGTTTTACGTGTACTGGATGTCTGTCGGCAACTTCTAGTAACTCTGGAGACACTTGAAGAGTCTGAAATGTGAACCTAGAACTATGAACTGAGAGATATAGCTTGCTCACTTTATCATATGGTAAAATGTTTCCCTGGAGCTGATTAGCTCTCAATTTAACCTGTTTTACATGACCCTATGCAGCTGGCATCCATGGGGCAGAAGCATGTGGTTTAAGGTTTTGGTTAAGGTAATAAGCACTTGTACATCAGAGCCAGCATTAGGAGCAACACTGCGGTGTAAAGTTAAAATTAGTAAGTAAGGGAGGTTACTGTGAGATCTTCAATAGTATTCTGGAGACAGGTGCAAAGGCTTCTTATAGGCTTCAGTGGAAAGACAGTGATGTGACCTCCTGTGTGACTCACATCTGATTCTTGCTGTTACTGACTTTCACTTTGGAATGTTTGCTTCCATGATACATTAGGACTGAGGTTACAAGAGAGATGGCTTCAGGAAGAGAGGTTTTGTTTTAAATTAGCCTTGTAGGGATCAGCTCTTGCCTTCCCCCAACACTCCTGGTAAAACTGGAGGTAGGGCACTTTTCTCTTCTGAGATTGCATTTTTGGAGATGGGAACTTTGTGGCAAATGGCTCCAACTAGGTTTTCTCTCCTTCTTGGTTGCTTCCCAGAATGCAGTCATAAGCCATGGCATGTGTGGATATCTTTGGGCTGGCGTGACTGTGCTTTTCCCGTTAGATAATGGGTGTTCTCCTGATATTAGAATCTGGGGAACTCTCAGCTTTCTTGGACGGAGACTATGCTGCATTTTGTTTGTACAGAGCCTAGCGCATTACAGTTGCTACGGAAATACAAATACTCATTCCCTTTATGGTGGGGTGAATATGGATGTACAATAGAACCTCAGTGTTATGAACACCAGGGAATGGAGGTTGTTCATAACTCTGAACAAAACTTTATGGTTCTTCCAAAAGTTTACATTAGAACATTGACTTAATACAGCTTTGAAACTTTACTATGCGGAAGAAAAATGCTGCTTTTAATCATCTTAATTTAAATGAAAGAAGCGAAGAAACAGTTTCCTTACATTGTCAAATCTTTTCTTGAAATTTTCCCTTTATTTTTAGGGAATACTGTTGAGCAGTAGTTGCTTTTTTTGTCTCTGCTGCCTGATTGCGTACTTCTGGTTCCAAGTGAGGCATGTGGTTGACTGGTCAGTTCATAACTCTGGTGTTCATAACTCTGAGGTTCTACTGTAACTGAAAAGAGCTGGTGCCAGGATCAGGCGTAAGGCTGAGGTTTACTTTTCTATGTAAACATTTCTCACTCATTAAATATATAGGAGTCTGACTACCCGCTTCAAGGAAGCTGCCATTTTGTTTCAGTCCATAAAATGCAGAATGTCAGTGAGTCATGCTGTCTTCCTTTTTTGGAAATGATAATCTGTGTTGGGGACCCCACTGTGCCAGGTGCTGTATAAACCATAGAAAGACGTTATGCTTGCCCCGAAGAGCTTACAATTGAACTAATATAAGGCAAGATATAAGTGATGCAAACAATAGGGTGGGAGAAGAATTTGCTAATGATAATGTCACATAGCTATGTAGACTTGCTTCAGTATGTGGACATCATGATGGTCCTGAATTATAAACAAATTCATTTTCTTGCATGTATTTTTTTTCTTGGTGGTGCTGTGGCAGACGAGGGTCTTGGAGGGATTTGAAGGGAGAAAGAAGTAGGTGAAGCAAGGTGTTGTGTGTAAAAGACCAGTATGGACACAATGAAGAAGATGGTTATGAGAAAAGCAAACCGACAGGTGAATGGGGCTGGCATTGCTGGCAGAGTAGTGAGAGCAAGGGAGGTGTGATCAAAGACAAGCGCAGATAAGGAGTGAGGGGCAGAACTGTGAAGGGCTTTGAAAGTGAGACTAGGAAGTTTGAAGTTGATGCGGTGGCAAATAGGGAACCAATGGTAGGATTCAAAGGTGGGGGTGGGGAAATATGGCCAGAATGAAAAGTAAGGGAGAAAATCTTAGTAGTTGGGGTTTCTACTGACTACATGTGGCTGTTGGGAAGGCACACACATTTTATTCCTTCATTGATTTACTTCAGAAAACATACAATCTAGACAGAATAACATACTGTTTGCTTACTGTGGCTAGACAATCGTAATGTCCTGTTGTCATCGATGATCACAAGTTTGGGCAGAGGCCTTCCACCTGCCAGAGGACTGGTACGTACGTACACACACACACATAAACACTTGCGCCAAAACATCAAAAATTGTGAATGAGACCTGATGTAGTTATTTTGGTGCAAGATGGTGTGGGGAGACTCTTATTTCAGACTGAAAATGGCTGAAGTTAATGTTTAGCCGAAGTCAGTAACCAGTTTTAGGAAACCTGTTCAGTTAAATCTTTATAAGACTCCAGGCCACAGAGAAGGGGAACACCTCATGAGCTGTTTTATGGCTGATAGAGAAAGGGATACATCACATCATAAATAGAAGCAATTTCAATGTCTACATATGCTTGCGGTGCCAACAGGCCCCTGCTGGCTTCTGTGGGTGAGGAGCTTCTTTTGCCTTCCACGGCCATGAGGGTTTTTATAGCTGCTAAAAATCTTTTTTTTTTTAAACTTGTTTGCAAAAAGTAGAAAAATGCAATAGGTCCAGAAAAACTGGAACAGTTCAGTGCAATTATTCAAAGTGACTGCTTAGCACAAATGAACCTCCCGTATTAAATCACTGCTTGGAAAAAGCTATGGACACAGTTATTGTGTAATATGAAAAATGAAGCTGTTGTCAACCCCTTTCATGAGAAATCATGGTTCAGAAGGGAGCCTGCACCCTAGTTTTATGGCTAACATGATGCAGTGTTTATTTTTAATTACTGTAGTGACTTGTATAAAACACCCTTCCAGTGACTGTAGGAGGAATAGAGGTGGAGAGCTAGGCAAGGTGCTTCCCTAGATTACACAACATGTCTAATTCCCTTTGGGAAAATGACAATCATGGCTAGTGCAGCAAAACCACAAGAACTTACTTATTCCCTTAGAGTGGATCATCATCATCAAAATCCCATGCCATCCTGAAGCTTCCTGAAAGTCTCAGGTAAAATGGAACATGACTTTTCAATAATTAAACTATTTGGCTCTCTCACTTCTCCCTCCCCACCAAAAAAACGATAGCACTTAGAGCAAGGTCTTAAAAAAGCTAGTTGTGCAACTACAAATACATCCACAATTGTGCCTCATGATTTGTTGGGCGGCATGAGGTAATCTGGTATGTGTGTGTGCAGATGGTCATCTGCATGTGCAGTTATGAATTTGCATATGCAATTGTATTAATACTGTCTGACTCTTTGAAAATCAGGTTGTTTCTCTACTATTGACTGGAGAAAGCGTTCTGCCATGGAGAAGATCAGGAAATTGCTTGCTATCTCTTTCATGCATGTGAATTTCATATTTCAGTGGATCCTTTTTATATCAGTAGTGTCCATGCAAAACTAACTTAGTTATAAACTACCAGCTTATGGTAGAAAATGGCACATGCATGTGTGAGAACTATTAATAATCATCGTAACTTCTTGCAATGTTCTTCTTAGCAAGGTCAAATGCCTCTGGCTTTCTGGCTCTCCTTCAAACCAGTCATGTCAGCAGGAAAAACCATGTCAACCTGAAGACTGAAATCAATTGCCTGAGGGATACCAGGTCCAGTTTCACTTTAATAATAAGCTAGAATCTGATGCTTTTTTACCAGACAGGTAGTTATCACCTAAATGAAGGAAGTGTCATTATGGTAGATGCCAAGTTGTATTCAGATGAGACACAGACTGACTCATATACGATGTCTCGCCTGCTATACTGGCCTGCTTCTGTCACATGCAGTGAACAGCCCAACTGAGGGAAAAGTTAAAAGTTGGCCTGTATGCGAGCACCATCTTGCCCTCCTCCCCTCTTCTGATCATGGCTGTGAAGTAGCATCCCTGGATTCTAACTAGAAGCCTAATGCCCTGCTTAGTTTGCTGAGTGGTTTACTTTAATCTACAGTGGCTATTTTATATATGGCTGATGCTGCTTTTTCTTCCAACACTGAAGACTTTTGGACTAAACAAATATTTGAATCTTCAAAGGAAATCACCTTCACTCCTCCGCAGAGTATATTCCTGCTGTTGGGACCTAGATTCAATCAAGTACTGTTGGCCTGGTGACTTTTAGTCAAGGGTCACTGTTTTAGCTTTCACTTACCTACCATCCAATGAGATGAGTATAAGTATGAGTATTAATTTATATGTTCACCTTTTTTACACAGTACCTTTTGTTGTGATGATCTTGACAAACTTGAGAAATGGTCTGAAATAAGTAGGTTGAAATTCAATAAGGACAAATGCAAAGTGCTACACTTAAGAAGGAACAATCAACTGCACAAATGGGAAATGACTGCCTAGGAAAGAGGATGGTCTAGATAATACTTAGTCCTGCCCCAGTGCAGGGGACTGGCGTAGATGACCTATCGAGGTCCCGTCTCATCCTACATTTCTATGATTTTAAGTGCATGTTGTGGGTGGGGGGAGAGATGCTAGCTATGTCATTTTTGTCCGACTCATAAATGAATCATTAGCTAGCTAGTGTCTGAACACCCCAACATAATGCAGCTAGGGTGCAGCCCGTTGAGAGGCAACCCCTGAGTTTTATCTCAGTAATTCCATAATGCTACCCTCATCATGGGTAAATATTTGCAAACTACCATGGTGGAACAATAAAATGAAGATTGTATCTCCCTACTTCAGGAGATCTTCAGTGATTTCTTGCTAAGTACACTATCACTTTTGCCTGCCGTAGCTTGTTTTTACAATCACAAAGACAAATCCAGACTGTCTCTTTCTGAATGTTGCTGTAGTTTATGACATTCTGTAAATGAGCTCTCAGTGGCTTGTTAATTGCAATGTGGGACACAAGTTTCAGTGCCACAGTAGGATGGAAGTTTGTCAGTGGTGCTGGAGCAGCTATTGGCTATAGTTTTAATTGCTGGCCTACCCTCTTGACTAGAATGGGAAGGGGAAAAAACCCTGCTGGGCTGAAACTTAAACGCTCCCCATATGAATAATGATTCTCTAGGTGCCACTCATTCTCTTGGTTGAGGGAGCTATAGTACTACACTCGTTCTCAACCCAGCTTCACAAGTGCAAGGCACACGTGGTATATTGTTGCTACAGAGTTCTTTCTTTAAACACCATTCCTCAGGGTACACTGGCCAACAAGACAAACAGCTAGACCTGTTGGATGTTGAACTAAAGACATCCTTGGGTGCTGACCATCCCCAGAATCCAATTGCCTGATACAAGGGGAATTCCTCTTTTCTATCCTTTTACCCCTCACCAAGAAGAGAGAGATTTTTCTAGTTACCAGACTAGTTTTCCAACAAGCTGTGTGTATAACAAAAAGCATGTTCAAATTTCATGCCCCACGTGCACACTTAGTGACTGTGATTGTGCATATGCAGTTGCACATCTAGTGTATTGAAAATCCTTGCTCTTAATAAATTGATTCCTCAAGGCAAAAATTATATATATATATATATATATATATGATACTGCAACAGCATTGCACTCACTTTGCACAAGAGGTAAAATAACAGTAGTTCTGCCTCCCAGTGAGGCCTGTTCATTTCTTATCCATGGAAGCTGATCTTGCCTGGTGAAGCTGCTTTGTCTTTTCTTGTATTTTCATATTGGTAGCAAATTAATCTTTGACTCACTTGTCTCTCTTTGAATGATGCTTCATTCGTCTGTCATAGAAAATGTTGCTCAACAGGATGTCAGCTCCTTTCACCTCCTACTCAGGATATATGGGTCTCCCACACTGCAATATCACACATGCCTTGAAGTTGGAGTTTGTGATCTCAGCTGTTGAGCAATGTGGGTCCCAGGTAGGATATTCTGCTGCTTTCATCTTTGTACAGCTTCAAGCAATTTGGAGGTCTCACTATTTCAACACTGGATTCCATGAACTTGCTCAGCCATGGTCAACAAGGTTTATTCTAGGGCCGATGGGAAAAAATGGTAAATATTTTCTGTGGGGGAAAAAGGGGAAAAAAAAGTTCCCAGAATTTTTTTTTAAAAAGAGAAATCGTCACTGAAATGAAAAATAAACTTGTTCTCTCCCATTACTCTCCCCCCACGCTGAAAAAAGGGGCTAAAAGAGAGTGTGTGGAGGAGGAGAGCCACCTTTATTAAAACAATGTGAACTTTCATATAGCCAGATAAGCTATTTCTTGTCAAACTTCTTGATGAATTTTTATCTTGACCATCACTAACTGATTCTTTTTACAGTGATTCCAAAGGGAAAAATAACAGCTATGCACAGTAAAATCAAGCAGCTGAGCTGAAAATTGTGCTCCTGTTTTATAGGCACGTGAAAGCTTTTTCCTGTAGTGTTGATGAACCTTGAAAAGGACCAGCCATTGTAGGTTTGCGGAAAGAAATCAAATTTTTTGCCTTCCTGCTACTTTTCTCAGATCCATGGAATGACACAGAGTTCCGAAGCCAATAGACAATACTAGTGCCTCTTGTCCATTCTCCAGGAATTTCATTTGATCAGACTGTTTTCCATTCCTACCACAACAGAGCATTTAGTTAACTTCCTAAAAGCCATCAGTGACGATAATATTTTTAAAGATCCCTCCACTTCTTTCCCAGATTTCTGTGTGAAACTCTTTCTTTATAGGTGATCTTAAATCTTTGACAAGTATGGCCCTCATCTGTGACCAAACTGCTCATTGAGGGCTTGATCCAAAATCCACTGGAGTCAATGGGAGTCATTGGCTTTGAAGGGCTCTGGATCAGGACTTCAATTTGTGCCATCTCAGACCTGTTTTGTTAGGCTGAAGGAAGTGATGGATGGTTGTAAGTACACTGTTACTAAGCTGTGGATACAAATTAACCAGCTCTGCAGTGTTTTACTCACTCACTTTTCAAAGTAAAAGTTAGAGGAGACAGGGATGCAGCCTGTAAAGTTGTTGAATACCTTCTGTGAGGCTAACCACATGTTTAGCCTGAGGACAAAAGAATAGCTGATTATAATTTTTTTTTCTCATCCAAAGCAACAGGAGCCTCCTTTTTCCTAAAGGCAATTTCAAGTTGTTATACAGGAATGAAAATTGATATTAGTTATAGCTGTACGCTGTTGATCTTAATTTTAGTGAAGCTCCAGGCTAATAAATATGAAAAGATCAGTTTCCTGGCTGATAAACAGGCTAAATGCAACAGTTCAGGATTCCAATGGAGGAGCACTTGCAATGACAACGGCAGTGTGTTAAAAAACTGGCTTTGGAACTAAACCAGATTTGTGTGGGAAAACAAGACATGCAGCAGTATATATAATACTACAGTGTACGCTGCTATGTAATAAAAAAGATTCACATTGTAGCAAACTGTTTTGTCCTTTATGCTACTAAGAAAAATAAGTTCCACTGCCCAGGCATTTTGTTGCATTTCCACACCCCTTCCTCACCAAATTAAAGATCCAAAATTAGAGTGAGTACACAGATGTTTCTCTAACAATGCTGTTTCAATGTATTGCTTAAAGCATTCTGCATTATCAATTGATATTTAACTTTATATCTCATGTCCCAACAAGAAAATCTCTTATCAAATAATACGGAGGGGAAGATGGCTGGTGATTGACACAAGACTGGAAGTCAGGAGATCTGGGGTCGATTTCTAGCCCTTATAAAGATTTCCCATGTTACCTTGGGCAAGTCACATGCTAAACTTTCCCCACCTATAAAATGGGAGTAATGATACTTGCCTGTTACGCCAGGGGGTTTGAGAGTCTTTAGCCACAAATGTTTGTAAAGGATGTCCAGTTCTTCCAATGGAAGGTGCTTTAGAAGTTCAGATTGCTATTGTCTTAGCTCCACTCCTGTTTTCTGGCTGGGACTGGAACTGTAGGTGCCCAGGATACCTCAGGAAATGGCTGTTCTGCCAAGACTTCCAGTCTAGTTTTGCAGCTCCCTGAGATTTTAGGTAATTTGGAGGAGGTTTTGAGGAGTACCTGAGCCTTTGGATGTCATTTCAAACCAAAACAGTACTCGGAGTATTTTTCCGGTGATGCTTGTTGCTAATTGCCACTTTGGGGACTGATTCCTATTCTCACTTCTACTCTCCAGAGTAGCAGGAGTAAGCTGAAGATATAATGTTAATCAGAGGTGGCTCTAGCCATTTTGCGGCCCCAAGCATGGCAGGCAGGCTGCCTTTGGCAGCTTGCCTGCGGGAGGTCCCCGGTCCCGAGGATTCGGTGGCACGCCTGCGGGAGGTCTGCTGAAGCCATGGGACCAGCGGACCCTCAGCAGGCAAGTCGCTAAAGGCAGCCTGCCTGCCGCCCTCGCGGCGACCGGCAGAGCGCCCCCCCATGGCTTGCCGCCCCAAGCACGTACTTGATGTGCTGGTGCCTGGATTCTCCCCTGATGTTAATGCTGCTCCATAGACATGGACTTAAAGACTGGCACAGAGAACTTCATGCCGAGGGAGAGATACAAGTCCCACTATATCTGCATGTGTTTAAGAGAATCACTTGGCTTGGGCACATTAGTGGGCCTTGTCCATCTCCTTACCTACATTGCTGCAGGACTAATTTCGCTGCATAAAAGTGATTCAACCTCTGTAGAGGCAGAGTAATTGATCTCACAGTACCCGTCTCCAGCCAGTGTGTAAGGCCAGTACGCTAGCCTCTTACCTGGAAGAGAGGCTAGAGCTCAGTGCCAGGTGCAATGGTGTAACTGAGTGACTCTCGATGAAAAAATCTGATGAAGGAACCCAATTTGAATACTCCTTGCTTAGCTGTGCCGGCTCTGCTGTAAAATTCCATTTTTGTCATTAAAATCAGCATATCTAACATTGAATATGCTTTTAAGAGCTGTTACCAGAAGGTGCGACTTCTACATAATCCCTTTTTAGAGTAGAATTGCACTTCATCCATGCAGTGTAGATATTTGCGACATAGTTGAATCACAGGAATAGGAACACAGGTCAAATGAACACTGAGAAGTTGGAGTACTACCTCATGCAATTCTGTCTCATACAATATTGGATATTTTCCATGTGCGTTTATCCTCAAGGGTTAGTTTCTCTCCAAATCTGTTCTGGACGCATGGGAACTTTCCAGCTGCAGAGAATAATCCTTACAGATAGCTTCTCTCATTTATTGTCATGCCTTGGGATTTTGAGATCATCTGATAGTCTTGAAATAGAGAGCCTGTCTGAAATGTGTACATCCCTTCTCTATCTCATAGAAAGATGTTTTCATATAATATCCCTGCACTACCTTATCTATATAAGGGAGAAGAAAATGAAAGAAGGTTGTGTGTTGTTAGCATCTTCAGCATTTGCTGTGGGGTAAGAGAGCAGATTTGATGGATTTGGTCTGAAGTATAACAACCTTTATAAAGTGCTTTCCTCTTAAAGAAATATGATAAGACCCAGAAGTAGTTTAAATATTTGTTGCACATCTTAAGACAGTTACAGGCATATGTTTTATTTGCATATATGTAAACAAAAATAAGCATGGAAATCGTTACTGATCAAAGGTTGTAATCAATTTTTAAGCGCAACACCAAAGATGTTTATGTAATGTCTAAGCAATATGCAGATAGTAAGAGGAAGAACTTGCATTTAACACAAACATACAACATGAAGACCTGACTGCCTTGGGGGAAGTGGAGAGGAAAATAAGGGAGGCACTTAAATGCTATGGTGATGAATGGATTAAAAATGGATCCCAGTCCTGCAAAGACTTACACATACTCACTCACTTTACAGGATCAGGGCTGTTGTGGAACCGCAGGCAAGAAAGCGAAAAAGGGGCCCTTATATGTAAAACACTATAAGCCCCTTTGCTGATGAATTTGTGATACAGAAGCAAGATTAGATGTTAAGGAGACTCAAGAACCTACTCCTTTAGTGGCCATTTGGCCATTCGTCCCAACCTCCTTCCTCCTAAATTGCCGAACTCTCCTTCCAGAAGGAGTTTTTCCTAGGGGCCTTGCTGTGCCTTCTTTATATTTGTTAGTCCTGTGGAGCTGCTCATTGTAGTGTCTCTGAATGCTTCACAAACACTAATGAAGTAAGTCTCTCAGCCCCTCTGCCCCCTTCTGACTGTCAGGGAACTGATGCACAGAAAGGATAAGTGACTTGCCAAAGGCCACATGGGAAACCTGTGCCTTAGCCCCATGACTAGTCTTCCTCTCTTCTCCCCATCTCCCACTTCTATTCTTATTTTCAGGGCGGCTTTATTATACTGAATTTTATGAGCATTTCAAACCTGCTCTAGGGCATAAGGCCACAAGTATTTTGTTCTGAGGTGGGGATGTTTTTGTTATGAAATATCTGGAAGATTGATGAGTTCCAGCCTACAGTCCCTATTTTTCAAACACAAGGGAATATATGACACTGCAAATGGTATGAACCATGCTGCTGAAGCCAGATTGTGTGTGTCTCTACGCATACAAGAATTATCCTGTTTTAAAGGCCTAAAATGGGGACTTTCTCTGCTTCACTACAGTTTACCTAAAAGCAGGCTGCCTTGTCTTGGTATTATCTGCTATACAAATATTGGCCTACTCCTTAAAGCTACTTTCATAGAAAGCTCAGTGTAGTCTAAAGGGGAGAACATATCCTTTTATATAAATTGGATAAAGTAAAAGATACCAAATAAAATGCAGGATTAAGACATGCTTGAGCTTGAGGTAATATATATATATGTAAAAGGACAGGATTTATTGACTTACATTTTTCAATTGGGTGTGTACAATCAGTTTGCTAAGGATTAATGGATCACATCAATAGTTTTGCATCCTGTGCCAACTCCTGTAGCATGATTACATACCAGAAACCTCCATCATTAACTAGCTAGCATATCAGAGGGGGATGGGTGGGGATTCATGTGTGTGAGAGAGAAAGCTTCCACTCTGCGTATGTCTTCCCCGCAGAGTTAGCCTGGCCTCTTATCTATAGGTTGCCCCTAACTCCCCTGCTGTTCGCACACACAACCCTCTTATCCAAGTTAAGTGGTACTTTCAACCTGGGCTGGCCAGCAGTATGGCTTAGATCCCAGTTCATTGTTCATTCAGGCTGGTTGATCTTCCTATTGCATTACCTTAAGTATAAATACTTTTCTCTTAACTGTTGCTGTAAGAAATAATCAAACATCGGAAAACTGTCTTTACAGCAGGAACAGTGAAAATGATTATACTCAAGGTATTGTAAAAAGCACAACACAAACAAACTGGAAAAAATGGGAAAATTTCCTCTAAACCAGGGGTAGGCAACTTATGGCACACGTGTCCGCAAGCTGATTTTCAGTGGCACTCATACTGCCCGGGTCCTGGCCACTGATCTAGGGGGCTCTGCATTTTAACTGAATTTTAAATGAAGCTTCTTAAACATTTTAAAAACCTTATTTATGTTACATACAACAATAGTTTAGTTATATATTATAGACTTATAGAAAGAGACTGTCTAAAAATGTTAAAATGTATGACTGGCATGCAAAACCTTAAATTAGAGTGAATAAATGAAGACTTGGCACACCACTCCTGAAAGGTTGCCCACCCCTGCTCTAAATTTTCTGTTGTAGGTTTGAGTAGCTGGTAAACTTTCAGAAGGAGGCAGACTTATATGAATATTTCTATAATCTAACAGGAACTAGTATTCTAACACTCATGTCGGGTTTTTTTTTTTTGTTATGTTTGGAATGGTTCTCATTGAAGTAGGAGACTGGATAAGATGAAAATAGAGAGTAACATCTACTGGACTGCTCCCAAAAAGCAAATGGGTAAGTCTTGGCAGGATCAGGCCCTTTATTCTCCCACTAAACCAAACATTTATCGCAATGATTTGGGAAATACAGTATATCTTATGCCCCTGTTGATTTTGGGCATTATGGTAGATCTGCCAAAAGCCAGCACTGGCAACATTAAACAAAATAGGAATGAAGCAAAAAAGAGGTTTTGAGAAGTTACTTATTGTAAATGTGTGAAGTTTAAATGAACTGTTAAAAATCAAATGCAATGGCTAGAAACCTTGTTGAAAATACATGTATTTACAAATGTACAACCACAAATATCTGAAACTAAGAATTTTCTATAAAGAACCTTAAGCAAGCAAAACCCCCAAAAGATTTCAGTAAATGCACTGTGCTATGAAATAAGGCAAACTAACGATGGAATAAATCAAACCCTTTCAAAGAAATTTATGCACATGAACTTCTTTCAAATGGCCAGTAAACAGGAATAGAAAACTCTTGGGTCAAATTCCCCCTCAGTTACAATGATGCAACCAAGAGCCAAAGTAGATGTAAGGAGCCAATCTTTTGTGTGTGGGAATGGAGAAAGGAGATGTTATAGATCAGTTAATGACATAACAGGAATTGTGCTCGTGTTCTTGCAGAACCTACAGACATAAGTGCTACATTTGGGAGCTGAATTCAGGTCTTGATTCTCAGTAATGCTACAGAACTTTTATTTTGATCTTGCAGTGCAAAAAGATCTCAAAATAGCCTATTTTCATAGTCTAGACAATGGCTCAGCTGCTGCTGGACAACGACGCTCATGGATGACTGCTCTTTGAAATGCCATGCGATACAATCATCAAAGCCCCTAGCTCAGTGGCTCCCACCCTGTGGCCCAATCAGCATACAGTTGCGGCCCATGTGACATCCTCAAGGCCATACAGCTAGTATATATATTGTGTGGCTGTGACCCACATAACACATAGAGAGCTGCATATGCAGTCCACAGTGGTAAATAGGTTGAGAACCACAGCCCTAGCTATTTTCCCTTTCTCTTCAGAGACAGTGGTATTTAGATTGCTTAAAATTCTGGGGGTGCTGATCAACTCAATTACTGGTAGGAGGGATACCCTGGGAAGGAATGTAGTGAGTTCTTCCAGCTGTGCTCAGTCTTTGAAAACTTTGAGTGTTGCCTATAGCCTGTGGCCCAACTCTGCTCATGTAAAGCTGTATAGTATTCTGTGGCAAAAAAGTGTCTAGACTGGGTTCCGTCAAGGAACAATAATAGAATGAATGGGGGAAAGACAACAAGACTGATTTATCTTACTCACTGAAGCCAAGTTCTATAGTATTGAAACTCCATTGACTTTGCTGAAGTTACTCCTGACTTATGCTAGTGTGACTGGAGAGTCAGGTTCAGTCTTGGTTCTGACTTTATATGGAAAAATTAATGCTTTTTCATGAAGAGCCTCCCAAATATGTCTCATTGTTTTTCATACCCAGAGATGGTGCAATCCTATGTTCCTGCACAGATATTGCAATGATACTTGATACTGCAGAAATACTTGAGGTAGATGTTTCCAGATTGCTCTTCAAACTGAGCCCCAGCACTGCAACTGGCTCCAGGGTGACGAAAAAAAAGGTACGGAGGAGATGATGGTAAGAAGAAAGACACATCCTGAATGCTCTTTCACTGACACTTGTCCCACCACTCCCCTTCATAATCAGATCGCATTTTAACAAGTTTTTTGTAAAATAGTTCGTATACAGCAAAATTGTTTCAGAATGGAAAATGCTGGATGGAAAAGGGGTAACATAGCAACTCGTGTATACTTTGGGGGGGAAATGTATGATATTGACTGTCTTTGTCTCTTGTACTGATTCAGGGTGTGGCAGGTGGTGAAATTTGATCCACTGACTATTTACATAAACTGAGAAGTGTTTGCCTAAGTATCATGAGGCAAGGACAGAGGCGGATAAAGGGTTGTAAAGAATTCACTAGTAGATTTATCCCTTTGTGCTATGCAAAGAAGCAGACAGATGCTTATACAAAAGATTTTTAAAATTTTTTTTTCAAGACTAGTTAAAATCGCTTTCCTAGCTCACAGCCAATCCTTCTGTTCTCATTTTCTTCCTGGGACGGGGAGAGGCAGAAGATGTCGCTTCTCTCCCACCATTAGTAGATAATAACATTTTAAGTGCTACAATATTATCATTTAGGTCCAAATTTCTGAACAGACTTGTACCCGGGGGTACCCAACACTGAAGGTTTGAAGGCACAGTGTTGCTTGTCCACATGCTGATTTTTGTGCCCATATTTCTGATGGGCTGATCCTGCTGGTATTAAAGCCAATGCCATGATTGCCTGCCTTGACCACTTCATGCAAATACAGGGCAAAGCCCCTCAGTTTTTGCATGTACAAAAAATTGTTTTTGAAAAGTACTTCAGTTTTGTCATGTCAAGTTTTGTGGATGTCAAGTTTACAAATTCAACCATTGAAACTTTAGGTGCCAACTTTTTTTTATAACTAACTAGACAGTTACTGGATTTGCAGCTTGAGCTTAATTCTACTAACACTAGCCAAATGCACTCCTGATCATTAACTTATCCTGATGGAAATGAGTTCAGAATCAGGCACTGGGTGCTGGTTTCATTACTGACATTGATCAGTCGCTTTGATCCACTGACTTGTGTTTTGCAATCACTCCAAACCATTGTGTCAAATCAACAATGGCATATCCTGTTGCTGGAACTGAATTGGCATTGGAAAGTGTGGGTCAGTTTGCACGATCTATGATACATATATGGCCCCCACCACTGTGGTATCAGAGCACCACACAATCTTCAATGTAGTTATCCTCACAGCACCCTGTGAGGTAGGGAAGTATTGCTGTTACTCTCCATTTTCAGAGGGGGAACTGACTTTCCCAAAGTTACCCATGGAAGTCTGTGGTGAAGTAGGAAACTAATCCGAGATCTTCTGGGTCCCAGGCTTCTGGCCTATCCACTGGATAATTCTTTCTCTTTCTGATGGAGTTGGGGGTTCAAATTAGCATCCATGTCTAAATGTAGGAGTCACTTCCAAAGGTCCTAATGTCAAAATCTGAGACTGAAATCCTTATGTTATATGATCTGATACTTCCCTCAGTCTTAAGCATGACTTTTATGCTATGCCTCAGCATTTCTGCAGTCATTAGTGGAGCCAGTGCTTTGAGAGTGAGCCGAAATCTTAGCAGCCAAGCGCTATGCAAAAATCAGTTGTGTGCTTCCCTTCAGCTTTAGCCTGATCTGCGGTCTTTTGACTTGGCTACACAGCTTTCCTGGATGAATGCGAGCAAGGATCAAGTTAATCACGTAAGCAGCAGAGGCAGTGCTATTTTTATGAGGGGAGGATCCACTTCTGCAAGATCCGATATGTGCATATCAAGATTTTAGCTTTGGATGTTATGGCCCATCTGTTGCTGCATCAGCCCGGAGTACAGTGCACATCTTGGAATAAAAGGTGTCAGCTCATCAAGGTGACACTAAGCCTTCATCCAAATGCCCTCCAGAATGGAAAAGTGGCAGCAATGAATTAAACAGTACAGTACACAGAGGTTTTAGGTTAGATATTAGGGAAAACTTTCCAACTATCAGGATAGTTAAGAATTGGAAGAGGCTTCCAAGGAAGGTGGTGGAATCTCTCTTTTGGGGATTTTAAGAGCAGGTTAGATAAACACCTGTCAGGCATGGCCTAAGTATACTTGGTCTTGCCTCAGCATAGGGGGACTGAACTAGAACCTCTGAAGCAGGGGTGGCTCCAGGCACCAGACCATCAAGCGCGTGCCTGGGGCGGCAAGCCACGGGGGGCACTCTGCCTGTCGCCGCGAGGGCAGCAGGTAGGTTGCCTTTGGTGGCATGCCTGTGGAGGGTCCACTGGTCCTGTGGTTTCGGTGGACCTCCCGCAGGCGGGCTACCGAATCCACAGGACCGGTGACCTCCCACAGGCAAGCCGCCAAAGACAGCCTGCCTGCCGTGCTTGAGGTGGCAAAATACCTAGAGCCGCCTGCTCTGAAGGGCCCTTCCAGCTCTAAATTTCTATGATTCTATGAAAACTTCTGTTAATATCAATGAGTATTTTTTTCAAGCAATTGCTTTGAATAAAGGCACAGACACTTTCAGCTGACAGAACAGGGTGAACCTGGCTATGCACTCAGCCTGAAAGGCTGTCCATGAAATACACTTACAGCTTCCCAAAGGCTGAGCTTGGAAAAGGCTAGCACATATTTTCCTCCTCTACGAGAGTTCCACTTCCTGGCACTTCTATTCCTGAAGCAGATCTCTTCGTTGGGTGAGTGCTGTTTAGTCAAGCTGTAGGGAAAGGGTGTGTGGTGTCTTCAGAAGTACAAAGAGATTTCATTCAAAGACCATACCGGTTTTAAAAGGCTGGTGTTTAAATTAGACCTGCCCAGACAGGTCGAGCATGTTTGGTGTGACCCCCTTTAGGGTGGATCTTGCAGTTATAATTTACTTGCTGCTTCCATTTAAAATAAATCAAAGAACAATTTCCACAGCAAAGGTTGATTTATAAAACAGAAAGAATCTGAGTCAATTCAACCAGCTTCCAGCCTGGTTCGGAACCAAATTGCATGATATGCTGCTGAAAGTCAGCGCAGCTGCACCGTTGCTGGAAAATAGGCACACAAGTCTATTGTAGAGAAGCTTAGAGAGGCAGCATGATCACTGCAATGGGGCAGCAAAGGAGAACTGATGGGTGTCTGTCTGATTTCCCCTGTTTGGGTTGGGTTTGGTTTGGTTTGAAATTATTTGGACTTAGGTGTATGAGGTTTTGCAAATACGTCAGCCATGAGCATGGGCAAGAAAAGGGAGCTCCCCTTTACCCACATACAAATGGTACACACAGCCATGTACTTGGGAGTATAGTGATATTGTCTGGTTCGCAGAGGTATTTCCTTGAGGCACAATATTCTTTTGACCTGTATCACGAGAAGAATAAGCTTGGGTGTATAGAGAGCAGCAATTTTGGTTTCTCATACTTTTTTCGCTTGATCTTGTTTCCTTGTCCTTACTCTGCCCTACTGCACTCTTCCAATAGTAAACATTATAAAGGTTTGTCTTCGAGGTCACCAAGGACTATTTTGGCTTTGTCTGTAAGGAAATACTGTAGCCTTCAGGATACGTAACACAAGGGGTTGGCCACAGGGTGAAGAGTATTTAAAATTTGGTTTGAATGCAGGCTAGGTGGGTAGGTATTTAAAGTTATCATGTAAGAGCTGTTCAGTGTCTGAAAGAAATTTTAGTTGGTTCCAGTCCCCTCCTAGCTGCTGTGTCCACATCAGAAAAGCCATCAGCAAGTGGCACCCTTCTGAGCAGTGGACATGCATGTCAGTCTTCTGTCTGTCACTTCATAGTTCTATCTCCACAGGGAAAGTAGATGCTTCTTCAATCCCTGCATGCATCTGGGCTGATAGTGGGTGGACTGGAGGAGAGATTGCTGGATCAGCACTTAGATCTAATGGCCCAAACCCTCGTACAAGGGTGCAGAGCTTGCATTAGCCAAGCAGGCCAGGGGACTGTGTAAGACCGCCTCCTCTTGACTGTCTTCATTGGTTGGGAAAGGGCATGGAGTCTATTTCCTAACCAAAGCCTACTCATGATGTATGTGCATGGGGTGGCAGAGTGGGAGGGAGGGAAGAGGAAAGTGAATTTAATCTTGGGAGGGAAAAACAGAGATCTAACTTCCCTAGGTTAGTATGTAACATTTGCTGAATCTGAAACTTTGCCTTCAGCAGTGATGAAGCAGGATTCCCTTCCTGAGTTAGTTTTCTAACTCAAAAATTTCTTTTGTTCCTTGGTGGGCTCCAGCTGAAACCATTACAAATAATTCTGGATCCAAAATCAGAAGGCTAATGGTAACATCAGAAAAATTTGAAACTGCCCCAAAATTGGAATGCCTTGTGGGTAGTGAGGAGCAAACACTGATTTATTGATCAAGGAAGCAGAAAGCATATGGTTGATTCATGAATGGAGTTAATGCTGGGGAGATAAACTAGGCCTGTCTGATAGGGAACCAGTCTCCAAATTCTTATGATATATGAGAAACCCACACAGCAGTGAATAAGGTAGAAATGATCCCATGCCAGAGGTTTTTAGAGCACAAAGACAGTTGGCCACTTATACAAGATTCTGTGGCTATGCATGCTAGGGATTTGCCTTTTCACTACAGATCTGTAGCTGAGAAGCAGGAAGAAGTGTTCCTCACTTATATGATCTTGATATTGAAATGTGCAGTTGCCTAGGGGAGCCTCTGCTACTCTCTTAGGACTCCCCAAAATAGCAGCCAAGTCAAGGATGTCCATGTGAGCCCTGATTCTGTGCTCTCCTGTGGCATCTGTACTTAGGCTCTGTGGCTGCAATTCTGGCAGACCTTTCCTCTGAGAATATCTCTGGCGTAAATTGGCCTCCCTCTGATGTAGTGGCAGGGGAAAAACTGGGCTGATTGAGAAAGCAGCCACAGCTGTAGCCAGTGCAATCAGGGCCCAGCTGGCCCCTTATAAGAGGGTAGTGGGCCAGAAGGAGGAAGAAACTCTCTCTATAGCTTCAGAGAGAAAAGGACCTGGCTGTCTGGGAGCTGAGAAGGGTACCTAAGGTGGAGCAGTGCTGGGGAAGGGCAGAGGGAGCCGGGAAGCTCCAGCCTAGTAAAACCCCAGGCTGCAGGCCTTGTTAAAGGCCTACAAAAAGTATTGGGGCTGCAGAAGGGCAGTCCAGAGATAGGCAGAGGCAGCTGGTCCAAACCACCTTGCAGATGATGAGTGGTTTATACACTGCAGTCTGCCCCAGTGAGCGGGGGCTAGATGGTGACTGGCAGTAGCTACTGAGACAAGGTGGGAACAGAGGGTTGGGGGTTCCCCTGAGTGGAGAGACCCAGATTGTGGGTTACTGCTGAGGGAAGAACCCTGACATAGAGGGCACACTGGGGTCTGGGAGGGACACGGGGGCCAGTGGCAGGCAAGACACTGGCCTGCAGAGGGCGCTCTGGGCTGGAAGAGCTAATTCCTGACATGGCCAGCAGGAGGTGCCAGCGCTGGTGAGACTTCACCCCACCACAGAGCCCAAAGGGAGCCGTTACAGAAAACATACTCCAACTTATCTGCTGGTAGAATTACAACTACACTGGGGCTATTACCATTATATTTAAAAATGCACGCCTTATTGACTACTATACCAACAAAAGTTTTAAGTGTAGGTCTGACCTTGCCCCGGGAACTGCTCTGATCTCCAGCCACCGTCAGGATCCAGGAGGCACAGGGGTGGTGCACAGACACATTTGCCTCCCTCTGGTTGCAACTCCTTAGCTGTGGGTCAGAACTGGGGCCATCGGGACTGATTCTGCTCTCATTCAGGAGACAATTCACTGAGGTCAATGGAGCTGCACTGGTGTGAGATCAGAATCGGGCTCACATGCAAAGTTTGGCCTTGATACAATCCCCCTTATTACTGCTGTGTCTCTGCTGTTTTTATTTTCTTGTCTTTTGCAAGCAGTGGAGTGTCCCCTCACCACAGATGGGGGAACATTTGGCAACTGTAAGTCCCAGATGCCAAGTGCTGGAATATATCTTTCCAGTAGCAGCATCTGAGTCTCTTTCTAGTTCGTCCTTAGCTGCTATGGTGCTTCTGCTGGCAGCTGTGGGGCTTCCAGGGACAAGCTGTTAACAGAATGGGAAGAGGCTGATTTTAACTCAGTAGAACTCCAGCAAATCGCTTCAATGCCTCTGAATGTTGCATTGGGTTGGGAAGCTTTGGAAATCTAGAGTCACTTTCTAATGAGATAAGAGGAGTTGTGTTACAGTGCCCCAAAGTGCACTAGGAATATTTCTAGCACTGAGACATAGTCATTTCTTAGCTGTAAATGTCTATCCTATTGCTCCCTATGAGTAATAGAAAATCATTGCTTTACTTTCACCTTTACCTTATTCAAAGCTAGAACCTTATATGCATGAGGCGCTGGTGATGCAAAACTATGTGCCCCAGAAAACAGACGTCTGTATTTGTCTGAGCAATTTAAACTATAAAAATTTTGGCTAAGCTATGTGAGCATCGAGCCAAAGTAATAGAAAGTTGAGGATAATAATTCACAGTCAGTTCTAATGGGCCAAAATACAAAGCCTTCTGCAGTTATTGTGGTACAATGATTATCCCTTATTTGATCCAGAAGGAGCCAAAATTGCATTATATATTGTATAGTGGAGAGATCCACGTGCTATACAGCAAACCATCTGAAAACTGGTAGGAATAAATGTCATCCAAAAATGTGCTAAGAGTGGAACTAGCTTGCAGTGGGTGAAGTCCTTTGTAGTACATGAGTCTGACCTCCTGTAAACACAGGCCAGAAAATTTTACCCAATCAGTGCTGTACTTAGCTTAATGACTTGTGATTGATTAGATCAGGGATTGGCAACCTTTGGCACGTGGCTCACCAGGATAAGCACCCTGGCAGGCCGGGCCGGTTTGTTTACCTGCCCCGTCTTCAGGTCTGGCTGATCGCGGCTCCCACTGGCTGCAGTTCACTGCTCCAGGCCAATGGGAGCTGCTGGAAGTGGGGCAGGCTGAGGGACATACTGGTTGTCACTTCCAGCAGCTCCCATTGGTCTGCAGCAGCGAACCGCAGGCAGTGGGAGCCGTGATTGGCCAGACCTGTGGACGGGGCAGGTAAACAAACTAGCCCAGCCCACCAGGGGCTTTCCCTACACAAGCGGCGACCCCAGTTTGAGAAACATTGATCTAAAGTATTTCTTCCAGAAAACCATCCAGTCTTGATTTAAAAACTCCAAGGCAGTTGTTTGGCTTGTAGTAGAAAAGGTGCCTTTAGACAAGAATCTTGAGGAAAATTTATTCAGGATTTTAACAAATATATTTATTTAAATCAGCTGAGATCCTTTTTCTCATTCTGAAATGCTAGTGAACCAGTCTGGGTTTGAGCGTGAGGGCCAAAGTCCCTTCAAATGTGGATCTCTGTTTTCAGAAAATTTCAGGAGTATTTGTGCAGGCAAAAGCAGGCATGTAATTTGGGGCATCAAATGGGCCATTTGTGCACACAATTTAGGTGTATACATTAGCACACACACCCTGTTCTGAAAAACATGTGCATTCCTAGTAATGAATCTCTGTCTTCATCTGCAGCAAGCTCTCTGTTCCAATGCCACGTAGATCTGAGTGAAAAATACATCTATGCTAATCTGTGATGCCCAGACACATGTTTGCTAAGTAATAGGGTGAGTTTATTCAGGTTATTCAAGCTATCCATGAATCGGGAGGCAAGTCCAGGCTGTCACATTACAAAGTTTTCATACCCCAAATCTCATCCTTGAGAATGAAAGTGTTAATCAAGATAGGGGATTTTCAACAAGCTTGTCAACAGAGACAGGCTGACCCACCAGATCCATAGGCAGCTCAACAGAGCACTAGCCAGAACTGAAGTAAGAACAAATACTTGAACAAATGCCAACTAGGAAGCCAGCCATATCCCCAGATGCCACTACTGGCAACAATGATAAGAGTCCAGACTGTTGGCACTTAGGTTGTACATCTGCCAAGCTTTTACCCTGTGAGTGACCACAAGTACTATCTAAAATAATAGAGCACATTAAGTAAAGGGTTAAAGTGGAGCATGCAGCATGCTACCAGGAAGAGGAGACGATGCCCAGTGTCTTGCTTTCTGACCCCGCTATAGCTTAGGAATTTCTAGTTTTACTTTGGGCAGGATGAGTGCAGGGAGCGAACATTTTAATGACACCTTTTTCACAACTTGTGGGGATTTAAATGTGTAACTGTAGCATCTGAGCCCTCCCGTAAACACACATTACCATCGATGTGGGATACTCAAGTCCTCACTGTGCCACTACTGATTGACCTGTCTCATCTCTGTAACGATTGAACTTCCATCACGAATGCACCTTATTATGTACTGGAGGCCACCAAACCCTTCTTCCTGAACAATTAGGAAAGTGATTTCTATAGGCAAGGGCCCTTGACTGAGATCCTGCTGCCTTTGGTACAAATGAGTTCTAATCTAGGAGGTAGCAGCTGAGGTGTCCCAGTTGATCCTAACTTTCTTGGCAAGGACTTGACTGACGTAATTGTTGCTGGGGGACTTCATTCTTCTAGTGGTTTGTAGAAGTAGAATGAGAGGGCTTTTAGGAACGTATAACAAAGGTCCTGCTGGTCTTGGTCAACTTAGTTTAATGTCTTTACTCTGGATGTCATGGTGAGGAACTTGTACCTACCAAACTAAGATGGCTGTTAAGGTTTAGTGTTGTACACTTAACTGTGAGCAAAAGTGCCTCTGCAGATCCATATATAGACAGTTCAGTTATTCTAAAATGATGGGTAGAAGAACTACAAAAGACCTGAGTTTCAGATAAAAAGCCCCAAAAGAACATCTAGAGCTGATACATCCTAATTTTGAATTTTCTTCATTGAACCAGCATAAAGCAAGAATTGTGTGTTTGCCTTGTCCTGGCTGGGCTAACTGTTTAATTATTTTGTGATGTGTGTTTTAAATTACATACATGTGTTTGGAGCGCTAGGAATAGGCAATTCTGAATAAGTCAAAATAAATGTCCAACTTTCCTTTCATATTTCAATATTTTTTTAACATATTTATCTTCAAGTTTCCTAAACTCTGGCATACTGCTAAAGATAAGTCTCACCAGATAAGTGTAAAGGTGACCTGCAAATGAGAGAATTTTTTGAGCCATTTTTGCTTCTTATATGGAAGTCTTGAAAGGTGTCTAAAGGATTTCTTTTCTGCTTGGATTTTACCTTTAAAAATATCAGGAATACTAATTGTGATGTTCCTAGTTTGATTGAGAACTCATTAGAAACGTTATCTGTGGATTGCAAGCTTTTTAAGCGCTTAATTGAAGCGGTAGGATGTTGAAACTTAAGAGAGCCTTCTTTTCTCCTAATTGCTTATTTCACTCAAATACATGATTAGGTATTTTAACAAAAACTTGTGGGTGTTGTAGGGAGGGAGGACTCAAACAATTTGACAAAAATAACTTTCTCTTTCAGTGAGGTAGTGCTTGCATGACGTCTGTCATCATCCTACTGGTTCACTAGTCATAGCTTCCAGAAAAAGCAGGGTAAACAAGACCTGAATTTATAATGTTAAAAAGCATAAGCAGGAAGAAAAAGGCCTAAACACATCCTAAAGAAGAAAAAATAGGGCATGTGCCTACTTTTTTGAAAAACTTTGCAGGTGACCTTTAATTCCAATATTATTTCACAATCTCTGTAGTATAAATCTGTGCTATCACTTCCTATATTAAACAGCTCTAGAGGCTCTTAAACTGTGCCTTAAGGCCCTCATTAAAAGCCGGTTGAAGTCAATAGGACTAGTCAAGTACTCAAAAGTTTGGAATGTGCTTAAGTATCTTGCTGAATCAGGGCTTAAGATAGAACATAGAGTAAAAGTAATTTGATGTTAAAGGTAATTATTGTAGCAACATGTGAGTATTACTTTGGTTGATTCAAAAGATTCTTAATTACCTATTGTCCAGATATGATTATTTTATTTGCATTGCAGCGATTCTGAGACTGTGGGTCGGGACCCCAAAGTGGGTCATGAGCCCATTTTAATGGGGTCGCTGGAGCTGGCATTAGACTTTAGCCCTGGGCAGTGAGGCTCTGGATTTGGCTTCAGCCCTGGGTGGTAGGGTTCAGGTTACATGCCCCCTGCCCTGGGCTGAATCCCTTTGGCATTGGTTTGCCCCCACCCCTACCTGGGGAGGCAGGGCTCGGGCTTTGGTTTTGTCCCCCTGCCCTTCCTCCCCTGGGATGGAGGGGTTCGGGTGGGCTCAGGCTTTGGTCCCCTCTCTGAGGTCATGTAGTAATTTTTGTTGTCAGAAGGGTGTCATGGTGCAATGAAGTTTGAGAACCACAGTGGTAATGCTTAGGAGCCCTAGCTGTGGGCCAGGACTCGATTATGCTCAGTGCTGTACAAATGCAGGACAAAAAGATAGTCCCTGCCTCAAAGTGTTTACAATCCAAGCAGGCCTTTATGTCTTATTCCAAAGTGTTATGCCTCTATGATTTTCCTACTTATGAATCATGCTGTTTTGTTTTTTCATTTTCAGATGAAAGTTATACCTCCTGCTCTTAGTGAAAATATGCTCAAATATCCATAAAGCATAACTAAACAACAAAAGAGTACTGTTGACATCTGACAGGTCTGACAGGTGCATTTTTAAACTGGATTCAGCTTTGTCATCGTGCATATAAAGGAGCATTGAAGGTGGAAAAATAAGTAGATTTTTCTTATGGGCAATTTTGTAACTTTGCCAAACGTTGCTTCATTAAGAGCTCCAAACATTCAGGCAGAGTGATTCAAATGCAGACATGTGTTTATTTTGTGTGAGCGCTTAAATATTTAATTCTTTAGCAGAGTTTACACAGAATCTGATTTTGCTAGTAGGGAAGGAATTTGCCTTTTATGATTTAAATAGAACAGTATGACTCGAAAGTTCTCTGGTCACTTTGAGCATGCTTCTGTTCTGTCCCTGTGATTTTTCATCACAAATTGGCTTGACTGGTTCAATGATTTTTGTCATTGAACAGGTCACTAGTGTTCAATCATAATCTGAAGCAGAATATACATTTACAGACTATAAAGGATCCTGTTCATATTTTAGAAATGAAACAAAAAGAAACAGTTTGTCTTTGCTTTTAACTCTATTTTATTACTCTGTCCCCTAAACATATCCCTTTGAACAAATATTTTTAGGGTATCACAGTTTATCACTTAAGAGATTAGAGAATGTAGGGACTTGTTTGTCCAGAATCTGCTTTCTGCAATCAAGGGTCTGGAAAGATTAACTTAAGAAGAAATATTACAAGAGCTAAATATGCACAACTTGGTTATGGGCTGGCCATGTATAAATATGTATAGATGCAAATGCCAAAGTTGAGTAGGAATTTCTTAGGGTGTCACACCTGTTTGTAACTAGGTGTAATGGATGAACTTGAGAAGAAAAATTTTGGGCAAATATTGAACAAAAAAAAAAAATCTTGACAGTATTTGGCTGTAGAATAGAGGAAGTTGAGGAAACCCCAACACTTGAGATAGTCCTGGAGAACCACTAAAAATGTTTAATGGGGAGAATCTTGCATTAGCAGAGAAATGGCCTGATGGCTTAATATAGGTATCCTCCATTTGTAGACTCTGATCCTATAATTGGTTTGGAACAAATCGCACCTGCTAATATATCCAGTTGTGGTGTCCCAGTTTCTGTGATTTTGATGACTGAATCAAGAGAGAAAATTAACAATAATGGCAACCCTTATAGCTATGGGGGAATTGATACAACCATGCAGGCATACTTAAGACTTGTTTGTGTTTTGCTTTCTTCTTTTTAAAAATCTGTGCTCTGAAATATATTATTTCTCATGATCCCTTGAACTACTGATAGTGTGCATGACGGAATGCCATGCAGCTCTAGCACTGAAATGATGTGACAATCAGAGAGACTACAGAATAGATAACTTCTTGGTGGTGGTCCTAACTAGATTTATATGCAATGCTTCTGCCTCCTTTGCCAGCCTCTGAGGCTAAAAGTCTGCCTCTCTTCCTGTATCTCATCTGCCTTCTGACTTGGACGCAGTGAAAAGGGGTCATGCTTTTAGCTTCACAGGTCAGTGCAATGAGTGGCTGTGAACTAAAGACTTGTGGGTTGAATGTTGAGAGAGAAGAAAGCATCTGAATCTGGGTTCTCCAGTCCAAAGCCAGGTGGAAGGCATTTCTAGGTTCTCTTTGTTCATGCTATCACGACTGGATTCAGCAACCCTCTGTGGGCTCAATCCTGTTAAGTGCTGAGCAACTTCAACTCTCACTGACTTCAGTGGGTATTGAGGGTGCTCAGCATTTTGCAACATCCAACCCCATGTGAGGAACTCTTTTTGTCTTCAACTGGTATTCTGCATAGGATGGGGATGTGGAATAAGATCCTAGGAAAGGAAAGGGAAAATATCTTTCTTAAGGAACAAAAGTGCAGTGTCATCTACATATGATATTTTGCATTTATTTATTTCTATTTTTTTAAAATGCCCTCACTCAAAGCTCTGAGTACATGGATACACTGTTCTTTAAAAAACAAAATACAAATCTACATACATTGGACCGACATACAAAAAATTAAACATCTTCCAAATTCTCATACTTAAACCTCTCCCCATACATTCTCCTAAAATTGGACCACAACAAAAATAGATTCTCCATCTAAGGATCTTGAAGCATCTTTACACACAGTGATTAAAGCTCACAACTTTTCCATAATTGTTCTAGAGGATGAATGAAATGAAGCACAGTGAGGTTAAGCTACCTGCCAAAGGTCCCAGATCAAATCTGTCAGTGCTGAAAATCCAAGACAGGAGTTCTGATTCTCAGTACTCTGACCTGATGACCTGATCTTCCATACTGAATATACATTAGCAATGCTTTAAATGAGGGTAAAGAAATTAATGCTGTAGTCTGCTTAATGTGCATTTTAGAAGGTGATAGCATATGAAATTAAATTTCTGAAAAGTGACATGAAGGTTCTGACACTAGTCCTTCACTGGTGTAAATCAGGAGTAATATCATTGACATCCATGGATTTATATTGGTGTACAACTAATGCAAACGGCAAAAAAAATCAGGTTCACGAAGTGCAAGGAATTAAATCTGCATTGAGAAAATCCTTATTAACCCTCACTTCATGCCTGTCCTAGGGATGAGTGAACATCGGATGGCTTGGAAGTTCAGACTTGGCTATGTACTCAAAAGTTTGCAAGAGTATGTGAAATATTATTGCGTTTGATAGTCTCTCTCATGAGATCCTTGATACTTTTCTTCAATGTTTCTATGACACTTTCAAAAATTGTACTGTAAGTAAATTAAATAAATGAGCTAAAAGACACGTAAAAATCAATGGAAAAGAAGAGAAAAGGTGCCCTGAAGTCACTCAATATTTGTTCATAGGGGTAGAGTACAGTCCTATTCTTCCAGCTTGATATTATATTCTTGACATAAGGAAAGGCAGAGAAAAACCATGTGGCAAATTGCCGGTACTGTTATGCTGGGTCTCACGCTTTCTCTTCTTTGGGGAAGATTCAGGGCGCTATCGCTTGCCTCTGAACCGGTATTTTAATTACCCCACTAGTGTCCTTGAGGAGGGGAGTAGAGAGGGAGGGACCTGGGCCCGCCCTCTTCTCCAGGTCCCAATCCAGGGTCCCTGAGGTTTGTGGTGAACCACTTGAACTAGCTGTTCCTTCCCCTGGGCTACTTCCCTCTCCTGCCCTTCAGCTTGTGAAGGGGCTTCTTGCCTCCTTCTATACAAGCCAGGTGCCCCTTATCTAGGGTTTCTTTTGGATTTCTCAGCCCACCACAGCACTCCTCCAAACTTTCCTTTTGTCTCTCTTCAAAACTGCTCTCTGCTCCAACCAAACCTTCCTGCTCCAACTCCCACACTGTCTGACTGAAGCAGGGGGGTTTTATCACATGACTGACTGCTGGTGCTCTAATTGGCTTCAGGTGCTCTAGTTAATCTATAGCAAACCTTCCCCCCCTTGCAGGGAATAAGGCTCCCTGCTAACACTCTCCTGCTGCCCTCTGGCCATGCTGTATCACAACAGATATATAGAAATATTCAGTGCTAAGTGTCCCATGCTGCCAAACAACTATTAGCAAATATGATTAACTGTTTACTGTTACACAACTTTGGCTTGATGAATGAGCATGTCTATTATTTAATGTAAACAGGAAAGGACCAGTTTACATACTCTCATAAAAGTAAATATTACAATTGCAGAAGCAAATCGAATGTATTTTCTTTTTCTGTTAAAAAACAAAACAAAAAACCCACCCTATGGCAAAAGCTCTGATGATTCCAATTTTTTGCTGAGTGTTCCTGGCAGTAGGAATGGGAAATCGGCAGTTGTGGGTATAGATTAATAAATACAAAGTTAGAGGCAGAGTTGGCATTAAAATGAATAATGGATCTACTTTGGTCATGCACCAAAGGATTTCACTTTGGAGCATTTGTCCCAAAAAGCGTTCTGCAGGAGCTTACCCAGCCATGTCAATCCATGATTAAACTAGTAAGATGAATCAGTGCATTACTACATGGACGTGCTACCAACATGTGGCAATTAAGCAACATAGAATGTCGGGAGTTATGTTAAAGATGCTTTCACAATAAAGACAAATTTGAATTTGCTGCCTCATTGGTAGTGATTAATCTCTTGTTAGGTTTTAAGTTCAATAGGAAAGGTAGGTTGAATTGTATCTCATTTGTTGGTGTGGTCTTAGGATATTTAAATGGACATAAGCAAGGAACCAGAGAAATTTCTTCATAAGTTAACCAAAATTTCCCCCAGTTAATATTATCAAATAATTATTTAACAACAACAAATAATCTGATACAAAGTCTTATCCAAGAGAGCAAGGTGTGTTTAGAGTATAGTGGAAACATATATCAATTTTATCCACAGTAGACAAAGAGTTTTAAGAGGGGAGGGGAACAAGAGAAATTCATTTTGAGGTTCTTGGCTGAATGGGAGTTGGTTGGGGAACAGGGTTAGGAGAAGAACATAGGATTAACACTTGTTTGTTGAGGGTATTTCCATTCACATAATAACATCTATCTCCAATATAACCCTTTTCATAAGTAGATCTCACAGGGTTTTACAAAGACCAATGTCATTATCCCCATTTTACAGATGGGGAAACTGAGGCACAGGGAGCTGAAGTGACTTCTCCAAGGTCACCCAGCAGGCCAGGAATAGAACCCAGATCTCCTGAATCCCCAACCAGTTATTTGTCCACTAAGCAATATTGCCTATAACATTTCCTTAACTTCACAGTTCACTTGTTCGATGGAGTTCTGTGGAGGAATCACATGATCAGTAAGATGGCTACTGATTAAGCATCTGAAAACCGAGACTAGAAATGTGCCTTGAGACCAACAATTCAGACCTGAATCCCAATTTCAACCCTCCATCCGTCGGTTTGTACTAGGTTTCAGTGCGCACACTCAAAGAGGAAGCAGGCAGCTGGGACTCACTAGGCTGCCTAGCACTGGGGAAGGTTGCTCAAATTATTATTTATGTACAGATGCGGAAGGCTGTTGGCTCTAGAGGAACGAGGAGGTTGTTGATTGGTTCAGCAGAAGTTCTTCATCTGCAATGAGACAGCTGCCGAAAAAGTTTGGGAACTAGATGAAATGGGCTACAATCTTCCTTTGATTAATGAGTTAAAGCGTAAAGTGCTTTAAAGAAGAAATAATATTTCAATATTTGATATGTTTATTCTTGCTGTGTTGAATCTGGTTCTCAGGTGGTGACAAGGAAGTAACTTTCTCAGAAAGCAGAAGCTGATTAGGAGGAAATAGTGGGGATTTTTTCCCCCCCTCAATGAAGTGTCTCATTGCAGGAGGACATCCTGCGAGGCAAGCAAACCTACAGGTTTTTCTTCTCAGTTAGATTTTATGTGAGCTCATGCTGTCTGTCCTAAGCTTGCGTAATTGAGTACAAATGGGTGTGTATATATATGTGTGTATTGCTGCAGTGATCAATATGGGCTCTAAATGCAGTATTGTCATGAGTAATATCTTATACTATCCACCTGTACTGTTTAGATGCTCTGTAAATACACATAGCTTTTCCTTTTTAAAACTAGACATGACAAACCACTAGAAAACACCCAAGTCTTCCCTGTCTCTAACATCTAAGATTCTAAAGGCAACAGCTTGTTAGTGTAGAAATGCATTGTATTCTCCACACCTTGTGAGAACAGGCACCAGAGCTCATGCTCGGGCTCTGGGATCACTATCAAACTAGGTCAAAAACATGAATTTAGGAACCATGAACTCAGAAAAAAAGGTTCAGAGTGGCATTAGGAAAGCTTATCAAAGCAATTTAGTGGCACGCTAGCACTGCTGTGTGCTTTTGCAGGGCAGGTCCAGCATAGGAAATGACTCTTGCTGCCTAAATCTGTGGAGGTCAGGTGATCACCAGAGTAATAACTGATTTTGTGGAAGGGACTTTCCTATTTTTCTTTAAAAAATGTATATTTATCTTTTAACACATTGTGCTTAAAAAAAAAATTTCCCTCTCAATTCCTACTTGTTCAATCCTCATCTAAATTCAGATGTCTTGGTTTACAGCAAAATTGTCTCTAAACACAGCAGAGATCTTATAGAAATGAAGCTTTGGCTGTTCAGTTAACGTATAGTATCATGTACAATAAAGCATATTCACAGGAAGCCTGACCCAAATGTTCAAAATGGCATGGATGCAAACAAGCATTGAAATATTTGCATTAAATTTGCAAGTGCCCAAATTGCATGGGCAACTCTGATTATCCATTTGTGCAATTAACTAATTTGTACATTCTATTGGCATAACTATGCATAAATCAGGCACAAAACTATATGGATATTCCAACAGGTACACTTCTATAAATGTATGCCACAACCTCTGATATATAGGTAAATCCTAGTCATCTCATTACAAGCAATGGGAGAATAAGCCCTAAATAACACATCTCAAAGTCCCAAATTCAATTAGGATCATGTAAAATGATCTACCAGTGAAGGTATTGTATGCTGTTCCATCATAATATCATATCCTTTTTAGCTTGTGACAAACACCTGAACAAAAACACTTGGGAATCAGGGACATTAGTTAAATAAATCCCATTTCAGTGTAATGAGATTTGCTTTAAAAGACCCATCCCTCCCCCAACAGCTATTCCAAAATAATAGAATATTTAGCATAGTGCCAAATGTTTTCTTCCCCATTCAAAGATTAGATGAAAAACAGACAGTTCTCAAATTCAAGAGGTGAGCAACAGCCTATGCTTGAATACCCCACTCCAGACTGGTTTATTCATGTAAGTGTTCAGGCACTGAAATGTCATTTGCTGTATGTTTAGCACAATAGCTTATCTAAATCCTCTCTCCCCACTCACCTCAGGAACTGAAGTATGTCACTGCATTTCTTACCGCTCTGCAGGCTTCTGAAATACCTTATCATCTTTTGGCCTGGTCCTACCTGATGCTGAGGATGCTTAGCTCCCATTGGCTTCAACAGAAGTTGTGGGTGCTTGTCATCTCTCAGGATTAATCACTCTCTTCTTGCTAGGCTAAAAACTACAAGGCCATCCCAGAATGCAGAGATGATGTCAGTATGTGGGGATTATGCACATCTGATTTAGTCTAGATTGTTTATCTTTTAAACACCATTAACCACAAATTAGCTGGCTCTTCTGTGGCCATAAATTAATAGATTCCATTAGTGAACAGTCAATTAAAGGATGATTATTTTTTCTCTACCTCATGTTTTCAGTGATTTGTGTTCATGGTGGATTTCTTTTGTCCATAAGGCTGACAAGAATGAAGAGCATCGAGAGCTGAACAACTGATGGCTGTTCAAACACTGGTGATGAATCCAAATAAACACGTCTACTTTGAAAGGGCTCCTTTACAATACCTGGTATATAGGACCAGATCCTTGCTAATTTACAAAACTGAGGATTTGGCTTCTGTATGTAGCAGAAGAGTCAGATTAGCATAAAACTAGGGTAACAAAGTGGTGCACCAGGCCCAGTGAAGACTTCAGTTTCGCAATCCTATATAAAAACAAGTTGTTAATAATCTACTTGACCCATTCAGTCCCTAAACAGGCACATTCTTCAGTGGGAGTTCTGCCTGCAAACATTACAGGATTAGTCCATACGGGCCAGATCCTCAAATACATGGATATTTGTCATTTAGGTATTTAGGACCCTAATTCCCATTGATTTCAAGGGGAGTTAGATGCCTAAATACCTCTGAGGACCAGAGCCTAGGTTACTAAACATATGTATCCCACAACCACAGTGTGGCTTTCTGTCCCTGTCTAATGGCTGGGCTACACAGAATTTTTTGAGTCTGTAACAGCTTTTGAGTTAGTCTCCCTAGTTCAGTCTTTTCAGTTGAGTCTCTTTAGTTCAGTCTTTTAGTTCAGGCAGTAGAGGTTTACTCAAATCCCAGGTTCAATTGCTGATCCTGATGACTCACCCAGGTGTATTTGGTTACATGTACTAGGGTTGGGAGTGAACTATAAGTTTGGGATCTGGATTTCAAACAAACCCCCAAAAGTTTGAGGCTGTTTGGATGCAGGGATGTGGCTTAAGCTTATGTCTAGTTAGTATCATTACTGACTTCATTCTGGATAGGAATGAAGTTTAATCAGTGTCCTAAATCTAACTTTTTTCTGTTGCTACCTATACCACTGCTATTCTCTTTTGTACAAATTGTCTTCCACTTGGCACGTCAGATACAGCAGATGAAGTCAGCAACTAGGGGGCAGCTCATGGAAGTTCTCAAAACTTCACTCACACAAAAAAAGAAAAAACAAGAAAAATGTAAACAGACAATGCAATAGCCTGGTTCTCCATTGATTAACACCTGTTCAAACCAAATCTAAATCACAACCAATCTGATAGGAGTGCATTTGATGTTGCTTTGCATATGTCTAAACAAAAATGTGACCTGTGGTGAAAGTAAAGAGCAATAACGTGTGCTAGAGCAAGAAAAATAATTGAGTTGGACTTTGAGAAACGTAGTTTAAAATTGAATAGCCTCAGGGCTATTGGCATAAGTTGTTCACCAGTTAGCTCACTCAAAGCTATGGTAATGCACAGATGATGATGTTGGTTTTCTTATTTCCTCTTTCCTTTGAAGCAACTGGTCTAGGTCATCATAATGGAAGGATATCTAATAAATGGCTATTTGTTTAGTTCGGGTATATTAGGCTCCAGGGCTTGGAGTGTTGCATTTCATGCCTGTTTTAATAGCCAGATATTGCTAAATCACAGGGCTGCCCAGAGGGGGGCAAGTGGGGCAATTTTTCCCAGGCCCTGGGCCCCGCAGGGGCCCCCATGAGAGTTTTTCAGGGCCCCTGGAGCGGGGTCCTTCACTTGCTCTGGGGGCCCCGGAAAACTCTAGTGGAGCCCAGGCCCCCGGAGCTTCCTCCGCTCCGGGTCTTCAGCGGCAATTCGGCGGCGGGGGGGTGTCCTTCTGCTCTGGGACCTGCTGCCAAAGTGCCCCGAAGACCCTGTGGTGGTGAGGGTCCTTCCGCCCTGGGACCGCCTAAGTGCCGGGTCTTCGGTGGCAGTTTGGCAGCGGAAGACCCCAGGCCCCCCGAATCCTCTGGGCGGCCCTGCTAAATCATGCTGTTTCAGTACAGCTTCATATTGCAGGCAGAAAGGAGCAGCCCCAGGAACTGCAACCAAAAGGCTCCAGTATTTGGCTGTTGTGCAAGGTCCAAGGGAGTGAAGCAGCTCCCTTGTGGGCTCTCTATCCCATGCAGAGCAGTCAGACACAAACTGGTCCAAGATGAGAAAAGAAGTGAAGGCTTGTAAAGCAAACCCCCTCCCTAGTACTGAAGTAACTAGTCCTGTAAATACCTGCATTTCACAGCTTCCCTGGAGCACTCTGTATTTTCAGCGTCCTTGAATACAATCCTATTCTTGCTCACAGTGGTGCAGATGAGAATGGGGGGTGTAATTGGCTGTTTGATTACTGTTCTTAAAGACATGATCCATAAACACAAACTGTAACTCAACGTTTTGAAGGAAATTGGCTCTCCAGGTGTCTAAGGCATGTTTAGAACCACTGTGGGGAGAACATGCATCAAGATTTTTTTAATTCTCTGCTTTTCAAGCAGCTAATAGCTTGACAGCAACATTTTAATAACAGCTGACTAGGCCCAGTTTTGGCATGCAATGTACACGGAAACAGTTTCCTGGAATCTGTCCATACAACAGTAAATTCCATTTCTGCAGGCTAAAGGCTAAACAAAAACCTCAGCGCTCATATGGAGATAGAGTTCCGAGATATACTACTTTGAAATCAGAGCACTTTTTTATAGCCTAATGCTAAGAAATGTTGCAGGTTCTAAATAACTTATGGGTTATTATTCACTATTCTCCAGCAAAGGTGTGTGCTGCAACTGCACATATGTCTTTATTGTCTTTTGCCTTTGCTAGCATTTCCACTGCCATTCCCCTCTGACTCCCCCAGGACATTTTAACTGCCTGAAGTGTAAAGATAGGTGTGTTCATTGGGGAGGGAGAGTTGTCTTTTTTCTTTCTTCATTCTGCTGAGTCAGATCTTCTGGAGTTAGCATTTCCTTTCTTGACTGTGCAGACTGGCTGCTGCTGCTTTGGCCGGGGTTGGTTGCCCTTTAAAAATAACTCCTGTATTTGGATTTTGGATGCGGTGCCCCGAACCCCTCTCGGCTGCAGGCTACGTAGGATACCATGTTGTGAAGAGTTTGTCCGTATAAGCCTTGAATGCTAGATCAGCAGCTGCACCACTTGAGCTGGAGAAGACTCTCAATGAGCTGTTCCTTGTAATCCTGTCTAGAGGCATGTGAGCAAAGATTGGAACCTTTTGAGCATTAACTACTTGTCTGAAAGGGCAAGGCTTAAAAAAAGGACAATGCTGAACAGAGTTTAAAGGGACATAGCTGGAATAAAAATCATACTACTGATATCATCCTGGGTCTGAGTCTCTCCTGCCTTTCACCTCATGTAATCATTTACACTTGCAAAACTAAGAGTAAAAATGTCGCTATCTGTGCAATGTGAATGTAAAAATGCTGCTAAATCAGTGCGGTAACAAGTTCACAAGCAGAGAATTGGGGCTCTTTAGAGTCTTAAAACTGATATTTATAGCTTTGTGCACATTGGGGTTGTAGCCTCTGATGCAGATGTCCCAGTGCAACCGCCTTAGGTTGTGGAAGTATACATCAGTGTCGTTTACCCTGACTTATTTCATTTTTTGCCATTTATGTTGGGTGGGGTTTTTTGTTTTGATTTGTTTTTGGTTTTTTGCATTTCACTCTGCTGAGATCTGGCTGTCATGCACTAACCCAATGGTGCACTGTGACTTTTTCTTTTAAAATATTTTTCTATTGGAATGTTTTGAAAGGGAACACTTCTATCGATCTTCGCTTCAGAAACTCAAGGTCTGGGCCAAAGTTGATCATGTCCCTTTAATAGAAAAAATACCCCCTGATATTTATTAATTAAAAACAAAACCGGATTCTTAACAGGAGTTGACGACACTTGATATCTCACAGAATTAGGCCTTTGTAACTTTAAGGTTTGAAAGAAATAGTCTTTGGCTTTCTTCAAATCAAATTATTTAGTTTCTTGATGTGGCATAATTTACTAAATTAATAAATCGTATAACACTGATGGGATGTCCACATCACACAGGACTGGCAGGGGCAAGGTGGCCAGGTAGGTCAATTAACTCCACAGGCTGCACCTGGAGGAAGAGCCAGGGAGCAGGGAGTTGATTACAAGCAGATTCAGCTATGCAGGAAGAGGCGGGGCCTAATAATCCAGGAAGCTGGCAGCAGATAGGGGCTGCGGCTGGCAAAGGGCAGTCATTCCCAGGGAAGAGGGATGAGTATTTGGAGATTGCAGAGGTGTGTATGCTGCAGTCACTCCCTGGGAAGAGGGAGGAAGGTTGGGAGCTGGTACTTCCAAGGAAGGGGGAAAAACCAGGAGTGGCAGGAAGAATCCAGGGAAGTGGAGTGAGGGCTGGGAGAATAAAGCCCAGAACTACTGGGTTTGGGGTCACTGAATTGGAACTCGGAGTAGAGGGTGGACCTGGGTTCCCCTACCAGCCACTGAAGGACTGGCACCCGAGGCAGTGAATGGGAAGACTGCCTAGGGTTGCTGAAGGAAAAACTTTGATATACTCTGAAAGCTGGGGAATGCCAAGTGACCTGGCTGGAGGGCTGAGTCATGAAGAGGACACTGCAGTTCCTGGAGTGAGAGAGATGGAGTGACGGCATGCAACTGTGGAAAGAGGTGTTGACTTGATGAGCTAATCCCTAGAGCAGCCAGGATGAGACACCAGACTAGCGATGAGTGATGCGCTCTGTCACAGACACTCATGCACTAAACAATCCATAGTTAACCACTGACTTTAAACCATATGTATGAGCCATCATGGGCTAATGTCCTAAATGTATGAGCGAATTGCAAATGTTATCTAAGTAGACCTATATTGGCTGGGGAAATTCTATATTTGTGCCCATATTGCCTGCACATCAAATGCTGGAAAGCTAATTTACTCTCCAGTAATCCCAGTATATCCAGTTCTAACCACACACCGATATTTATAGGCAGAGAGACACAAAAGATACATTCTTTAAAACAATTGGGTTTTGGTTCATTCTGTGCCTCGACAGCAGTTCTGTGCCTTTATTTTTGGTTTTGTTCACTATAGATTTTCTCTTCCAACCCCTCATTTCATTCCCTTCCTGAGTCCTCATCTATCATCTGTATCCCAGGAAAGCTGTTCTGGCTCCAAGAGCAGGCGAGCAGCTGCCACTGTCAATGCTGCACCCTAGACAGCCAGCAGGGGCTGCCAGGGCTAATCTCCCAGGGACTTTGCATGGCATTTCCTCAACAAGTTCAGCACCAGGTTAGGCATTTTTAAATTAGAAAATTATGCAAAACTAGAACCAAACAACTGGACCATCTTGTGACCCGATGTTGCCTCTAAAAATAAAACAGCTAAAATGAATGGCTTTCATGAAACTTGAAAGATGATGGAACTGGCTAATGACTATCTTATAAACTTGGATTCTTTCCTTTGGAGTATTATCTCTTCTATTTGCATATGTTGACGTATAATTCATGTGGGAATTTCTCCCTTACTCTTTGTAGTGAGGTGGTGCTGCCTCCCTGCAACCCAGAGCGGGAGGAACCACTCTTTGTGCCCAAGTGGGCAGAGCCAGGCCTGCCTTGCCCCTCCCACCAGAAGTGGGTAACAGGGACAGGAAGTGTAAAGGACAGAGCCTCCACCTCAGTTGGAGCTGAGACACCGAGGGAGGCAGATGGATCCTGCTTGCTCCCAGCCACTGACTCTGCTGCCGAGCCCAGTGCGCCATGCGCTCCGGGGAACTTGCACCTGCCAGGACTGCCACTGACTTCCTTCCCAGAAGAGACGGAGGACGCCACACTGATTCAGGGCGAGGGGAGGGGAAGAAGAGGCCCAGAGACAGCTGACTTCAGTCTGGCTGTAGCTCTGCCCGAGGCATAGGCGGCATGTTGCAGTTGGAATCCCTGCTGACCCAGTGGTGGACCACTCATCCCTCCACTGTTAGCACTGTGGGTCGGGCTCCGGTGGAGTTGGGTGGGTCCGGGCAGCACCTGCCACCCCACCCCTGAGGTGACAGCCTCCCCTTGCCAGGTCCAGAGGCCTGCGTTCATTGGTAGTGCGCCAGAGCTAGGACGCCTGACCCCTGGAACTTTTGCTCTGGTTCTGCATCATGAGCCCAGAGCTAATTGACTACTGGGGGTTTGCTCTGTCCCTACACCAAGGGCCCAGAGCTTCATTGACTACTGGGTGGGAACTCTTCAGAACCATTCTATTCTCTGTATGAAAGGCAACACTTAATGAAAGAGGAACACAATGGGCACAGTGCTGACAGGTACTGAGCAGCACCCTTAACTCCTGGTGATGCCACTTGCACCAGGTCTGAATTTGGCCCATTTGCTCTAACTGTGAGCGTTGTCAGTTACATGATAGTGCTGACTGTTTCATCGGGTTTGAATTGCATGAAAATATTCAGCTTTTTCATCCACCTTTACAAATTAGATTTGATAACACCAATTTGATTTTAACAGAGCTAGGAATGTTAAGATTAATTCAAGCAATCAGTTACACAGGATATTGACCAGACCTTTTTAAAAAAATCATACTTTCCCAAGATTTTTAATACATATCTATCAATAAGGATGTATTCTGGACACACATACGCCAGATACTACAATGAAGGGTGCAATAGATTAGACAGCTAGATAGGTCACTCTTCTAGATAGCATGGTGGTGGTTTCTGAGACAGAAAAATGCAGGAAGGTCTTTTTTCTACTTTAATGCATCTTTCACTGTTAAAAGTAATGAAAACACAAATTGCAATGTAGTGATGTTTTTTCTGGTCCTGTTTTTTTTGGTAGTAAACAGACATGATCTGAATAAAACTGATCATTCAGCAGTTTCTATATGAACCACACACTTTACTCCCTGTTACTAGCAAATTGATTTTTTTTTTGAGTTCTGTGGTACTTGTTTTATTTGGTTTACTTTCTAAAAAATGCACATGATAGGCAGAGGTATGTTGATAATAATGCATGGTGAATAGCATGAAGGCTTTCTCTGAACAGCGTATCATATCATCCATCATAAAGGTTCTTCCCCTCTCCTTTTGCTAACGGCAGTGAATCAAATATTTAAATGTGATCGTTAGACTTATGTGCAGCTATAAGGGTATGGCTGGCATGAAAGAAAGAGCTTGTGTGATACAAAATTATATTATAAAGTGGACCTTAAACTGGAGAATTGATAATGGGCTTGGATCAAATCAAACTTACAAAATTAACAATTGAATCTGCACTTAAAATGGTTGCTAACTGGCACCTATTGAGATAAGTTTCGAGCTCACCCAACGTGATTTTTTCTTTTTATTGAAAACAGTCAGTTTGGGCTGACAGCACCTGGGTCATAGTGAACTAGAGATGATGATGTATTTGGCAGCTTTTCTAGTTGAGCACCGACAAGTCTTGTTCTCTAAAGAAAAAAAATCAAAACATATCAATCCACATGCTCACTGTACTGAGGAACTTCATTGTCAGATCTTTCAAATTGTTTTAATGTTCCAGCACTGCAGCAGTGAATGCATAACAGAAGGAGACAACTATATGCAGTTTCATTTTGTTGAAAACAACTGCATAAGGGAAGCAGAACATAACTAGCAGAGTCCTGATAAGGTCATGTCAAACAAATTAACGGAAGACTGAAAAGAACAGCTTAAAAATCATTCTTTTAAAAGGATTGTCCTTCTGAATGGAAAACTAGTTGGGCCAGTAAATCCAGTCCTCTTAACTTACTGCCTCTTATGTCCCCTGGATCCTAGTCTGTCTAGATCTTCCTGTGTTATTTACTAATCCTTTTCTAGTGTGTTTTTGTGTGTGTGCTGTATGTACAGTATCTTGACCCTACCTGCTATCAAGACCTCAGAAGATCAGTGCCTGTTGAGTCTGAACCAACAAGCCACCTCTGGCCCCCTTTGCTAGCTGGGAAAGAGACAGGATAAGAAGGGCATTGTGTCAATTTAAAATTAGTTATGGATTTTAAATGCCTGTGTTTTTTAATGTGAGCTCTCAGTGTGTATCACTTATTGAACAGCACTGCATGGGCTTTAACAGCTAAAGACCTGCAACAGCCTCAAATGGATTTGCAGAGACTCCCAACAATCTCCTGCTGATGCTGCATGTGATATTTATATCGCCATGCTGTATCAATAGGTGGTTTTGTGCATCATTGCAGCCTATCAGATTGACACAACATAATTCCTTTGTTACTGGGTCTTTTCTTGCACTCCTGGCTGCAGGTGAGGTGGAAGGGAAAGGATTGTCTCCACTCCTGCTGTTTGTTGGGAAGGGATGGGTCAAGTTCCATTCTTGATTTGGGGAGGCAGAGGCAATGCCCCCAGATTCTCCCCATTCTTTGAAGGGAAGGGGATTTTCAATAGTGCTCTTACTGTTAGTCCATTTGCCCTAAACCTAACAGTGACTGGAATGTCAGTTAGAAGTTTACATTGACAGCTGATTCTAGAGCCTTGAAGAACTCCCTTCTGCTCTGGAGGTACAGCTGGAGCATTGCTAGCTTATAACATCCTTTTTAAAGTAATCCTATCTAGTGAGACATACTGTAATCAATAATTCCAGGTGCTTCTAGATATGTGGGAAGAGGTCAACAACATTGTTCCTCTGGTGGAGCATATGACTCTGTTTTCTCTTATTCTTTCAAAGCTCTCAGACCCTAGTATTAAAATGTTCATTTTTAAATGCAAATATGTATCCTGGACATTATTGCCTCAGTAAATCTGAGGGGCTAAATTCCCCACTGACCTAAGTGGAGTTTGCAATGAACAGTCCAGACAGTGTATTGACTTAATAAAATTTGCAGGATTGGGCCCTATGAAGATGTTGATCACCTTGCTCTCGGTAATCCATATTCCATGATAACATTCTTCCACCTTTCAAAATTGGCTTAGATCCTGTTGCTGCAGGGTACCCATGACACCAATATTAACATTCTATAAGATGCTCAGATCTTTTGCATTCTCCATTCATATTTACACATCAATTTAGAGCCAAAGTTGATACATTACAGTGTCCCCCTCCTTTCACGAAAACAACAAAAAACCACCCACTGCTCAAAACTCACAGCAAAACCATGCTTTCAATTTTGTGCTACCCTCCATCACTTTAGTACCTGTGAACTATGTGTGAAAAGTTGAGTCTAAATGTTTTTTATACTTTGGTAGTGGGAGGAGCTTACACACTGACTACTCCTCAGTTCTGATCTGTAGCCTAAAGGGATTCAGCTGGAAGTGCTATTATCATGTAGGAGACAGTGGTTTGGGGGAAACCCTGGCTTCCAGCCCCTTACACTCACAGTAAATGAATGTATTGTGGAAATAAAATTCTTCGTAGTGAAAAGATCAGTAAGGAGAGGATAAGACAACAACCAAAGAAATGATGTGCAATGCTACAGCTTTCTTGGAGGACTTTCAGAGAGCTGAATAAAAATACTTAGCACCTTGTGCCCAGAGAAGAGTGAATGAAAACCCTCTGTCCATCCTTAAAAGGTCCAATAAATCCTTAATGCCTGTAGCTGCGAAGAAGTCAAAAAGAAAAAAGAGAGTTGCTTTACTTGCAGGAGGATGGTTTTTCTGTCCTCTCTTGAGGACTTGTATAAATGAGAAGCTGCCCTCTCTAAGTACTCTCTTGCTGAGTGTTTTTTACCTTGAAACTTTTCCTTCTGCCTCACTCCAGTACACTGTGCAAAAATTGCACAAAAGTTGTGTGAATAATTTGTTGAGAATCAAACATTTCATTGGCTACATGACTTGTGCCTTCCATAGGTACATGTTAAATTTAGCCTTGTTTGTGTCTCTGTAACATCCGTGTCCTTTAGCTCCAGTGACTAAATATCTTGAGGCACAGTCTTCTCAACCTTTTGTAAGTAGTCTACTTTATTATTCACCTTAGAGTATAGAAGATGTTACAATTACAGCCTTTCCTTTGTGTAAGTAACCAGATATCTCTTTGACTGTTACAGGGTTTGAGAATTAAAATATCCAGGGATAAATCTGTTTCCTTTACTTATCTGAATCCATGAGGTTCCATTGTTTAGGGAGAGGCTGTTGTTCTATTTATCTGAAAACTGTAATCTGCTAAACTGTACAGGATGAATCTAAAATTCCTACAAAAGTGGGCAGAAATTTCTAAATTGAAGGTATTTTGAGGTTGAACCAAAACCTGCTGAAATCAGTGGGGGACTTTCTAATGATTCCTGTGGGCTTTGAATCAGGCCCTTTATGCACATTTTGTTCACAATTTATAACAAATGTATAATCCTTGTTGCACTGTTCTCCAGAGAAGTACATGTAAACCACACTATAGCAGACCTTAAGGTGGTCATCCTGCAGCAAAAAAACTTCAGGACCAGACTTCAAAGAGAAACTGCTGAGCTTCAGTTCATCTGCAAATTTGACACCATCAGCTCAGGATTGAACAAAGACTGTGAATGGCTTGCCAACTACAAAACCAGTTTCTCCTCTCTTGGTTTTCACACCTCAACTGCTAGAACAGGGCCTCATCCTCCCTGATTGAACTGACCTCGTTATCTCTAGCTTGCTTGCTAGCATATATATATACCTGCCCCTGGAAATTTCCACCACATGCATCTGAAGAAGTGGGTATTCACCCACGAAAGCTCATCTCCAAAACGTCTGTCTATAAGGTGCCACAGGATTCTCTGCTGCTTTTACATGTAAACCACTGACAGTAAATAAGAAGTGCAAGAGGTAACATGTTCTTTTTAACGACGTTTTGTCCTTGCATTCTAGGGGCTTGATTCTGAAAGGTGCCTAGAGCATCCTGTAAGGTTTTGAGCCTCCTCTGTTCTCTCAGACTTCAGTGAGGATGAAGGTGCTGACAACCTTTCAGAATTGGTCCCTATAATTGCCACCAAATGCTGGTTATTTAAGGTGATATACTCCTGCTTTTTAGAGTGAGCTGTTGCAGATATCCTGGCTGCACAGCATGAGTGGTGGCAACATAGTAAAACTTTGTATAGCTGCATGAATGACCCTGATCAATGAAATCAGCATTTTACATCAACCCTCTATGTGTTTCTGCCAGTTTCCACCATCTGTTAATGGTGGTTTTCATTGCATGAGTACATAAAAGCAAAGTGTGGAACCTGTTCTATACAAGATACAAAGGTGTAATATGGATTCTATGAATTTAACTCAGAAATTCTAAACAAATGTTTATTTGAACAGTCTAGAGTTTCCATATATTATTAGAGGTTTAAATCAGGACAACTGGAAATCCAGTGATTTCTAACCAAACATGGAGCCTGATCCTATAGAAAATGAGCACACAGAACCTTGTGTGATTGGTCCCTAATATGGCAGTGCTAGCTTTATTGAAATCACTGACTGTGCTCATTACATCACGCCATGCTTTTGAATCTCAAGGTTGTTTTCTGTATGTAGTATAAAGGTCATGTTAGGATTAAAAACAATGAGCCGCACACAGCATGTGTAGTGACCCCTTAAGAGAATGTTAGTGCATTTCACAGTGAAATATAAATGTATTGAGCATAATGCTCTGTCCAGGAAGTGGAATTTTCTAATAACGGAGTTATTTTGAGACAGAATGCGCTTGTTATCAGCAGGCCAGGTGTGCAGTTGTGATGAGAGTTTAAAACTTAGTGTAATTATACACCTTGCATCATATAAAGTTTACAGCAGCCATATCATTGATGCGGCAAGATGTAAATACAACAAGTTGGAGTATCTGAAAGCACACCTGTAATCTAAACTACTGCTATTATAATTATGTAGGAAAGCCTATCTTATGTTAAGATTTATGGAAGTGTTGAAGTGGTCACTGCTCTGAAAGAGAAACATATATGAGAAATGCTATGGGGAATGATTTAAACAAAAGGTTTAAAGTGACAAGTATAAGTTATTTGAGGCATCTCCCTGAGGGGGAGAGTCAGAATCAAACAACATTAATTTCAAATGATGGTCAAGTTAGTAATTACATGCAGTTGTTTCCAGTAGATTATTTTATATTATTGCATCTGCAAGGACTTAAATAGTGAGCATGTAACTAAAATACCTCCAAAACCTTTAACATTACAACCATCAGAACCAGAACAGCAGGTAAAAAAAAAAGCCAACAAAACTGTTTATATATTCCCCATAATCTAAAACCCAGAAAGGGAATAATAACTCATCTAGGGCATGATCCTAAGGAATCTGTCTATTGACTTGAAAGGGCTTTGGGTCAGGCCCCTGTGGTTCATTTGCTATGGAGAGAGATTTCCACAATCTTGATTTAAGTGCTCCTTATGAATTTATTGCCCTCCAGTGGGAAAATAAGCCCTCCTGTACGACTCTTTAACAAGTGTTTATTAAAGGATCTTTAACAAGTCTTTTATTTTCTTTGCAGCTTTGTTGGATAGATGTGTTGGATGCAGGTTAATCTCACATACTAATATTGTAATAATCTTGCAGCAGTAAAATAAATAAGAAAAAGGCAGTTGACTTTCTGCAATTGTTCCTGCTACAAGCAGTTTGTTTAGTTCTTAAATATCATGGTTACTGTGCAATGTCTGCTTTGTCTATGCATATGCAGTGTTGGAGTAGTGGTGTTGGTCCCAGGATATAAGACAGACAAGGTGGGTGAGGTAATATTTTATTGGGCCAGCTTCTGTTTGTGAGAGAGATGAGGTTTCCAGGTTACACAGAGTTCTTCTTCAGGTTGGCCCAATAGAAGATTAATTACCTCACTCACCTTGTCTGTGCATAGAGCATCAACTCTCTGGTTCTTATATATGCACATGCAGTTTCTCAGCTCTGCTGCTTAAGAAGCTCCCCTCTATTGCTAACCCCCAGCATTCAAAAATCAGGAGATTGCAACTAACAATATGTGTATATGGACAGCGTTGCACCGGCACAGCTGTGCTGATACAACTGTGCCACTGCAGTGCGTGTGGTGAAAATGCTCTGTGCTGACATGAGAGAGCTCTCCCCTGGGCCTACGAAAAACACCTCCATGAGCACCATTAGCTGTCAGCGTGTACGACTATTCTACCCACCGGATCGGCGGGTAGTGTTCGATGGATCGGGGATCGATTTATCATGTCTCGTCTGGACACGATAAATTGATCCGCGAATTGACACCCATACTCCACCTCGGCAGGAGGAGTAAGTGGAGTCGACGGGGAGCCGTGGCAGTCAACTCACTGCCGTGAGGACGGCCAGGTAAGTCGAACTAAGATACTTCAACTTCAGCTACACGAATAGTATCTTAGTTCGAACCCCACCTCTAGTGTAGCCCAGGCCAGCGGGAGAACTCTCCTGCCGACCTAGTGCTGTGCACACAAATGCTTTTATCAGTTAACTATGTCCCTTAGGTGAGGTGGAATAGTCACACCCCTGAGCAACATAAACTTTGCTGATATTGGCTGTAGTAGACAGCCTGAGATTTGTTTTTAAATTGTGGGGGGAGGATTCTTCCCCATTTTTGAGCCTTTGGGATTCATATTTTTAAGGTTTTCTGTGCATCCTGGACAGCTGTCGTTTTAAATTAAAGCTAAGATGCTCTCCTGTGCCCTTTAAAGCTGAGGCTTTAAGATAAATACCAAATATCATGAGACTCTCAATAAAACTGAGAAAGATGGTGATACTGAATTGTGTGTGTGGTACTCAGCAGCCAGCATCACTATCTTAGTGCCTTCTTGCATGGTTCTGAGTGTCTCCTGACTGCTGTCAAAATCCCACTTCTAATTCCAGATTGAAAGGTGCGGAGTACCACCCGGGGTCAGGAAGATAAAGTGGAGGGATGAGATGCAGATTATTCACAATAAACGTTTCATGGATTATGACACCACTCTGCTCTATCTAGGCTGATCTGCCTAACGCAGGCTGGAGAGCCTCACCCAGAATTTCTGCAGCAAGCACCTAACTTCTGTTGCAGCAGGTTTGAGCCGTGAAGTCTGATCTGGATCCAAACTTCCACTGTTCACTAGTGTCTGAGGGTGGTTGTGGAACTTTGAGAGGCAGAGCTTTCCTCTGTGTGGTGGTTCAACCAGGGTATTAATTAGGTGTCTGTAGCCCGCTCCTCTCAGCAGAACCCCCATGGCCCTAAAGAGAGGAGAGAGCTCAAGGGTTAGGCAAGGACAAATGCAATGACTCAGCCCCAGTTGTCCATTCAGGCAATGCCCTAGAGATGGGCTGGGAACTTCAGTCTATGAGGCTCTGGGCATCTTCCAAGTCTGCCTTGTATAACTGTATCCCAGGGAGTGTCAAGCAGCGCTTGCCCTCCCACTCCACTAGCACAGCAGCGAGCTGAGAACCAGGGGCTGGGGCTAGCTGGGGAGATAGCTCTTGGAGAGGAGAGGAATCCCACCCAGGAAGCGAAGGAGCGAGAGGCCCCATTGGGTGGGGTGCCAGAGGCTGATGTGATATTCCTGGCCATGGGCAGTGGGGCAAGCTAAGCACCAATGCTATGTGGCTGCTAGGGGCTGGGCACTGATCCATGCATGGCTTGGTGCAGCTCTGGGATGCTGCCCACCCAGGACTGATGCGGTGAGAAGGGCTCAGCGTGGCCCCTGTCTGCTTGCGTTGGCAACAGCTGAGAACAGGGTGGGATGCTCTGGATCCAACCCAGTCTCTTCACCTCTGTCTGCTCTCCCCTTTTACTTCTCCTCCGTACCCCCTGGGTTCAGCGGGGCTGCAGCAACATCCACATGGTCATTTTTAGCTTGCTACCTTTAGCCTGTCTAACCAGCCTGGGAGGCTCACTCCCAGCTGCAGTGTGAACATACCCATCTGAGAGCAACCTGCTGGGCAGGTGTAACAGCCTCCCTTCTCTGTGCTACAAGCCTGCAATAGTCCAATATGCACCCAATAGCTTGGCTCGCCATGGAGTTTTGTGTCCTGGGCCAGTCCCCTTCCTGGGCTGCATTACCAGGTACCGTACAAGATCAGGGGGCGTGCAGGCTGCATGGTGGAATTACGGGCCCCATTTTCCCCCAAGATTATGATTTAGCCACCTGTGTAAAAGTACAAGGAGACATGGTTGTTTCACGTCAGAAGAGGACATAATCTGAGGGCCAGATTTTCAAATAAAGTTTGATGCACATATGTACCATGACTGATGTGGAGAGATAGTCAAGTGGGTAGGGCACTAGCCTAGGATTTGGGAGTCCCTGCTCTGTCACAGACTCTGTGTGACCTTAGCCTCTCTGTGCCTCAGTGCCCCATCTGTAAAATGGGGATAGTAGCGCTGCCCTGCTGCACAAGGGTGTTGAGGCTCAAAACATTAAAGATTATGAAGCACTCAGATGCTGCTGTGATGGGGGCCATATATCAGAGCTAGAAAGGATGTGCAAATTGGGTAACTATGTATATGCAAATATAGGTGTATGTGTGTGCGAATTATGCAATTAGCATGCCCAGTACAGGCATTTTGCATTTGCACAGTGAACTCTTTTGAAAATCATCTAGAAATGTCCCATTTCTTTATCTGTGGTTATTCCTCAGATGGGGTGTTAGTGCTGCACAAGTAAACTCAACTAAACAGGGTCTTTGCCAAAAATGTATAGTCTAAAGTGGGGAGCACATACCTTGCAAAGAAAAAAAATGGTGTGAAATCTTCAGCTAACTGCTGCGTGGAATTCCTGGGTCAACGTAATGAGGAGTGTATTAAATCAGGGGATTCAGTGTTAAAACTGCCTTACTTTCCTGTCCCTTCCCACCTCCCCATCACCCTGGTCTCAGTCCTCACTTCCGAGACACCAGTAGGCTGTCTGTATTTATTATAGCCCCAGGTCAGCACAACAAGCAGATGCTTAATTTCATCTCTGTTCAGAACAACACTTGAGCACAAGCTTAAAGTAAGGAGTTTAAGGGCTGTGCGGAGAAGAGTCTTTACTGAATGCCCATGGCAGGGTCTCCATAACACTGAGCAATGGGACAGATCACTGGGCTCGTTTGTTTTATGAATATGAGGTAACGAGAATGGCACGTAGAAATATTGATAAACTGTAGCAAAGAATCATATGATTTAGGCAAACTGACTTATGTAGTGGTTTCCCACCAACTTGTCCTTTCACAGCGCGCACGCTCAAGTGGCAGAGGGGAAAGTAGAGTGGGAAAGAGAATAAGGAAAGGGAGAGGAGGAGTTAGAGGACCTGGTGGAGACCATGGAACATTTCCAAATGTCCTGTAATGTGTTTATCCAAAATGTCCTGTACAGAGTATGTATTGAACACTGCTTGCTGCCCTCCTTTAACAGATCATCTGCCTCCTGTTGGTAAAGCTAGTATTAAAAACACAGAGCAAACAAATCACAGAGGCAAAGTGGTGTCCCATCACGAATAAAATGCATGAGTTAGAGTAGCAAGTATCTATGCAGCATATTACTCTGTAGATAGCCCTAGTAACCACGTGATTTAGCCTGCCAGGGTCCTGGCCGCCAGCCTTGCTCAGCCCATTGTCGGTCTTGATGGACGGAACCCGGGCCAGCAGCGGGCTAAGTGGGACCGGCAGCCGGGACCCTGGCTGGCAGGGGCTGGCAGTCGGAATCCCAGACAGCGAGATGAGCCGCTCAGCCAGCTGCCGATCTGGGGTTCCGTCTGCTGCCTGTACTGTTGGTCTGGCACATGAAACCTTTTACTGGCATGCAAAACTTTAAATTAATGAAAACTTGGCACACCCCTTCCCAAAGGTTGCCGACCCCTGGTGTGGGGTATAGCTAGCATAAGAGTTGTCTCTTTGACTTTACTGCAGTTGAAAGTACCCCTCCCCTGAGGGAGTTCTAAACTTCGCTGCTGTGGCCAGATTCCAGCCTTTGCATTGTTCAAGTAAAAAATTTGGTCCATTATTTTCTTTAACTCTCATCTGTACTTTCTCTTTGAAGCGTCCCATTACTAGAATGGGAAGGACAATTTCACCCTCCTTCAGTCCAGAAGTGTGACCTCTGTTGGTATTGGAATTCACTGGGACTCATATAATTTAGGCCTCTCAGGATGACTGCGTTCACAAAGTTGTGATTTTACTGTGAGCTTTACAACTGGAAACAGTTTTTACAACAGTTGCCTGTGTGCAGCTTGTTGTAAGGATACCTAGGAATGATCTCTCTACTTTTCCTTTCTCAAGTGTTTTCTTTGTCACACGAAGCAAAATAAACATAATAGATTCTGCAGGTCCATTTTTTCAGTGGATAGATTCAGCGCATGCATGCAGTGTGTTTGTCACTGCTTCTTTATTGCACCTGCAAACAGGTATTTAGGTGTCTAAATATTGTGTGTGTGTACAGGCATGGCTGTCGCATACATGAAGCCATTCAGCTGTCACATTTTTGTGCTGCATGAGCGTGCGAATGTAGGTACCTGTGCAGGCCATTTTCTAGTGCAAATTTGGCCCTAAGATATTGGGGTTAAGATGTTAGACGTTGGGATACCTTTTTACATTAGAGAAACATTCTAAATATATCATTAGCAACGTTGGGAACACTAGGGCAGATGCTTTGCTGTCGGCTGCAGGTGTTAATGCTGTGTTGATTAGGCCTGCTCTGAGCAGGGTTATATGAGACAGTGTTAAGAACAGGGCTACAGTCCTAACATTGCTAACGCTGGTGGAGTGCAACATTTAAGCCTTTTTTAAAGTGTTTGGTTTTTGTACATTAGAAATTCAGGTCTTGCTCAGGCTTGAAGAATCTGTCGTGTCAAAGGAATTTGTGAAAAGATGACACCAGAAGAGTCAAGAGACTTTGAGGAATTAAGAGGGCTCTTTAGGTTTTAATCTGTGGCTTACACTCATTTAACACCAACAACTAGTTAACATTTTTGAGGACGACAGCTGTGTTAAAGACTCATCACAGCCAATGCACATTTCTGAGATACCCCTCAAAAGCAGGGAAGATCAGAGCTGACATTCCTGATATCTCAGAGAAAATACAAGCAGGGAAAAAGCCCACCCTTTTGGGGTGTGCATATGTGGGGTAACTCTTTATAAGGCCTTCTCCTATTTTAAAATATCATCTTTTACAGGTCACCCACCTTTAAATAAAGTATTATGAATGGCAACATGCCTTCTTCATTTGTTCAGTGAGAAAACATACTTAGTGCAAATTAGTGCCTATTTGCCATGGACACCTGCAAATCAAGATCGGGATTTAACAAACCACAGCAGAGTATGTGTGAACTTGTATCTCTGAGCCACTGGCATGAGCAGATTTATGCCATTGATGTACTCTGCATTTATTTGGTACTCATGCATTTATTCAGTTTCATCTGTTCTAAACATAAACAGAACAGAAATAAAAATGCAACCTTAAAAAGAAAGGGCTTAAGAACAAGCAAGAAGTGTGGAGGTATAAATATCTAGCAGGCTCAAGAGTTGAAACTTCCCCCTTCAATTTTTATGGTAGACATTAAACACCCAGTATAAAGAAACATAAAATTACTCCTTATGTTCCACTCAATTGTCCAACCATCTACTCCTTCCTTGCATGGCATTTGAAAGAATTTTGACCACTGGGAAAGTGCCATGAAACAGGTAGGAAGTCCTAACTGCCAGGAATGAAAGCTTACAGAACCATGGAGTGTCAGCTGATGTATAGTTGTGAGTAGTGAATGTGATAGAAGGAACTGCTAACATTTTAGTACCACATGTTCCTTCTGAGGGCCAGAGAGGGTAGCTGGGCCAGATAATGGGCCAATGTGCGTGCTTCCCCCTTTGAAGCAAAACTCAGAATGGTGCCATGTAAATAGGTCTGAAAGTAAAATTTCAATCTAGCCTATTGATAGTAGTCAACTGCACTTTGGTCATATTTTAGGCCAGATTTTGCCCACAACGAGTAGTACCTTACTCTCCAAGTGATCAGTAGGACTATGCTGGTGTGAGGTATTATGTAGAGTTAATATGAATAAAAGTGTCTGAATCTGGCTCATAATCTTCATGCTAAATTGTAACAGTCAAGCTATTTTATTTTAGCATAGGAACTCAATTTGTGTCAAAATGGCTGCAGTTTGACCATAGTAGCTGGATTTAAATGCATGCAATGGAAGCTTTGGCTATACATTTTTGAGTTCAGATTTATATTATTTTTTTGAAAAGGCAACAACCAATTAAGGATGCTCATCTAAATGAATAACCTTGGCAACGGGTTGGACCCCATCCTCCAAAGCAAGTGAAACATGTCAAATGTACTCCAACACCTAAAGACAATGGAAAGCTCCCCTGACTATTTACTGGATCTTTGCTTCTACTTATTTTACAAGTTGATGTCATCCTGGAAGTTGAGATGCTGCTGTTATCTGTATCACCGGTCAGATAGAACATAGTAAGCCCCATGGCAAGTCACAAAATAGTTCTTGGTGGGCCTCATGCAACCCTTGGGCTGTCTGTTGTGCATTCATGCTTTAACGGGAAGCTTTCCTTGCTCTAAAATTTCCATTTTGTTTTCTACATCAGACTTTATTTCTGCCTGAAGGATTCTTCTTCTCCATGGTTAGAAAGTCTCTTCCTGCTTGCTGCTGGCTGTGCGGTGCCCAGCGAATCAGTTCTGATAACTTCTATTGGGATTAATTAACTAATTACTAATGTCTTGGGGCGCAATTGTATGTTTGCATGTCAGGATGCTGTACATAATCAACAAAATCACTCTGTTAGGAGCTTGACATTATGAAAGTGGGTTTTAAGAAGAGTATTCTCCCCTCTACATTTGTCAAAAATTTGTTCAAATTATTCAGAGATTAGTTATTTCCGCTTTCCTGAGCCTCTTAAAGTTTGCCTACGTGCAAAGCGGAAAGTCAGGTTGGGAACAGAAATGGAAATATTTAGAAAAAAAATCCTATTAGTAAAGCCCACTTGTGGAAACTGCAGAGTTTCTTAAGGAGAGGGTTTCCCTAAATTTAAGATATGGGGGCAAATTCCATTATTTGCATTTAGAGTTACTTTACTTTAGTCAAAGTAAGTGCTCGTTCACATAAGTAGCCCTATCGGCTTCAAAGGAATACTCCTCTGAGTAAGTTAAGGATTGCAGAATCTATCCCATAAGGTACTACAAATTGATTTTTAGTTGTGAAAATGTGGTTGTCTTGCTCATAAGAATAACCCAGTTGTTCGATGCTATGATGGGGTGTTCATCCCACATCAGACTTGAAGGGATTCAGAAGGCCCAGAAAAGGCCAATTAATCTTCACAGTTGCACCTGAAGCGAGGCCCAGGAATTTATAAATTACTAAATGCTGGTGAAGCCCAGCTGGGGAGAAGCTGGGTAAGGAATAGAGAGGAAGTTTGTAGTAGTCGGGGGCTGGAAGGAGAGAGAGAGAGAGAGAGAGAGAGAGAGTCTGCAGTCACTATATGGGAGAAGAGAGGTCGGGAGGAGAAAATCCATGGAGAAAAATATGCCCTGAGGTCCTAGCTATGGAAAAGGGTAGATCCCAGAGGAGTTGTGAGGAAAGAAAGCCTAAAATGGTAGGCTAGGAAGATGCCCAGGGAAACAGCAGCAGGGAAGGGGACTCTGTAGACCTTGGCTACTCATTGTAGGGTCCCGGCTGGAACCCAGTGTAGAGAGAGGGCCTAGGTCCAGCCACTGGGAAAGCAGCACTGGACCTAGACTTGGAAGGGTAGACCATTTGAGACAGCATCCAGACAGCTTGTCTGGTGGGACTTTGTTACCCCAGAAGTGAGGGGACTACCCCCAGAAGTGGGGGGACTACATAGTGGCCTAGATGGAGGGTCAAGTCATGAAGAGGGAGCATCCTGAGTAACTGGGGGTTTGGCTCAGCACCAGCAATTGACAGAAGGGGGCATCAGTCAGGGCAAGGGCCAACTTCTACACCTAGCAACAAGGAGAAGCACCTGTGGTGTGGACCCCTTCACAGATGCTGAGCAGTGGAAGTTAGTTTCGTAAATGAAAAAATAAATACATTTGACAATCAACTGAGTAGCAGCAGCTAGAAACAAACATTCTGGTCTACTGTGAATAAACAAGCAGAAAGAGGAATCAGACTTTCTAACTAATTTCTACAGATCTTGCTTCTGATCATGTTGATGTCAATGACCTAAATCCCTTTCACTCTAGTGTGTGTGGAATTGGTTCTGTCATTTAGTTTTAATATCCCCAGTACTAGGCTCTCAATGACTTGTTGCATCATGTACTGGCATTTGTGGCGGTAACCTATGTTATCCTGTACCAGTCAGTTGTGCATTTCATTAGTGTGCTGGGTTTGGGTTGTCTTGGTGTAGATGTTACAGCAATGGATGCCTATACAGGATGTTAGTCTTCACTTGTCATCAGATAAGGGTAGGGGAGGAAATACCCAGTTGGATGTACCAAGATGAGATGTATATTTGTTTAAGATAGATTAATGAGTACCTGTGAGGGGTATCCACCCCACCCAAGACCTGAAGAGGTTAAGGTGGCTAGGTGGGCCAATTAACTGCATAGACTGTACCTAGAAGAGAAGCCCGGGAGCAAGGATTAATTGGAGATGAGGCTCAACTAGATAGGAACAAGAGTCACCTGTATAAAGCCCAGTAACTGAGAGCAAAGGGGGCTACAGAGAGAGAGGCTGAGTCACTCTCAGGGTGAGAGGAGGTAAGGTAGAAGTAGCCCACAAATACAGCAGTAAAGTTCAGGATTGTGTAGACCTTGCTTGTTTGTTGTAGGGTCCCTGGGCTGGAACCCAGTATAGAGGGTGGGCCTGGGTTCCCTTATTAGCCACTGGGCTGTGGTACTTTTAAAGGGCAGAGAGAATCATAGAATATCAGGGTTGGAAGGGACCCAGAAAACTATCCAATGCCGTGCACAGATGAGCTATTGGAGAAACTGGGACGTGCCAGGAGAGGAAGGACTGCCTAGGACAGTGGGTCCTGAGAAACTTTTATACCCTGGAAGGGGGGACTACAGTGACCTGGCCAGAGAGCCAACCCACAAAACAGAAGCAGTCGAGTCCCATGTGAGCGAGACAGGGAGAGTGATGGAGTGAGCAATCACAGGAGGGATGTCTGACTGGCAGAGCTAATCCCCAGATGCAGCTAGACGAAGGTGCTTCCATGCAGAGCAGAGTACCCCCTGACAGTACCAATTCTACTTCCTTTTGATATTGTGGGATAAGCAATACTGTGCTTACAGTGCTCAGTTCAGGAGCAAATAACCTAAAAGGAAGCCAAAAACCAAAATCCCCAAGAAGAGTGCCTCTGACTTTGCTCTCTGCTGCTTCATTTGTTACTAGTATGTTGCAGTCAGAGTATGTTGTACTATAATGATTGCAGGGGGAGGGCTGAAAAGCACCACTTGTCTGTACAACTGCCCCAAGATCTGTGTCACTGAGCCAAGACCTCCCCAGGGATCATCATCTGTATAAAAGTTACCGGTGAACATTCCTCAAGCATGCCAATATGCCTATTAGAGATGAACATAAATACCACTTAACTTTAGGAAAACTTGGAACTGGATCTGAGGTTTTGTGACTTAGAATCGTAGGGTTAGAAGGGAATGAAAGGATCATCTAGTCTAACCCCCTGCCAAGATGCAGGACTTGTGTCTAAACCATCCTGGGACTCTCTCTTAACCTCCTATATCACCTTATTGTGTGTGAGCACAAAATTACAAAAGCAAGTTCCTGTTTAAGCATTCCCGTCCCCCCGCCCCCATTCTCCACCACCAGCGGTCACAAGAATTGTCTTCAGTGCCCAAGACATTATTTATATAAGTATTCAGCAAAACAGATTCAGCAACGTAAAGTATTTGTGTTCAACAATATGCTTTAAATGAGGTTGAATCAAAACTGAAGCTGTTTACATTTCTGGCTGAATATTGTAATCATCTAACCAGGTACATGTGCAAGTTTGGCATCAATCAAAAGTTCTAAGTCTTCACGAAAATGTAACATATGGTGGTCGAGGTTGGACAGTATTGACGGGGTATGTTAATCATCAGCGTGACTTTTTTTTTTTTTTTGGTGATGTAGTTGCAATAGTAGAAAAAACAAACACCAAAATGATTGTCTTGAGAACTGTAGAATCTAATGTTGCTTTAACTTTTCTTAACCTGATATAAAAATGAAAAGGATGAAGAGTAGTAGTCCAGATCTTTTTTCTTCAGTTTGGAGAGAGTCCTTCCTTTTTCATGTATTGAGGGACAGACTTTAATGAATGTTGTTATATGAACAACTGGATTAGCAAAATATATATGCAATTGCTGTGTTATATGCATAAATCCACATGCAGTTGACTAGTGTTGCCCATTTGTGCATGCAGTCACCTGATTTTCATGCACATTTGTAGTAAATACATGTGCAAATTGGGCACATTTTCCTCATGCAATTCTGCAAGTAATTTATTTTTTAAATCAGGACCCCCTTTGTGTCAGCACATCAATTTTATTGAACCAAAGTTCTGTATGTAAATAGAAACCTCAGCAGAATCTATTGTTACAATTTAGAGTGAAGCTCTGCTCTTAGATATGCTGTGAACCCATTGAGATCTCTGGAATGCAAAACTGAGGACAGAGTTTACAGGTTTCTTCATAATTTTTCATTTTTGAAATTGTGGAGTTTTCCCTACTTTCCAGCAATTTGCAACTGTTTTCTAACTAGCAAAAGTTGAAAAACAGAAAGTTGGGAAAGACTTTTTTTTTATACCTTTTCACTGTTTTAATTAAGTTTTAATTAATAACAGTAAGAAATGTGACAAGCAGGATTTCTCTTGTCCCAGTTTACCATACTTTTTCATTTCTCATCTTTTTTTCCAGTGGGTGGAAAAAGTTGGGGGGAGCATGTGTGGGGAATCCCACAATTTTTTTTAAAAAAAGAAATATTTCAGGTTTGTTTTTTGTTTTGTTTTTTAATTAAAAATAACACCGCATTTGGAATAAAAAAGAACCTAAATGAAAATTTTTGTTTTCAAAATTTCCTGGAGGAAATTGACAGAATTTTTTTTCCTTATGAAACATTTCACCAGAGAATAACTCATTTTTTGACCAGATCTATCAACTATACAATGGATCTTGTAATATTTTAGGTCTCACTTTTGAGGTACTGTGTGGACTCAACTCTCACTGAAGTTCGTGGGAGGTGAGCGCAGTACTTAACAGGAGGAGTGTAGGAATTATCAGATGGGATCAGAGCAGTGGTCTATCAAGTTCAGTATCATGTCTCTATCAGGACCCAGTTCTAGGTCTTTATTGCAGCCTTCTTCTGAAGCAAGTGCTCAACACCTTGGAGAATCACTCCCATAGGATCAAACAATTACTTATTTAACTGCTCTTGAGTTTTGGTAAATTTAACTGTTCTTGAGGAATGCCACTGAGCCTTTGAGTGAGACCCTCACCTCTGTGCCAGCTCCAATATGGTGTGTCAAAGGGCCGGAGTGGAATATAAGGGCTCTCAAATCCAGTTGGGGGAGGATTCCTCCAACACAGGCAATGCAAAAAGTCATAAATCTACCTCCAGAGGATCCCATCACAAGCCCTGGCTAAGGCCATATTGCGGGGGAAGGATGGGTGGGCCTGAGAGCAGGAGGGATGTGTTGGGGATAGGATCATGGCATACAGTTCTGGGGAGGATTCTGGGTAGGGTTATGGCCAGGAGGTTGCCATAGCATATGCAAGTCTCCAAGCCCATGTCAATTATACTGGGGGCCCTGATCAACTAATAATCAAGAGGGCACAACTCTCCCTCCCTGTGGCCTGCAAGTTCTCTGGACTGTGCTTCGTAGAGGTGCAGCACAAACAGTCATGCTTTGATTTGAGGGCTGGGATCTTCAAAGGGGCTCAGTCAGTGGGATTTGGGCACCTATCTCCCTTAGGCCTTATTGACCATCTCTATTGTCCTTTTAATGAATTTGGCTTTTTTTTTTTTTACCACTATTCCTATTGAGATGGCTGCTTAGCTGCATGGTGTGTTTTTTGTGTGGGAATTTTGCTCTTCCTCCACCCTTAACATTTTTGTTCTTCTATGTTAGTGTCACGTGCTCTGTACCAGGGGAACTGAAAAGTAATCTCTCTCTCGATCGGAATCTGGATCACATTCAGGGTTAGGCCTTGGTCCTTTAATCAGACCTCATCTCACCAAGCCCGTCTTGCACAGTATTTCACAGGGTATTTTTTTTTTTAATTGTTGGACTTCATCTGGTACAAAGGTTTAAACTACAGAAGTAATTTAAAATATTGTGGCATTTCCTTTCTTAATTAATCCCAACTGTTTTTCTTGGTAGTACAGAAAGCATTAGTATTTGATGAGGACATTATGGCTTCATCGCTGGGGCAGTGGATTCTTCCTGCCGAGTCTGTAAACAGCAGTCAAGCCACAAAGTTCATTCTTCATGTTCTGGTTTTCATTAGAGCCCAGACTTGAGAAGCACCCAGCTGTGTCTTCCTGTAAGGTCTGTCAGTCTCACAAAGCTTGTTAACATGTTAATATAAAAGGAAATAGGACTGACTTCAAGGAATTTACAACTGGTCTTAAACTTCAAAGACTAAAGCTACATCTATTCAATACAACAACAACAACAACAACAGAAATCCTCTCACAAAAGTTCTGTTAGCATACCAAGGACAGATCTATATGCATTGAACATTACAGCCATAACCCATGATGCCTCATTCTTCACTGCAAGTTGCAACACAAATCCCTTTGTATATTGTGAAACTTTGTTCATAGCTAGTAGATTTGATCAGAGACAAGACAAATATATTTGTCCCACCCACAAATACTGTGATGTCAGGAATAATGCTGGTGGTCGTGCTTTATCCTAAACATGGCTTCCATACAAACCGCTGCAGTTGGTATGTCAGTTGGGTTTGAATACTGGGCAAGATTCTTAGCTGGTGTAAAGTTGACTTCCAGAGCGTTACTCCAGCATCTACCAGATGAGGATCCGGCCTACTCTGCACAAACATCTTTAGCATCTGTAGCATGCTGAGCTCACATTCTTAATGGCTCCCACAGACAGATGTTTAGACAAGGTGGAACGCATCCTATTGATTCTGCTGAAAAGAGATCTTCACAATGCACAAGGATGACGTGTCATCTGAGCGGAACGATGACTCGCACTATAAGCATTCTACTAATAAAAATAAAACGAATCAATTCCACTGAAACACTAATGGGGAGTAATAATAGCAAAACTGCCATCACCACAAATGGCACTAATGGGACCCTTGTTGGCAGGCTATCTCAGGAAAAGGCAAAGAACTGTATGAATATGGAAAGCGAAATAGCCCTTGAATAGTGGTAATGATGCCACTAGGCCAAGCTTAACACACATCCGTGAGTGGGGCCAATGTGCTTACACTGAATGAGTATCCTTGCCGTGCCTTTTCTTTGGGTAAGCAGAGGATTTTAGACACTAATCTTTCCAAGTGCAGATTGCCTCTTGCAAGTCCTCTCAACTCCTAGCGAAGTCCCAGTATCTTGCAGGAGGTGTTTAGGATATGGAACGATCAGACCATAAATCTCTTGAGTTCTCAATCTGGTACTGTTCATAAGCAATAAAGCATAGAAAACACTGTTTATTAACCGTGGATTATAACTATATATAAAAACTCAATTATCCAATAACATTCCATTATTATTGTTGTAATGTAAAAGGTTCCTATTAAAATTTTCCAGTAGGAATCTGACGAATTTAAACACACAGAAATGAGTCATGTTGCACAGCTGAGATAATTATATACTGAATGGCTATGGCTTGTACCCATGGCAATAAAAGTGTCAGATGACACACCACTGGGACATTTGTGTAAATTTCCAAAGTGACCTCTAGCCTAGTGAGCCTGAACTTTGTGTGCTCAAGAACTATGAGAACTTTTCATCTGTGGAAACCTCATTAGCTGGATTGTAATTCTGTTGTTTTGGTCATTTACAAAAATAAATAAATTTAAAAAGCAACTCAACTCAACTTTAAAAAAAGATGAAGTCGCGTATAAACGTGGCTGTTATTCACACTGTTCTTTCTCTGACAGCTTGTTAAAAATCTTGGTAGAATAGGTGCTGCTGTTATACTTTTGTTATTCGGTGCTAATTAGAACAAACTTAAGCAGAATCAGAAATGTTTCAAAAGGGACTGATTGTTTTAATTGGAATTAAAAGAAAACTCAGTTTCATGTGTGGTGGGGAAAGCCAGAGAGACCAATTTCATATGTCAGGTTTGCTTATGAATTTGTCAGAGTTTTACTACACTTTAGTAAAAGTGTATCAAACAAAGAAATACTTGGGATATGTCTATTAGAGATTGGTAGGAAATAAAGTATTTCGGGGGAAGAATTGGGTAATTAATAAATATTTGACTATTGCATTGTGAAGCTTTAAGACTTTATTTCGATCTCAGATGAGAGGGTGCAGTAAGGGGAAATCTTGCCTCTCCCTCTGTCCACAGATGTTCTCCCTGGCAGCAAAATTCATCTATCGTTATCATCAAACACACACAGTCTGAGAACTGTTGTGCCAAACAGTGCCCGTGGTTGATGGAGTTATATCAGACATTGTGTAGTGAAATTCCCACATCTGGGTCAATCTTACGAATCCATGAATCTCTGGAGTGGCCCCACAGGGTGTGTGTGTGTGCGTGCGAGGGCATATACCCCTTCGTGTGTTGATGGAGAGTTTGAGAGCATGGTGTGCTGGAGTGTTTTTGTCCTTCCTGGCAATGTGACTGAAGAGCATACCACGCCGCATTTGCATATAATGAGCAATTGAAGCAAGGCCAAATATTTGTGAGATTGACATTTTGCACCAAGTCCAACTACTTTATGCTCAGGCTTTGGCACTGACAGCGCATATGGAATGTCTCTAGCTATTCCAAGTCTATGTGTAAGAGGGACCAGGTTTCTGACCTGTATTGTCGTACAATTGATACACAGGTTGGATAGATCCTGAACTTCATCTCAGCTCAAAGAGTCTTTTTGCATTCATAAGCAAGACATGGCAGCAAAATTGATGTGGCTTTGCTGCGTAAAGAGGGCACAGGATTTCAAGGGCAGGCCTGTTAGGTGGATCCAGGGCCGTCCTTAGGATTTATGGGGCCCTACGCAGTATTATTAAACTGGTGCCCCTATGCCAGATGGCAGCCCAAGCTCACAGCCTGGTGGGGGAGGGGGAGGAGGGACTTGACAGCAAAGGATGGTGAGATGCCCAGCCTGCCTCATGGTGGCGGAGAGTCACAGTTCCCCGCAGAGACTTCCATGCACTCTCCCTCATGCAGAATGGACATGAAGAAAGTACCTAATTAAAAGCACTAAAATTTGGGAATAAAAAATGTCAGTCACAGGTTTTTTGATATGCCCTGAAGTTTGTCAGAGATTTATTTGCAAAAACTTCATAGTAAGGGTGAGTCAGCTGTCCTGCTGAATACAACATTACATATAATGGAATACATGATGCAGCTCTTCTCTGTTTTACATGTTCTTCATCAGTATTTCTAAGTTGAATTTATATTTTAAATTTACTCAAATCTTAAACCAGCATTTCAGATTACTACATATTTAACTCACTGAAACAAATCAGAGAGGTTTAGTGTGTTCATAACAATGTTCATTGCTTTTAGAAAAAGGGAACAGTAATTTACTTTGTATGATCTCCATAACAAGAGACATGGTTATGAAATTTCGCCAACTTTAAAAAAATATGTTTCCAAAGATTTTAGGTATAACAAGGATTTTGTCTTACTAAGATACTGATTTTGCTGGAGGGTTCTTTTAAAACTAGTTTGTCGGATAGTCAGAAGTAAAGAAAGGGAACTCTTTGTCCAGCTATCTGGAAAGGAAGGACTGTTGTCCCTTTAAGCGCTCTCTTCAGTGGGAAGTGGGGGGAGAGGTGGTGAAGGGATGGACAGAAAGGACAGGAAGACTTGGAAGCACTTTTTTTTTAACTATAGTAATTAAAATGTGTATTTTAGATAAGGGAGGTTTTTTGAAGGATTTATTTAAAAAACTATGTGTGAAGATCCACACATTTAAGGCTAAAGATGATTGTGCATCTAAAACTCTATGCAAGCATTTTTTAGAAATGTGATTTTATAATCTTCACCAGCTCACTAATGAAATATTTTTAAAGCAAATTTTAAACTAAGGTCCTGTAGACTGACATGTTCTGTGTAAATATTACATTAATGCACAACAGTTTTTGTCAGTAAAGTCAGAAACTGACAGTATAAACATTTATTTGGGCATAAGCTTTTGTGGACATCTGATGAAATGGGTTCTAGTCCACAAAATCTTATGCCCAAATAATTTGTTAGTCTTTGAAGTGACACAAGGACTCGTCCTTGTTTTTGCTGATACAGACTAACAGGGCTACCACTCTGAAACCTGTCAATATATACCTTGGGGTTGGCAAATGCCTGTTAAATGGCTTTATTACCCTTGAATGTCACTTTAACAGTTTCAATGTTGTGCTAATAGGTCTGGCAGGCTGGAGGTTTTTTCACTTTTAACTACTAGATTCCCTCCCAAGGAAGACTCACCAGGCTAGAGCAGCCATCTGTGGGAGCCTGCAGGAAGGGTCAAAACAGGGATAGGAAAACAAGAGGCTGGACACTAAGACCCAGTGGTGCCCCAAATTTTCAGGTGCCCTACGCAGCTGCCTATGTTGTCTATGCCTAAGGACGGCCCTGCAGAGACCCCAGCAGCCAATCCCATTCCTCAGACTGTGCTGCATTCGGCTCTCTCTAGGACCCAGCAGCCCTGCTTCTACACAGTCTGGGCTGCCTGCAGAGTGGTGCCCCCAGGCAGAGTGAGGCCCTACGCGGCTGCCTATTCTGCCTATGCCTAAGGACAGCCCTGGGTGGATCTTTCCAACTCCTCCTTCTCCCTCACCCCCCATATAAGGAATATGTTGGAGTCAGAGGAACTAGTGTGGTCTCAGGGCTGCTATAGCTGCCAAGATGCAGCTTTTCAGCCAGTGTATGTCTACACTGTGTGTGCATCCGCACACCAAACAAGACAGAGAGTCTCAGATCTTGTGGACTTGTGCTCTGGCTCTCGAAATAACGATATGGACTTTCCAGATCTGGCTCTGAAGCCCAGGGAAGGAGGTGGTTTTCAGAAGCCAAGCTCCAGCCCTAGCCAGAATGTCCACACTGCCATTTTTAGACACGGGCTCTGAGACTCACTGCCGTGGGTGTTTTTTGCTGTGCAGTCACACCCTTCGTGACCTTCAGCTAAGGTTTTTCTTTCTTCTAATCTGCATGCATCTGCCCAGTGACCAGCTTAGCTACTCAGTCTTGGAACTGAACTTGGCCATATAACATAGCATTGGTTTTAAGAGAGATGGTGAAACACAAATGTCTAGTTTCATGTGTCGCCTTAGTGCTGTATCTGGGATTTGTAAGGTGCTAGCTAATTATGCTGTAAAATAACATTAAAGAAGCTTTCCCGAATTCCATTCCATGGAGGGGAGCTGACATGAAATGAACACAGGCAACCTGGACAGCAGTTGTAGGAGGGGAGCAGGAACCCGACCATGATACATGATTTCTTTCTAGGTCCAACAAAAGTTCTCAGAAATGTTTGCAGGTCTCGGTACGAGTGCTATTTGATATTCCTGCACTGCTTTCAGTCCAAGGTTTATGACTGTGAGCAAAGTTGGTAGGTGTCAGGAAATGTCTGAAGAAGGAAGCTGCAAGAGAAGCCAACGGGACTAATCAGATGCAAGTTGGAGAAATTTGAAAAGAACTCATGTTGTCCCTGTGCTCTCCTTCCTTAGGAAGAGACATGGCAGAGAACTGAATCCCGTTATGTATCCAGTTATAGAAATATAATATAATTAACTGTAAAGTGACAACTTTGATTCTTGTTGCAATTTCCAATGTTGACAAGAGTTAACATTTTTAAGTTTTGTCCCCTTTTTTGACCACCACTACTATAAAAGGCTACATAGTGTCGAAATTGGTTTCACTCACACAGCACATTTGATATTTTGCTGTAATTGTTGCATTGATGTGGATGTAATGGTTCTACCAGTTATTAGATCAACGGAGTGAATAGTATGCATTTCTCAAGATGGATCAGATTCCCATCTGGAAAGCTCATGTTGTATTTGTGGCTAGATATGTTTATGCGGCTTTGTGGTTAATATCAACAAGCTGATTATTTTGCGCAGCTATGAATATAGATCCAGTGACAGAATTCAAATACATTTTTGTTGATTGGTGAAGGTAAAGATAATGAGGAAATATTCTGCCAGAAAACTCCCCCTTTACCAGCTTACTTGGGAATGCTAAAGATTTTTTCCTTAATTTCTCTGTGTTTCTTTGCTTTGTGGTTTTTCTTTATTTCCTCATGTTTAATCTGTATGTTAAAAAGTATGCAAAACAGTTACCTGGTTGAAGAATTCTAAACACATAGGAGTAGATGAAGATGGATGCAGAATCCAAAACAGCACTTAATTGGAAAACATGGTCTTTACATATTGTATCTTGTATTGCAAAAACAAACAGCTAATCACAGATGAAATTCTAGCTCCATGAAGTCAATAGCTAATCTCCCCTGGACTTCACTGAAGGCAGGATTTCACCCCAGTGTGAAAATAGGTATTTGGCAAAGCTCTAACTATTGTTCTTCTTCTAAATGTGTCTCATACATATAGGCCTTGATTCACTAGTGTGATCTGCTGGTGAAAAGTAGCCATAAACTTGTTGTATAGACTGAGGTGGGTTGGTAACTGCTTTGCATCACTGGGATGGCACAAAGAAGCCAGAGTGTGTTGGTGAATCTGGCCCTTAGGTGAAGTGATTTATTTTATTTTGCAGATGTTTTAGAGCTTTGACATAGCATTGGTACTGAAGCATGTTACAGTAAGAGGAGCTGAATGAATTCTTCTCAGTGAATAAGCTGATCAATAAATATCGCCTATTTCCCTGTCCATGAATTGTCACTGAATTGCTTATGACTTCCTCAAATGTATCTGAACTGATTTCCTGACTTATTCTTGGCCTGTAGCTTGTTTGTGAGCGGTTCATTGTTGGTTTTCAATACTCAGAATTCAAGCGCTTTTGGTTGGGCATTCAAGCCACGTTATATATTTCCATTCCCTGATTGGATGAGCTTAACTCTTAGAATCAGATTTCTGATGTAAATATATTTGAGTTCAAAATTCACTTTCTGTGAATATTTTCCAATGTTGGCTTAAAATTCTCTCCTCCTGGTTAAAATCCAGTCCTGGGCAGAGGGCTAGCTCAGGCTCTATGCGCCCCACTTAATTTCTAATTAAGCAGTGTTTTGTTTTGAGGATTTAAGTGGCAGATAGGCCTTTTGGCAGGCCCTATGCTTAGGGATGGATTTCACCCTCTGAACAATCCTGCCAATTAGCTCGTTTGCTAGAAGAAGCTCCGAAAGTGAACCCCAAAGGGCCATGAACTCAGGGAAAGTCAGTTTGTTTAACTGTCTGAACAAATACTCATAGAAACGTTTTAGTTTTTTTCTAGCATTCTCTCAGCTCTAACAATAAGTGGAAGTGTGGAGCATTTGAGCTCTTGCTCTCTCCCCTTTTAGCATATGGTGCAGTCTTTAAGAACGTATTTGCTTGTCTGTAAGGCAGTTTATTGGGAAATGAGGCACTTCCAGGCTAAATTCTCCTTTCAGAGATACAGTGTGGATCTTTTCACATGTGATTAAGCTGTGACTTGCAAGGCTAACTGCACCCCACGCACTAGACATTTGACTCACTGGTGTTCTCCCCTCCTGCGGACGAAGCAGATCTGTAGGCCCTCTGAAGTACTGACTCAGCACTAGGGGAATGTTCCGTTCTAGTCAGATTTGTATTCTGCTCATTGGGTAGCACTTCAGGATCCTTTGGGGCAGCGTGCACTATGTCAGTGGGTAATGGCTATTTATTTTCTTGGCTCAGTTCCCCAGTGTGCGATAGCTCTGAGAGATGGGGCATTGCTAACTGGGGCAGTAATGACCCCCTATGGGCTGATCTGTCAAGCTAGGGTTGTCAGAGTGCAGCCTTAACCACTCCAGCAGGCATTCTATGTTGTGGGAGGTCCAGATCCAAAGGGCACTTGTCGTGTGTCAGGATCTGGCCCATTATCTCCTGCAACCACCTCTTTAGTGTAAAAATACTTCAACAGGCAATAACCATTTTCTTTTTCAGTGGGGCCTAAAGAGCAAACACATTTGCCTGAATCCTGATTGTCTGAAACTCTAGAATAAAAAGTCAAATAGAGTCACGTGTTAGCAAACCCTCCCAGTTACAGCCAGCAGCTTGCAAAGGTAAATATCAGCAAAGGAAATTGCAAATGTTTTGACTACAAAGTGAGCCTCAGATGATGTAGAGGAATTTAAGGAAATGGCAAAGTTGGGAGGTATTTCTTCTCTACAGACCATTCATATTATCTGTCTCTTCTCGCCGTGACACCACTGTCACTTGCTTATCCTCATTCCCTTGCTTCCTTGCCTCTGGCCTGAAGTGGACACTGGATATAGGCAACAGTTGAGATTCATGGCTGCATTTTTCTTCTGAGGCAACATGCACTGTAATAAAAATGTATCCTGGATTTGAACATCTTACATGGTTCATGGTTTTGCACTTTTCAGTCATTCCGTGTGGCTTTTAGAAAGGTAGAGTTGAGTCAGGAAAATTAACACCAAGCATAATTTTTGCAGGCTATTTCCTTTTCAGCTGTAATTAGGAACACTTCTTTCAGTCATTAAGTTGAACACGTTTGTGTCAATTTCTCTTTGCCTATAAGATTAGCCAGAGACCAACTCTTTTAGATACACTAATGATATCACAATGTGACCCTGCCATGCGGTAGCATCCATTCACATTACACAAGGCATTCTACTATAGAGCCTTGCCTGGTATGTTAACACAACATGTGTACTTCTGGTTGTGTCCTTTTCAAAAGGAGAATGCCGTGACCATAGTGGTTTGGTATTGAAAGTCCATTAAATTCATGTTTAAAGACCATTTAAATCCAACTGGGAGATTTTAGGCAATAAAAGTCCAGCAGGGCTAAGGCAGGCTCCCTATCTGCCTCCACACCGCTCCCAGAAGCAGTGAGCACATCCCTGTAGCCCCTGGGCGAGACAGGGGCTCCATGACCTGCTCTCACCCCGAGAACAGACTCTGCAGCTCCCATTGGCTGGGAACTGTGGCCAATGTTAGCTGTGGGGGCTGTGCCTGTGGGCAGAGGCAGAGCGCAAAGACCACCTGGCCTCCCCGCCTAAGAGCTGCTGCAGGAGAGATGTGCCGGTCGTTTTTGGGAGCTGCCTGAGGTAAGTGCTGCTCAGCCATAGCCCACACCCCTCCCCGCCTGCCGCAGCACGGAGCCTGCACCCAAACTCCCTCCCAGAGCCTGCATCCCCTCCTGTACCCCAACCCCCTTCCCCAGCCTGCTGAAAGTGAGTGAGGGTTGGGGAGAACAAGCGACGGAGGGAAGGGGGATGGAATGAGTGAGGGGTGGGAAGAGGTGGAGCAGGTGTGGGGCTTTGGGGGAAGAGGTAGAGTGGGGGTGGGGCCTGGGGCTGAGTGGGGAGGCTTGAGGGGTCCCTGAAAAATTTAAAATCAAAATGGGTGTCCTCAGGTTGTTAAAGTTTGAGAACCTCTGGCATAAGACACTCCTGTTTATAAAGCTTCAGTTATCCAATCTGTGAACAGAAAAACCACATGACTTACTAGGTGGCTAATAATGAAACACAAATAATGAGCAGTATGTATGCACAATAATCAATCAGTGAATAAATCACAGACAAAAAACTGTTTGCATAAATTACCCTCCAAATAATTGTGAATGACAATTTTGTGGAAGTCATTGCCTGTTTGTGGCTGACTTGCAAAGAGAAGAAAAGTTCTAAATTAGTTGGATACGATAATGAATAATACAGCCAGCCTATGCACTTCACAGATGGACAAACTCATGCATAAAGAGGTAAAGTGATTTTCCCAAGGTCACATAGCAAGCTAGTAGCAGAAATGGGAAAGAATGCTAGGAGTGCTTGTTGCAAACCGTATGCTCTGATCTCCAGCCATGGCTATCCAAACATAAGCAACATTTCATCTGAGCTGGTGGTGGTGATCCTGCGTTGTTATATTTTATAATATAGCATACAAATAAAACCTTATCATCAATTTAAAAAAATCCACTTAACTTTTTATGTTTCATTTACATTAAAAAATTGCAAACCACAGTGCAAGTGATGCTCAGAAAAAAAATAAGCATTTTGACAAGCAAGTGCAAATGTAATCAGAATGCTGGCGCATCTCTCTTTGACAAGACCCAGTCTGACAGCTCATGTGAGTGTCTGTGTTTTGGAGTGAGGTGCTTCTTTCTGTAAGAGGTGCTTAATATCACATAGATCTGAGAATTAAAATCATCCCACTTTAACAATTTATCTGTATAATTAGTTGAAGATATTTTACATGCTAGCCTATGAGGCCAGAAAGCTTCTCTGCTGTGCATGTTGTGCCTAATATTGTTTATGCTTATGCAAACCTATTATGAAACATACAATGCTTTCAACTATTTGACATAATTTAGCTCCAGTTAAACACAGTGATTAATTAAAGTCATCTTGTGATCTTTGTAAATACAAAATAAATATGGAAAGAGGGAGGTGGGGAGAAACGCCACTCTAAAATTAAAGGGACACTGGCAGGTTTAAAATCAAAATTTAAAAAATTCCTTATTTGCATTCCTAATTTCATCTGCAATTATTAAAATTGAGACACTTCCTAAAAACACAGGGCCTGGATTTCAGAAGTGTTTAATACACATAGCTCTAATTAAATAAAGCCCATGCCCTGAGTGCAAAGCATCTGTGATCATTTAGGCCTTGAATTCCTTACTTTTCACCATCTATACTTTTTTATGCACTTCACTCAGCTTGTAGATTTGTAGTAGTCAGTTTCACCTTTTAACTCTCCTCAATTAAAGGGCTGAGCCAAAGCTCATTGGAGTTGATAGGATTTTTTTCCATTGACTTCACTGGATTTTAGATTAGGCCCTAGCACAATGTTGCAATGTTTGTGTTGCAAACACTGCAAAGAAAATGTTTAAATTCTGACAAAAATTGGTTTTACCTTATTAGAAAAATCCGGAAATAATTTCTATTATTGTTAGGTTTTGCAAAGTCCTGTTTATTTTTTAAATAAAGCCTACATTTTATATCTACCCTGCTGGGCAATGTCTTTTTGAAATTTATGGTTGAGTATGTGGTATGCTTTGATGCTAAGTGGTTAGTGCCATCTTGGGGATATACAGTATTAGAGAATAAGCATTTACTTTTCTGTTATTGCAATATTAATGTGATGTCCTCAGGTCCATACTCTCACACAACCAGGACTGGTGCTCTGCACAGCATATGAAATTCACTGTAAGTTAGTTCTTACAGCGATTCAGCAAAATCCTTCCTGTGGAAGTATTTTGTTGTCTTGCCTAGTAATTTTGCCTGTGGACAATTATTTGTCATGCTGGTCCTGACGATCTGCATCTACTGTCATTTAAAAAAAAGGGGGAAAAAGAAGGAATGACAGCATATCTTTTAATACATTGTGTAATTAAACATTTGAGAGCCAAACAACAACAAAAAAGAGTCGTTGTGTATAGAAGTATATTCAAGTTAAAGTCATATACAAAAGGAAATGTACATGGTGTATGCCAGCTAACAAAACTCATACTATGCTATGAGCCTGTGCATGTGAGTAGAATTACTCAAGTGTCATGCTTTTGTAACCATTGGGACTACTCCTGGGAGTAATTTCGACCACATGTTTGCAGGAGCAGGCCCTATACTTTTATCCAGGGCAAGATGAAGGATTAAAAAAATGAATTTAGATAAATGATGTTTTGGATATTTGGTATTTTAATGTGTTAAATATACAATAAACATGATATAATCTCATTTTAGATAAGCTCTTTTATTTTAAAAAAAAAAAGTCACATATGCCAGGTTTCACTGGCAGGGATAGGGCAACAAACAGACGTACATGCCATGATAAAATGAATGAATAAATATGGCATTAATCATAAAATATATTTTAAATAAACCAAAGTTCTTAAATACAACTAGCCAGAGGCAAAAATTAATCAAACAGGACACACAAATACAACACATGCAAAAACCTTCCCCAATGCAAACATAATGGCCCTCAGCTGGTGTAACATAACCAGCTTCAATGGTTTTGAATGATTTCAGTGGAGCTACACTGCTAGCGATTTTATTCATGCTGAATGAGAGAATTAGTGTTGGGAAAACTAAATAGCCAATTTTTCAGTCTCACTGTTAATTCTTGAATAAATTTTAAATTTATGGAGTTGCTAGATGGCTTGTAGAAGAGAAATCTCCTTTTCTGCTATGAAATTTCATTGGCGGGGAGTGGGAAAATCCCTCCTCCGAATCTAGAAGATATCTTGTCTTTTTGATAATGTATATAATTACTTTTGCAGGTGTTCCCACTTCTTAGTATGGAAAAAAGTGCTTGCCAGGATTAAAAAACTGTAGTAAGCAATGTAAACTATTTCTCACACACACCAGCATTTCTTGCTGAGACAAGTGAACAAGGACTGTTTTAAAACCTATAATTACACTATACTACTATATATCATTTATTAAATCAGATTCCCCCACCCTCTCCTCTTTCAAGTTCTTTCTGGAAACACTTTTTTCTTCCAAGAGGCATATTATCCATGGTCCTCCCCATTTAAGAAGTGTTTCCAAATAACAAAGACAAACAACAAAGAAACAGAATCTATGCAGCTTTCAGACATACATATGGCACATCACTATGCTATTATCTTTCTTTTATTACATCTTCTTCCCCATCTTTTATTTGTTGCCTGCTTGGGGCCTGATCCTGCAACCACTTACTGCTGACCCAACCCATATGTCACCACGAATAACACAGATTCATAAATCTTCAGGCCAGAAGGGACCATTAAAACCATCTAGTCTGACCTTCTGTATACGACAGGCCATAGAATTTCACCCAATAATTTCTGCCTCAAGCCCATAACTTCTTGTTGTGCTAGAGCATATATTTTAAGAAGACACCCAATGATTTCATAAGTTCACCATCAGTTCAATAATATTTTTGATATATAGAACTTGACACAAGCTTGCCACATAAAATGCTCCACTCCTGTCAAATTTCAATACTAAACCCCAAAGTTTCCAAAGCGCATAGTGCAAAGATCCAGTATGCAAATCCTCACTTGTTTATGCAAAAATATTTTTTTGGTTTGGACCAGAATCTTTCTTTTTAAGCACCTATGCCTGACTCAACCCAGCTCCTCAATAAAAAGCAAGGAGGGAGGAGATTTTACAGCATGCCCTGCAAGCCTGTAGAGTTAGGCTTTGTTGGACCAAGGGGCCATCTTAATATTAATTGATACCTGTAGTGGAACCCTCTACAAATGCAGTCAAGTCAGGAATCCAAACTCTTAGCCTGATTGTGAAAATCCTGTCTATGCTACCAATTGGCATACTTTTGTCATTGGCACAATTGTCTTGTAACTGGAACTGCTGTTGTAGTATAGGTGTAGCCTTATGGTGAAACCATTTACTTTGTAAAGTGCTTTGATATATATACTGATGACAAGCACTACGGAAGAGCTAGGAATTATTATTGTTATTTTATTGTTACTTTTCAACCCCATCTGTTCACGGACATATGCATGTTGGTGCTTTTGATTCAGATTGTCAAGGAGAAGCATTTGACAGTTTTCCTTCAGCTTTTAATTTTACTTTTTTGATAGGTATTTTCTACACTAGTCAATTTAATATCACTTTCAAAAAAAAAAGTCAGATATGGGAGGAAAAATAAAGGAAAGATTATTTGAAGGAAGATGTTGGGAATGTTTTACACAGAGCAAATAGAGTTCCAAAGCAACAGGAACGTCCTCTATACATGGTATCAACTTATGGTAAATCAAAGCTGAAATATACAACACATAAAGTAAATAGTGATCCTGCTGTAGGGCATAAGATATAAACAAACTTATGCTGATGGATACCTACCACCCCCAAACCTCTGTTCTACCAACTTTACAACAATGGTGCTCATATGAAAAGTTATTATGGATCCATATTGTCATTTTATATTGTCTTTAGCTTGCAAATAATATAGAAGATCTATCGGGACAGTGGAAAGTGACAGGAACACTACCACCTACCATCTTGTGGAAGTTTCGGTTTTACTTTATGGGTGGTCTTTGTTCTTGCAGGCTTATTTGAATGCCACATATTAGCTGAACGAGTTCTCCCTTGATGTCTGTGTTGTATTGTACACATGTTGTCACTGTTTGACACTTAAATAATCCAGATTCTTACCCAGCCCATATTTAGTGCCATAATAAACTGCTCAGCATATGTTTTTGTGAGCAACACAGTACCATTCATCACTCCAATGTGACATGTAAATAAGCACTACTGGAAACCATACATGCCTTCAGAGGGCAGAGTTGGACTGAAGGTGTGCATTGAGATGAACTTTTGTGACTCTTGACCTCTCATTTTATTTTTTGCTTCAAAATAATTGAAGAAGTAGTCCAAGTGACTTAGAAAATTAGTCATGGAACATATTATTAGAACAGCCTTGTTAATAACATTACTAGTGTGCTTGTCTTTAATTTGGGCTCTGCTCTGAAAAGGTTTATGTGGGAAGCATAAAGCATTTCCTTTCTCTCTCCATCTCAATCTCGCCCTCTTTCTGTAAATTTATATGGGAAAATCCATACTTTGACTCCCCTGCAAAATCAGTTTGGAAAGCATTGTACACTAATACCCTCAACTCCAGAGGCTCAGATTCTGCTGTTCTTACACAGTCAACATTCCCATGTTCAGTGGATTTTTTGACTGACTGAAGCTTTAGTAGTTGGCCCAGAGTTTGTAAAGAACAAGATAAGAGGGCGCAGCAAGACCAGAAGATCACAGATAATAAGGATAAAGTGGCAGATTCAAAGTGATGGCCAAATTCAGCCGCCTTTACCTGGCCAAACTCCCTATGGGTTCAGTGGGAGTTTCTTCGGAGCAAAGAATGGAAAAAAAAAATGACCCTGAGCGAGGAAATAATGCTAATTTCTGAAGAGTTTTCATGGTCATTTAGAGTGAACTAGTGGCTTTTAATGAGCTTATGGCAGATAGCCCATGATCTCATTGCTATAGATGGAATTACCAGGGCAATGATGAGGGAAGCATATTCTTGAACAATTTCAGTGCGAAGTATCCCTTCATTCTCTACCAGTACATATTTAAAGAAACATGTATCGTAAGTGATAGGAAGTTCCCCTATCTTCTGAAATTCACAAAAACTTCGGTGATAAATGGATCATCTTTTATTTCCTCAGTTAATACTTGAATTTCTAATGACCAATGTTGCTGAACACAGGAGATCACAGAAAGTCACAGTTATCAAGAATATATATTCAAGAGCAGAAGTTATTTTACCTTAACTTGTCAACTGTCTTACTATAAGCGCTACATTAGCACAGAAATGCTTAGGTGTAGGATTTGTGTGTGTGTATTTTTATATATATACATATATATTTCTTAAACTGGGGTTTCTCAACCCTTTTTGTTTCTGAACCCCCCCACCTCCCCAACATGCTATAAAAACTCCCTGGCCCACCTGTGCCACAACAACTGTTTTTCTCCATATAAAAGCCAGGACAGGCATTAAGGGGTAGGAAGCCAGGCAATTGCCTGGTGCCCCACCTCACCAGGGGAACCTTGAGGCTAAGTTGGTCAGGCTTTGGCTTCTACCCTAAGTGTTGGGGCTCGGGGTCCCAGGCTGCAGTCCTGCACAGCGGGGCTTCAGGTTTCTTCCCTGGGCGCTAGTGAGTCTAATGCCGGCCATGCTTGGTGGACCCCCTGAAACCTGCTCGCAGCTCCCCTGGGGGCCCCGGGCCCCTGGTTGAGAACCACTATCTTAAACATTTCATGAGGTGAATTACTTTTTCTCAAGGGACAAGATTCTTTTTTTTTGAAGAGTCTTACTCATCCCTGTATGCTTTAAGTGCTTCATTCTCATGGTATCTTCTTGTGGCTGCCATCTTTATGACTGAGCAGGACTGGACAGGATTCCCACTGGGGTCATCCATGTCTCCCATTAACAGGCCAATGGGATTGCTGTTGAGATAAATAGGCTACACCTGTCTCACAGCTTGTAACGTGGAGTGTGTGACTGAAAAATACTGTGGGTCAGCAGATTTTGTGCCTCAACAGCTCAGCGTGCTACAAACAGGAGACACTCCTGCTTTCAAGCCATAGCCTGGAACCTGGAAGGGCATGGGTACATCACTAAGGCGCTGACTTGGAAACATTTAAACACATGCTTAAAGTTAAGCATGTGCATAAGGGTTTTCAAGATGGGGGCCTAAGACAGGTTGCAAAGGGTTGAAGAAGATATATTTAAAACCACTGGGTACAGGCTGACCTATTGCGAAAGACTAATATCATCCTCCTTCTGTCCAGAGGCTGCCTAGCAAAAAGAGGCTCACTGATAGCCAGTGGAAGTGGTGGGCCTACAATGAAGGTGACAGTACCATACCAAGCTTCCATATGGTCAGGCTTTAGGGCAGAAAATTCATCCTGATTAACTTGGATTATAAACTCTTTGGGGGTAGGGATGGTCTCCCTGCTGTTTGCACAGTGCCAAGCAAAATGGGGATGGTCCTTTAGGCGTGATTGCAATACCCATAATAAATAAGGTAACTTCAAAGTTTCTGTCCTTTTGGAAAGCATATGTCTGTATTGGAGAGGGGTACAACCTAAAATTATGGATCCACACATCTGATCCTTGGGTCCAAATTTCATATACAGGCCTGGTAAAGCTGGAACAAAACCCTATGTCTACCTTCCTCCTCCCTACCTTTCCTAAACAGGATCCAGAACGAGACTTTTTGACCTGGTTCCATCCTATGTGTGCATGTACAGTATATGAGAGGGAAGCTGATCTTTCACATGCAGCTACATTAGTTCTTGTGAGAAGGGACTTTTTAAGTTTTAATATTATGGTTGTCTAATTTGATCAAGTATTAGGTCACTTAATTGTATCATTGTAAGAAACATGAGAACAGTAGCATGGCCATGAGGCATATTGTATTACAGAATGAGGTTACATAGCACCAAAGCACCACCATATTTCAGTAACAAATACAGCTTCTGGGGAGTTTTGTTATCATTGCATAAGCTTCACTGCTCCCTATCAGATGACACTGATTCAGACAGAAAACACTAATTCAGTTCTTGCCAGTAGAGCCAATTGTCTCTTTGATTACATTAGACTGACAACTGGTTTTCAATGTCATTGTCGGCAGCAAGTTTCCATACATAGTGCAGTCTAGCGTGAACCTGGCTGTCTTTATTTATTTATTTCAGTCCATTTCTGTATTTGCAAATAAGGAAAATATGATCTGATCTAACAGAGCTAAAAACTTCAGGTGGTTCATATTTCAACACCCAGGTTTCAGCAATGAATGCTGGCATCATTTTTAAAGATAAAGCTGTGTGAATGTTCATAGCAAATAAATCTGAATAGTGTCTTTTGCAAATCAGTAGAGCTGGTCAGGAATCTTTCAACAAAATATTTTTTCATCATAAAAATGCAGATTCATCAAAACCAAAACTCTTGGAGGAAAAGGCTCAAATTTGCAGTGTTGATGAAATTCCTGTTTCAAAGAAAAATTTAAAAAAGCTGTGAAATTGTCAAAATGTCCCATTACTATGTCAAATGAAAAAGAGATCCATTTTGGGGATCAAATTTTTGTTTTACCTTTTTGTTTTAAAAATTAAATTTATAGTTAAAAATCCTTTTTTTAAAAAAGTTCAAAATCTAAACAAAAGATTTCAAAATTTTCCAAACAAAATATTTCAATTGACCCAATCCAATTATTTGTTTGCTCAGATATTTGAGATTTTGATTTTTCATTCCAATTGGTGCCTGAACACTTTTGGAATATTGAAAATCTAATCGGAATAGAAAACTATTTGTCACCCAGCTCCACAAATAAATCCTGGTTGGTAGACTGTATGTGAGCAATTTGTTGCAGGTATTTGCTATTCAAAATTTCACCAGTGTTGGTTAGTTTTGTTGTTTGTTTTTGTTTTTTCATGGAATAAAGGTAACTCTTAAATTCGGGTTTTTGGCATGAATACTTTTCTTTTCCGTTTTTTCCTATGAATGGTCTCTCATATCTCCCTTCAAGACTGCTGTTTCAAGGAGCTTCCCACCACTAATTCAACTTGCTAGAGGCTTCAGAGAAAGCAGTTGCAAAGGGGCATGAATATGTAACACTGACAGATCCTAGTTGTCGGCAGACGGAATTGGACCTTGGACCTCTGGAGCCAAATGCATGAGCCTCTACTGCATGCGCTAAAAGCCATGTGACTCTTAGCAAAAGCTGTGGAGCAGACTCGTTAATTTCTAAGTGGTCTCAGTATCACTAGATGGGACAGAACACCACACCCAAGGGGTATGTGGGTTATAAATCTAACAGTCTGTTGCTTGTGTCATCAGCAAGGCTGAAACCTGGCAATTTCTAAACTGGAAATATATGATTTTCTCCTTTGAGCTAAAGGAAATATTCCATTAATGTTCTTTGTAGTATGCATTTGTTCTCTTAAGCGAAGCAGCCACTAGAAAGGGACAAAGGCCCAATGTTGTAGCTTACACAAATGCTATCTAAACAAATTTCCTTTTCAAGTGAAATGAATATTCATGGCAAATGGTTCAGAGCCACCCAGGTCCATTTAAAAGTCCAGTTTGTTTGGGTTACTGCTTCAGGAAATAAACACAGGGGCCAGAGGATTTCCACATTGGGGGTTTTCCCCCTCACCCCTCTTTAAGTGATGCACACCTACATGTTTGAAAATACAACCTGTTTAAATAAACATGTTACTTCAGAAAACGGTGGGGGAGTTGCTGTTCTTCATAGGGTGCTAATGTACTAACAGAGCTATATCTGTGTTGTCACTCTTTATAGTGTGTAGGAACTGGTTGTGGACAGCTGGGACTCAGACTAAGCATACTAGCCCTTGGAAGCAGAGAACTCATCTTATGCTGCTTATAAAGTGCTGTGTAAATTTCCATTGCTCTATAAATAATCATTATTACAATTAGCAATATATAGTTACAGTAAGACAACCACCAAGGGCTCTTCTTAAATCAGTCTGATAGTCAAAAAAGAACTGACGTATCACTAGTATGCAAAGGTTGTGAGCCAATTTACTACTAAAGTTCTGGTAATTTCACATATGTGATCTGAAGATGTGATCCAGGATCTGAAGTGCTTTAAAAGTGTAGCATGAGTCACACTTGTAGAATCATAGAAATGTTGGAAGAGACCTCAAGAGTTCATCTACCCCATTGTCTTCCCTTCTTTTGTAGGCTGACAATATGGAAGTCTGGTATGGCATTGTCACCTTCATTGTAGGTCCATCACTTCTACTGGCCATCAGCAAGCCTCTTTTTGCTAGGCAAATATGAGTCAGCGCTCTAGAATCTTGCCTAAATATTAAAACAGTTGAAGGTTTGGGAGTAAGTTACAAGAATAGTCACTTTTGTGGCACAAATAGATTATGAACTTGTGATTTGAAAAAATAATTAGAGATGACCTGGTACGCCAGCTCACTTCTGCCAGTCTCGTCATAAACTGAGGACGCAATCCTGTGCATGTGCTTGTCTTTGCCCATTGACGTTGTTATTTATTTATTGTATTACCAAAGTGCCATAGAGTAGGGATGGGTGAAATATTTTGTTCGAAACCTTTTTCACTGAAAAATGCAGATTGAGGTTGACTAAAATAATTCATGAATTCAGTTCAATTTCAGTTAATTGTTTCAGTTGGAAAAACTTTATTTGGAAATGTTGAAACAGTTTGACTTTTTTTCTTTTGGAAAGACCATTTGTTGTAGAATTTTCCTCATTTTTATTTTAGGAAAAAATGATTTAATAATGCTTAAACATGAGACAAAACATTTTGCTTTGGGTGGAATGAAATGTGTCATTCCACTTGAACTGAAAAATCAGTTATTTGCACAGTTCTACCTAGGAGCTGCAGTCATGTACTGGGGCCCCACTATGCTAGGCACTGAAAAGAATGTCTAGTGTCTACAAAGTTAAGCACATGTCAGCGTTGTCAGAACATGAGTGTAAGAGAGCTTTTTCATCATAACATTGATCTCTGTTTTTCAAAAGAAGGGTTAAACTTTGATCTCCAGATTCTCAGCTAATGACTCAGGGAGCAACTGATGCCTATCAGGTCAGCAGAACTGAGATGATCTACTAGAAAAAACTTGTACAACTAAGTTATTGAGGTAGTTAATGCCAGCTTCCTCCATGTGATGCTGCTACAAAAACTTCTCACCTAGATAAGAATAAGTCACATAAAGAAGAGGGCTGGAATTCTGTCATCAGGGGTCCAGGGATCTGCAGGAGGCAAAGAGAATCTGCTGTCTCTGCTTTACTGCCCAGACCACCACTCGCTGCAATTCCTGGATAGCATATCTCTGGCAGTAATGCAATCTGCTGTGGTCTGTGTGCATGTGCACACTGTCATGCCAATGCAGGGGTGATGAAGTCTCATAGACTCATAGACTTTAAGGTCAGAAGGAACCATTATGATCCTCCTAGTCTGACCTCCTGCACAATGCAGGCCATACAATCTCACCCAACCACCTCTATAACAACCCCCTAACCTATGTCTGAGTTATTGAAGTCCTCAAATTGTGGTTTGAAGACCTCACGCTGGAGAGAATCATCAGACACTGGGCTGCCCTCTCTCTCTTTGCCACCTTCAACTCTATGGAAGTGAAATTGTGGAAGGGGAGAACTCTCATAGGGTTGAGAGAACACCCTGTGGAGAGGGCACACTACTTCAAGGCCAGACTCACATGCTCATGCTCCTCTCTGAGTGAGGAATTGGGGGAGGAGCATGGCAGCCATTATTTGGTTTTTATGGTATTGGCTTGGTAAGTTGAACTGAGTTGGGCAAAAGTGCTGTTTTATTTCTGTGTTGTTTTTTTTTTAATTACTCTGTTTTCGAGAGCATGGAATCTGTGTTGTATTTACAATGGTGGAAGCCAAAATTTAACGTAAGTCCAAAAATATAAATTTGAAAAGATGTACTGGCTCATTTGCATGTCCTATATTTTCGTGAAGCTATTTCTGCCACTTCAGTTCCGAGATTTCCTGTCTGTGAAAAGTATGATGCCCTTACGGTGTCATGCAGGAAATCTTTCCTACAAAATGATCATCTTGATTCAGTCTGTGAAAATAGATAAAAATGAAACTCAGCAATCAAACTTTGCTGTTATTTGTACTGTAGTAGTATGTGGGCACTCCAGTTACATATTTAAATCCCCTTGTGATAGGCACTGTCCAAAGAACAAAAAGCTGATGCCCAAAGAGTTTATAATCTAAGTAATTTTTAAGTAGGCTTTAAATCATTTAAGATTAAAATACATTTTGCAATCTAAGTTCCATATTTACTTGCCAAACAAATTATCGGGAGCTGGAAAAGCCCATTTTTGCTTCAATTTAAAGCCATTTGAATATTGACAGCAGGATTCAGAAAATTGTTATCGGTTTACTCTTTGTAGCATCGTAGGTGAGCTTTTCACCTAATCTCATGTCTTGACGAGGAGCTTCTGGTTAAGAAAAATACCAACTATCTTGAGAGTCACAATAAAACCACAAGAGTTGGCCATATTGCCATTGAACGTTGCATAGGTAACCGTAAATCTGGCACCTTCTACCTGTTGAGTGCTTGATGTTACAACTTAAATAAAGTTCTGTTAACATTCTATATTTTTGTATGGAGTATGATACACATAAACTAAAAAATCCCAAGCTTCTTGAAAAGAAAAATGAGTTTAATAATCAGGAAGAAAGTTTCACAAGTATGAATCCTGCAGACCCACAAAACAATCTGCATTAGACTATGTGATTCCCTTGTCCCCACAGAATAGAGATCCGTGTTTTTCATAAATGCATATTTTTCCATTCTTGGAATCTCTCCTGCTCACATGGCACAAAAGCCAAACAAAGCTAACCTCCTCCACTTCCCAGAGTGAAGACATGCACACAATGCATTTAAGAGTAGATTTAGCAACTCCAAAGTGGGCGATGTGGATCCACCCATTAAAACTGAACCCTCTGATCTACAGTCAGGTGAGTGCTACTCCTAGCAAGATGTGTGCCAAATCTAATTAAGCTTTGCATAACATGCATCTTGGATGACTTTGATTTATTAGTTTTGTTTGAAGAAAGTAATAATAAAAAATGGCTGTGTTAATAATCTGTTTGAATTCCCTGTGCAAGTAGACTACATGGGGCTGCAAAGTTACAACACCTACTAGAATGATGCAACCCACTGATGAAGTGGGTTTTAGCCCACGAAAGCTTATGCCCAAATAAATTTGTTAGTCTCTAAGGTGCGACAAGGACTCCTTGTTATTTTTGCTGATACAGACTAACATGGCTACCACTCTGAAACCCACAGCCCACTATGTGAGTAGACGGGGGCGCAGATCCATCGTCTCAAATCCTGTATAGCCTCTCCTTTCTATTTACCTTAGATACTTATATGGCCTCCATTCCTGTAATATCTGAGCACCCCAGCTTCTTTAATGTATTTATTCTCTCAAAATCCTCATGAAGTAGGGAAGTGTGGTTATCCTCATTTTATGGATGGGGAACTAAGGCACAGAGATACTAAGTGTCCTGCCCAAGGTCACGCAGGAAGTCTATGGTGGAGCAGGGAATTGAATCCGGATTTTCACTTACCAATCTAGCTGCTGGACAATGCTTTCTCACTTTGGATGTCTTGCATTCCATAGGTTGCAGAAAGGAAGGACTTCCTGCAGGAATGCTGTTATGTTTGGCCCTTATTTTTGTGGGGGAAGTGTCTGTGCACTCTGTACCCCCACCACACCTCAGCCTGTTGGTCAGTCATGGTGAATCCTCACTTGTAAACAACAATGTTACATTGTGGCTTGAACGTGGCACCAGTACCATCAGAATGTTTACAAGAATGGTCTCAAAATGGGGCACAAATGGGAAAAGCTGTAAATGATCCTTGGCCAGCTGTTCCAAGTTATGCCAAGGAAGGTGGATTAGAGTCTCTTTTCCCAGCCAGTTTAACTTCAATATGCATAAATTCAGTGGAGCTGAGCATTGAGACCATTACTAGATTTAATTTCTTCTTGGCAAATACCTGAAATCTTGCAATGAAAAGATGAACTGCAATGACCAGTTATCCTCATCCATGCTGCACCATCTTGAAGCGGGGCATCCAGCATGCAAGATCCAATTCCAGTGATGCTGTAACACAACCCAAAGGGAAGGACTTGCCACCTTATCCCCTACCTCTTTGGGGTGGACTCTTAAAACCAAGGAGAGCTGTCAGGAGATTATTATTCATATGGTAGTACCACTCAAAATGTTCTGGGTGCTCTGGATGCATAGGGAGAGACCTGGTTCCTTCCTCAAAGAGCTTGCAACTTGAAAGACAAGAGCTATATATGGTGCTGGAGGTGCTGTTAGATGTAGTGACCTTTTGGCTGGTCATAGAATCTCATATTTGCCATGGAATCTTGCAGTAAATCCATTTTGATCAATGGGATGAAACGGTACTAGGGTGTAACATGTCAGTGAAACTTTTATTGTGTCTCCTGTTGTAACAGAATAAGTTTTCAGACTCTAGCCCAGGCAAGTAGAGCTGGACAAATAATATAAAAATGTTTCAGTGAACTGTTTGAAGTGTTACTGAAGTAATTCTAAGTCTGTTAACATTTATTCTGTCTGTAAACATGAATATTCTTCCTAATGAGTATAGTTAGTTGAAAAAAGGTACGTGTGTTTCATGGATTTCTTTTTAAGATTTTTTTAATCACAATATAATTTCTTTTGTCAAAAGAAAAAACTTTTTTTGTTTTGAAAAATTTGGTTTAAAATTTTTTCATTTAGCTTTTTTATTTTTAAAAATCTTTCCTGTTTTTCCACTGAAAAAAAGAGAAGAGAGAGGTAGTAAAGTGAGATAAAGTGGAGTGTGGAAGGCAAAACAAAATCAGTTTTTTTACAAAAATTAAATTCTCCTTACCACACTCTCAAAAAATACCTGTTGTCAAAACATCATTTTTCAATGAAAGCTTGTTGTCCAAAAGCTCTTCACCAGCTCTACAACTGAGCTTACTGACTGTTACAGTCATGAAAACTGTGATTTATAAGCAAGCTTTGGGAAATATTTGTAGAGGATGAATTTTGAATAATGAAACAATACTATTCTCACTGGAAAGCTGATGCAAAGAGTTTCACTCATCCAGTCAAGAAAGAGAAACAAACCATCCAACATGCGGTGCCCAATCAAAACAGCTTGAACTACAGATATAAAACACAGACTCTTCAAACCTGGCCACAGACTGTGAATTATTTAGCAAATAATTTCAAATGATAAAGTTGAGGGAAAATTGTCACTTACTTTGCCAGCAGTTTGCAAACAAAGACAGAAGCAAACTGGGCCAAATAAATTATTTGTTATGAATAATTCTCCTCACTGTGAAGACCAGACCATAAACCAAAGTCTGAGAGAGAAAGTGCTCAGAAGAATCTTATCCTTAAGTCTACCCAGAGGAAGGAAGCAACTTCTACTTCCCACCCCGTCCCATTGTAATTGCTGCAACGAATGTGGCAAATGGGAAATTCTCATCTTTTGAACCAGGGGATGAAAAAAGGTTAATTGGTATGGTGACCTAAAGAGATTTGGCATTCTAGTCTCCCATGTTTAAGAAGGATGAATTCAAACTGGAGCAGGTGCAAAGAAGGGCTACTAGGATGATCAGAGGAATGGAAAACCTGCCTTAGGAGAGGAGGCTTAAGGAGCTTGGCTTGTTTAGCCTACTGCAACAAAAGCTGAGGGGAGATATGATTGCTCACTATAAATACATCAGAGGGATAAACACCAGGGAGGGAGAGGAGTTATTTAAGTTAAGGGCCAAAGTTGTCACAAGACCAAATGGATATGAAATGGATATAAACAAGTTTAGTCTTGAAGTGAGACAAAGGTTTCTAACCATCAGAGGGACGAAGCTCTGGGACAGCCTTTTAAGCGGAGTAGTGGGGATAAAAAACTTACCTTGTTTCAAGACTGATCTTGATAAGTTTATGGAGGGGGTGATATGATGAGATAGGCATGGATAGGCCATCTGCCATTGTAGGCAATTGGCAATTATCTCCAGCAGTCAGAAATAGGACACTATATGGGGAGGGATCTGAGTTATTACAGAGAATTCGTTCCCAGGTATCTGGGTCCACATGCTCAGGGTCTAACTGATCACCATATCTGGGGTTGGGAGGGAATTCCCCTCCCTCAAGTCAAATGGGCAGATCCTGGGGTGTGGTTTTTTTTTTTTTAACCTTCTCTTCAGTGTGAGGTACAGATCACCTGCTGGTTTGAACTAGAATAGTAAAATCTCTGTAACTTGAAGTCTTTAAATTAACATTTGAGGACTTCGGTAACTCAGCCAGAGGTTATGGGCCTATTGCAGGAGTGGATGGGTAGGATTCTGTTGCCTGCAACGTGCAGGAGGTAAGAAGAGATGATCATGATGGTTGCTTCTGACCTTAGTCCATGAGTTCTTCCCAGCCCAGAGGTAAGCACACTGCTCTCCAGTGATAGGCCTCGGGCTCCTTTTCTCCTGTGAAGAAACAATAAAGAAGTGAAGGCTTCTGAAGCACAGCTGCACAAAAGGACCCCGTATTGCCTCATTTTAATCCTGTGATAGATTTAGGCTGTGATTTCCAAAGGTGCCTAAAGGAGTTCAGTGTTCAGCTGCCATTGTATTTTAATGGGATTTGGATGCTTGACTCAGTGGTGCCAGAAGGACTGCAAAAGCATGTGTTGGGGGCAAGCAACCAAAATGGCCCCAACCTGAGTGACAGTAAGACCTGTGTGCATCAGGTTACCATGCCACTCACTCAGATTTGGCTGTGTCTCCTCTCTGTTATACCAGCAGAGAAGGGCCCTGCTGTTCTCCCTCCCCAGCCCATCGAGGGGCCCAGGCCTCAAAAGTGGGGGAACAGTGACTTGACTTCCGCCTCCCCCGTTTCCAGCACCCCTGGCCTGACTCCTTTTATGCTTTTCTGAAAAGATCCCAGCCGCAGTTCATCAGCCTGCTTAGGGTCTGTCTACACTGCAATTACAAACTTGCAGCTGGCCCATGCCAGCTGACAGGCTTGGGCTAAGGAGCTGTTTAACTGTGGTGTAGATGTTCGGGCTTGGGCTAGAGCCTGGGCTCTATTACCCTGCAAGGTGGGTGGGTCCCAGAGCTCAGCCTGCTGCCTGAATCGGAACTTGTACACTGCAATTAAACAGCCCCTTAGCCCAAGTGCCCCATGCCTGAGTCAGCGGGCCAGCCGTGGGTGTGTAATTGCAATGTAGACAGACCTTTAGGAACTTAGCTAACAAAAATTTTTACTCAGGGGGTCAATTGCTCTCTCATCCCAGTAAAAGGCTTCGTTCCAAGATACACCTACACCAACAAGCCACCATGATAATTTGTCTGTACAGGAGGCGGAGGGGAGGAAGGGATTGTTTTTTAAACTGGTTTTGCCAAAAATACAGCCATGATGCTGCATGCCGCCTTTGCTGACTAGATGTGCTTTTTCACATACTGCGCTGTCTGACAGTGACTCAGAGGCAGGGAGAGTGAGATTACTTCTCCTGGCTCAAACCTTGAGTCAGTTGTGGAGGAGGAGGGATAATTAATTAATATGGGACATTGGACAACTTTCTTGTTGTCGCTAGCAACTGGGTGTGATCGGCTCACAAATCAAACTGCCAGCAGACTAATTTTGCAAAAGCATATATCTCTCTCTCAAACACCTGTGAGCCATATCTGCACAGCTGTGCATGTATCACTGCTGATCCCTCTGCACTACACACCATGTGCCAATTGCAAGATCCGGTAGACAGAATGTCCATAGCATAATTAACGTGAAATGGGGTAAAGAGCCAGGGTTCAGGTTGCTGCCCTGTGATAGACTTGCTGCCCTGAAGTTGATTAAGTTCTCACTGGGCTCCTGAGGTTGGTATTTCTATTTTTAAAAGCCTGCTAAGTGGATTTTCCAAAGCTCAGGTGATATTAATTTTCTGCTTAATCATAGGATCTAATTTCAGCGACAGTGTCTCAGTAGAGAATGGATTTGTTTAGCGTCAGGAATTCTAGCCAGGTAGTGTAATGATGATCTGGACAATAGATTTATCAGCTAGATCCTGAGCTAGTGTAAATCAATGTAGCTCCATTGAAGTCAATGGATCAGACTCCTAGAGTACAAATTAATATCAGAGTTGTACACTTATTCTCCTATCTTCTTGGCATAAATCAGAAATAGTTCCACTGAAGTGAACTGAAATGGATTGGTGTAAATGCAAAGAAAAAGAACTCTTGTTTTCTTTTGTGTGTGTGGTTTTTTTTAAAGTTTCCCTTGAACAACATATTGGGACATCAGTTTTTAAATTGTTTTTCCTAGGAAACTGAGGGGCAGAATCTCCAGTTTGTGACATCAGTTTCATATCTACATAACTCCCTGTACCTCTGGAGAATTACATGGGCATAAAAACAGGTTAGGAAATGGGAATCACTCATTGGTATAATGACTTTGTGATAGATGATTACACTAAATAAAAATCTTCTGTAAACAATTCATTTAAAAAAATAACTTTATGGGGCCTCCATCCCAACTGGGGCTTTTGAATGCTACCATCATATAGGTGATTAGCATTATTTACAAACTGCATCTCTTCTGCTCAGTGTCTGTTAGTTTTATTTATTCCTCCTTTAATTTATACAGTAGAACATACCTACAGAGTAAAATCTCACCCCACCAAAACACAGTAACAGTCGTTTCTTCTCTACTTGCAATGTGTAGATGTTGGAAATAATTGAATGAAATATGCATTGAATGTATGGATTTATGGGTTCATGCTCTGGGTTTATCACTGTGTGATAGGTCAGCCACAGAGTGTTTACAGACACTACTTTATTTCCTGAGATATCGATGGTATTGAGTTTTGTCGTAAGCCTCATTCTTTACAAGGGACATGGCTGGAATGCTTAGCCTTGATGCTTACATTTTGGTGAGGAAAATATTTTGCCAAACCTATTCTTAATAGATTTTTTTTTTAGCATTATATTTATCAAGGGCTACATTTTCAAAAGAACTCAACTCCCGTTTAGGCACACACATATTTAAGAGCCAGATTATCGAAAGCACTTAGTAACTCTCACTGAGAACAGGCTTACATGGAAACATTTTTTGGGCACACTTTGCAACTCCAGTATTGCTGCTTAATGACTGTGCATGAGAACCAGAAAGTGTAAATGCATCTATTTAAAACAGTTAGAGCATAAACGTAGGCTTCCAAGTCCAGTTTTAGGCACATGCTTGATTTTATGAACTGATTTCATAGAAACTAAATTATATGATCAAACTAGAACCTGAGTCAATGAGGCTCTGCATGTGTTGAAGGGTTCTTGCTAGTGTTTCCAATTATAGCCCTGAGTCTTTGGTCTGTAACTACATCATTGAAGTTATACCTACTTACACCAGGTCTGAATTTGGCCCAAAGTCTTCACTTTGGATAATAGAACATGGTAGAAACATGAACACAGACTAGCATTTCATTTTTATTTGGCTTGGGTGGTGATTATATAATTATCTTTTTTGCTAGGAGGGACTATTTTGATGCAATAGTAGTTTTCTTGAAGAGACTCTATGAAGATAAAAATCAAATGTTTGTTTAGTATAAAATATTCTTTCTTAACCAAGACATGGCACCACCTTAGCTTATTAAATCTGAAACCATCTTAAAAAATCTAATTGACTAAGAAGTTAGATGATCATGCAGAAGGAAGATGGCACTTAATCCCTGGCTGGTCTGTAATTATGCTGTGATATGGAGGGTTGATCCTGCAGTCATTCAATCAAGTTAATGGGAACTACAGGACTTAATCTTTAGTGGGTTAAGCTAAAAGTATTTCTAAAAGTATAAAAATAGGAATTTAAAAGAGCCAACCTTAGGTCCCAAACCTGCAAGTTCCCTGCAGACAGGCTCCCATTTCATTGTAGTGCTCCATTGACTTCGGTCAGGATTTGCACGGGTCAGAGGTCCGTCAGCACAGGTTACCCTACACTATTTGGACCTGACTCATGACGCTCTTTAAATACCCCAGGAAACTAGCATACTACAAAGACAACAAAGATCGTCATGTCCCTCCATCTCCATCTGACAAAGACAACAACTATATGCTTTAGAACTTGAAAGACATGTTGGACAACAACTCTTATTATGGTCACCGTAGGCACATTTGGAATGAACCTCTAGGGTCTGACTGCTTGCGTGTGAGAGAGAGAGAGATTTGGCCTTGGAAGGTAAAGTTTTTGAAAGCCAGAAATATGAGGACGCCCAAGATAAACAAATCATATCGGGTGAAACCCCTGATAATGAGTCTCACTGAAGTAATCTGTGCCCCAATGCCTTAAATCAGAAGTACTCTACAGTGGATGAAGAGCATTACAGCACTGATCCAAACCCATTTGAGTCATAAGAAAGACTGCCATTGACCCTGATGGGTTTGGGGATCATATCTGTGTGCTTATGTGTTCCACACATTTTTGTACAGACAATTTAAACTAGTGTAAATCTATCCCAGAAATCTTTGAGTACTAATGGGCTCTACTGACTTTACCAGAGGGATTCAAGCTAGTTCACAGGTCTTTGGCACTGGAAGTGGAAGGGAGCTTTATCCCTTCATAGTTGTTTTTTCCTATTGCATGGTGAAAGAACTGCTTTCATCTCCAAAAAGTTGCAATGGAGTGATTGTCCATAAGGAATTATGATTCCTTATTATTTCAGACAGAAGATGGGTGAGCAGGATACACAGTAAGGCCACAGTCCAGCAAAGCATTTGAGCACATGTTTATCTTAAAGCATGTGCACAATCCTATTAAGATCAATGGGACTATGCCTGTGCTTAAAATGAAGTGTGTACTTCAGCACTTCGTTGGACTGGGGCCTAGAGCCGCAAGAAAACACTGAGACAATTTTCATATGAAAATAATTATTTTCCTTTTTGATGTTCTACCACCAAGAATATTTTTCACCAAATCTTACAAAAAGGTCATTTTCATATCAAAATGTTTTGTGTTTTCAGTGATCATTGGTATTCAACTTCAGCTCTGCATTAACAAGTAAAGTGAGACTTAATTGGCAGATAGGGACCTAGTGTAGTTACTTTGTATTGGAAAGGATTTACGTGGGGTTTCTTGGCCTTGGGAAAGCCCTCTGCCTAGGATGAATTTCACCCCAATTAGTCATTTGTTTTCTTGCTCAATTAATGGCACCCAAAATATGGTGTGGCTCAACCACTTCCTTCTGGTTTTCCCTAGGGCGGGGAATTGTTTAAACCTGAGCTGTGTGAACTTATTATTATAACATATAGCATGAAAAAGAACTTGAAATGTGCTCCAGGAATATCTGATTAGAGAGGGTAAATTGTTCTAATTATTTTAATAGTGTGCTCTAATGAGGTTGAGGCACAATGCTGTTTTATTGAAGATGGGGCAAGAGGTGGAGTTCTGCTCTGGATTAGGTTTAGGGCAGACTTTGGGTATGAGGCTGAATCAGAGCTAGGGCTCAGGTTTGGTGCCAAAAATCCTGAGCTGTTCTCACAAAGGTTGGGTTTAGAATGGTGGGAATCTTGAAAGATCTGCAGTTCTTGTGAGAGTTCTGCCATCCTGGAATGAAATCCTATGAGAATCATTTTGCAAAGCGGTCAGTTTCAGCTGAATTAGAACCGGAAAAAGAGGTCACTTAAGTTTTAGATCTTACCCAGAACAAAAAATGTAGAGATGTGTCCAAATCCAATGATACATCTTCCAACACTGCCAAAATTCAAAGGAATCCTGATCTGAAATTCTAGTTTTGCTCATATCTATCTGTCTGTCTCTCCTGTTGCTATACACAAAAGAACGAGAGAAGCAAAAAACTAGAACTTCAGGTCACAATCTTCTAATCAGAAATTTTTAACATTTATCTTCTCTGTATATTTTGATATCTTTTAATTAGGATGACCATATTTCCCTATGCTGAATATGGGACACCTGGTAAAAGTACTCATATTCAAGCGAGTTCAATGGCAATCAATCAGAACTATGCAGTACAAATGTTCAGATTAACATCAAGTTGACTGAGCCTCTGTTAAAAAGAAATCCTGCGTAGTTGGATTCTTTTTATTTGCCTTCTTATCTTTAAGGCTTTAGGGTTCACACAGGCAGAGGTGACACCTTCCCCCATTACCCTCCCTCCTCCACACACACACACCTCTCTCACATGCGGGGGAGGGGTGTGACTGACCCACCTGACCCTGCCTGGTGCTCTCCACCCTCCATGCCTGGTTGGGGCCCCAGGATGGACCCGCCTCTCCTGGTAGCTGGTGCTGCATCTTCCCGAGGCAACCTGTGTGTGTGTGGAGGGTCTGCCAGAGTTCACCCCAGAATGTGGCCAGCAGCAGCCTTTTGGCACTATGTGGGAGGGAAGGGACATGGGCTGCTTCCAGCCTCAGGGGAGGAGCGGGGGAAAGGGATGACCTGGCCTGTGTCTTTGCAGAGTTCATCTCTTCTTCTCTCCCCCTCTCCCCCTGGGGCTGGAAGCAGCTTGTCTTTTCCTGTTGAAAGGCAGCTGACACCTCCAGGATGCTGCTGGCCACCAGCATAACCCAGCTGCCTCTTGTCGCCCCCAGCTACAGCGCAGGCAGGAAGGGGTTAAGCCTCAATGATGCATTGTGCCCCAGGGCCCAGGGAACCTCACTGCAGGGGCTTCAGCAAACCCTGCCAGAGAGGTGGCTCACCAGGGGAGGGTGCCTAGGGGACGGAGCAGCCTTGCACTCCCTCGGGGAGGAAGGAGCTTGCTGGCCAGGCTGTTGGTGAGCTGAACACTCCGGCCAGGGGTTGGTTGTCTGAACAGCACTGGGAGCGGGATGCATACCGCCAGCGGGGATATGGAGTAGTGGTGGGGCTTGGGGAGTGTGTGAAGGGGAAAAGCAGTGAGAGGACGGTGAGAGGGGGAGCACGTAAAGGGATGATGGGTGGGCAGCAGAGGTGACATGTAACTGGCTGCTGTCTGGCACCCGCCTGCACTCACCAGCCACCACAGTTCACAGTGCATAGCTAGTGCTGGCCAGAAACGGGATGGGGGCAGGGCCCTGCCGGCTGAGAGCTGTCATGCAGTGGGGGCTACGCTGATAGACCAACAGGGGGAGTGGCTGGCCCTGTGCGCTGCATCTTTGCCCTGCCACCAGCCTTGCACACCCACCCCCATTGTCCGTCACTGGACCCTCCCTCACTGCTGGTGGGAGGGTGGCTGGCGAGCAGGGATCTGGCCAGCAGCAGGACCTGCCAGTACTGATGTGGGGGGAGACAGAAAATACAGGACAATTTGCCCATTTTTAAGAAAAAGTCGGAACATCTGCAGGAGGGCTTAAAAACAGTTCTGTCCCTTTAAAAATGGGACAGCTGGTCACCTTATCTTTAATTTAAATTTAAGGGAGAAGTAGGCTGGGATATTTTTCGGTGAAACCATTTTTGTTCTCTTAGTCCTGATTGAGAACACTTTTAGGGCCAGATTTTGAAGGTTGTTAGATGGGGACAGGCACCTGATGAGATTTTTGAAACTCCACTTTGGATGTTAGTCACTTAGGCATCTTGTGAGCTCTTCCAAAGCATCTACCTGCATCTTTAGGCACCTAAACACCTTTAAAAATCTACGCTGGGATAGTTATTGGGATAGTTCAATGGCAGGCAAGGGCTAGGAATTGAGAGACTTGGCTGATATTCCCGACTGTGCTACTGAGTCACTGTGTGATCTTGGGTCACTTACACTCTCTGTGTTTGTTCTCCCGTCTCAAGAACCAAAACCCAACAAAAGTGATTCTGACTCACCTTTATGAAGTGTTCTGAGAAATGACTAAAAAGAGAAATAGAAGTGCTAATTAATTAATTATTATTCGAGGGGTAGCCGTGTTAGTCTGGATCTGTAAAAGCAGCAAAGAATCCTGTGGCACCTTATAGACTAACAGACGTTTTGGAGCATGAGCTTTCGTGGGTGAATACCCACTTCCTCAGATGCATGTAGTGGAAATTTCCAGGGGCAGGTATATATATGCTAGCAAGCAAGCTAGAGATAACAAGGTCAGTTCAATCAGGGAGGATGAGGCCTGTTCTAGCAGTTGAGGTGTGAAAACCAAGAGAGGAGAAACTGGTTCTGTAGTTGGCAAGCCATTCACAGTCTTTGTTCAATCCTGAGCTGATGGCGTCAAATTTGCAGATGCACTGAAGCTCAGCAGTTTCTCTTTGAAATCTGGTCCTGAAGCTTTTTTGCTGCAGGATGGCCACCTTAAGGTCTGCTATAGTGTGGCCAGGGAGGTTGAAGTGCTCTCCTACAGGTTTTTGTATATTGCCATTCCTAATGTCTGATTTGTGTCCATTTATCCTTTTCCGTAGAGACTGTCCAGTTTGGCCAATGTACATAGCAGAGGGGCATTGCTGGCATATGATGGCGTATATTACATTGGTGGATGTGCAGGTGAATGAACCAATGATGGTGTGGCTGATCTGGTTAGGTCCTGTGATGGTGTCGCTGGTGTAGATATGTGGGCAGAGTTGGCATCGAGGTTTGTTGCATGGATTGGTTCCTGAGCTAGAGTTATTATGGTGCGGTGTGCAGTTCCTGGTGAGAATATGTTTCAGGTTGGCAGGTTGTCTGTGGGCAAGGACTGGCCTGCCACCCAAGGCCTGTGAAAGTGTGGGATCATTGTCCAGGATGGGTTGTAGATCCCTGATGATGCGTTGGAGGGGTTTTAGCTGGGGGCTGTATGTGATGGCCGGTGGAGTCCTGTTGGTTTCTTTCTTGGGTTTGTCTTGCAATAGGAGGCTTCTGGGTACACGTCTGGCTCTGTTGATCTGTTTCCTTATTTCCTCATGCGGGTATTGTAGTTTTGAGAATGCTTGGTGGAGATATTGTAGGTGTTGGTCTCTGTCTGAGGGATTAGAGCAGATGTGGTTGTACCTCAGTGCTTGGTTGTAGACAATGGATTGTGTGATGTGTCCGGGATGGAAGCTGGAGGTAACTGACCGCTATGCCTACCTTCATGCCTCCAGCTTCCATCCTGGACACATCACATGATCCACACTGAGGTACAACCGCATCTGCTCTAACCCCTCAGACAGAGACCAACACCTATAAAATCTCCACCAAGCATTCTCAAAACTACAATACCCGCACGAGGAAATAAGGAAACAGATCAACAGAGCCAGACGTGTACCCAGAAGCCTCCTATTGCAAGACAAACCCAAGAAAGAAACCAACAGGACTCCACCGGCCATCACATACAGCCCCCAGCTAAAACCCCTCCAACGCATCATCAAGGATCTACAACCCATCCTGGACAATGATCCCACACTTTCACAGGCCTTGGGTGGCAGGCCAGTTCTTGCCCACAGACAACCTGCCAACCTGAAACATATTCTCACCAGGAACTGCACACCACACCATAATAACTCTAGCTCAGGAACCAATCCATGCAACAAACCTTGATGCCAACTCTGCCCACATATCTACACCAGCGACACCATCACAGGACCTAACCAGATCAGCCACATCATAACTGGTTCATTCATCTGCACATCCACCAATGTAATATACGCCATCATACGCCAGCAATGCCCCTCTGCTATGTACATCGGCCAAACTGGACAGTCTCTATGGAAAAGGATAAATGGACACAAATCAGACATTAGGAATGGCAATATACAAAAACCTGTAGGAGAGCACTTCAACCTCCCTGGCCACACTATAGCAGACCTTAAGGTGGCCATCCTGCAGCAAAAAAACTTCAGGACCAGACTTCAAAGAGACACTGCTGAGCTCCAGTTCATCTGCAAATTTGACACCATCAGCTCAGGATTGAACAAAGACTGTGAATGGCTTGCCAACTACAGAACCAGTTTCTCCTCTCTTGGTTTTCACACCTCAACTGCTAGAACAGGCCTCATCCTCCCTGATTGAACTGACCTTGTTATCTCTAGCTTGCTTGCTAGCATATATATACCTGCCCCTGGAAATTTCCACTACATGCATCTGAGGAAGTGGGTATTCACCCACGAAAGCTCATGCTCCAAAACATCTGTTAGTCTATAAGGTGCCACAGGATCTTTGCTAATTTATTATTAGTCCTCTTGAGACCTTTACCTAATGATCATCTTGCAGTTCTCTTATTTAACTCCACTACTTTAGGAAGCTGAATGTTACATGCTTTAGAACAAGCATGCCCAGGTGGTTGGAGGGAGGAGTGCATAAAATCACCTTGCTATATCTGTTCCAAGTGTTTAGGTGAGCAGTGACTAGTTAGAACTACTATTTTCATCCAGCCCATCCTTCTCCAATGCAGAATTTCTTTTGTGCATGAATAGGCTTAGAAATTAGAGCTGGAAAAGACCTCTTAGTAATCTTTCTAAAACAGTAGCATGGGTGGTTATGGAAAATCATCTTGAGATCTCAATCACAGCCAGGGTTCTGTGGCTACAAAGCAAAGCAAAACGTAGTAGAAATGAGTCTGTAGCTTATGCAGTCTGAGCCAACAAACGGTACTATTTCCTGTTCACCTTTGAAATGGTACAGTTGCATGGAGAACCATGTGATTGTAAAGCTATGGAGCAGGATTTGTATGGTCTAAATCTGTGTTCCAACAAAATAAATCAGATTTAGTGTCTTTTCTGTATCATTGCATTTGTTGTAGTTGCAGCTTAATATCTTATAACAAACTTCACTTTAAAAAAAAAAAGAGCAACTGTGCAGGCAAGAAGCAGCATCTGCATTTGTTTTGCTGGATCTTTTGTCAAGCATTGTGATCAGGCTGACAGTTAGCCTGGAGGAAAGTTATAAATTCTGCACTGAATTGCGGTACAATCTTTCACCATGGCATTTCTGCCCTCTGGCCACACTCTGGTTATCCATAATTGTGGCAGATAATGGTTTTTTATGGCTGGAAACATTCTTTGCAGGCACAGGACAATAACCAGGGCTGAAAATGTAATTAAAGTGAATGGATGAACTTTCTTAAAGAAACAGTGTGGATTATTACTGGGATTTTTAAACAGTCAATAGGCCTCGGGCAAAATGGCAGCATCTGAAAAAACGTATATATATTTTAAATGTAGGCCAAAGCTAGAAGGTGGATATTAGATTACAGCAGGAAAATGGAGACATTTGATGTAACAGATAACTAAAGCCTGAGATCATCTCCAGAAATATAAGCTAATGTAACACATCTTTCTCTGTCAAATGGAATATTCTATTTGTCTTTTGTGGCTCTTTCTTTTCTCTAGACTACAAAGAAGTTTAGCTCAGATTTTTCCAGGGCTCTGTGGATATAAAAGGAGGTTCCTTAATGAAACAGTTGCAGTAGAAAGGTCTGTCTCACTATCCCATTTTTTGTACATCTCAGACTTCCCATATCATGCAGCGAACCAAATTTATTTCACGCAGCACCGCTAAGAATATGAAAATCAGTTTATAGAACAGCCTTGTGTTTGCATATCAAAGTTTGTAATAACAGAGCTCTGTTTACTAGTGCTTACATAATCATCTATAACTATTCCAGGAATGGAGTAAATACATCCTGCAACTCTATAAGCCAAGTAAATTATACTACAACATTGTCTTTCTTTCTTTTAATCTAAACCTGGGGTCACCATAGCTGCATGGACATGGATCCCATTGCAGGATTGAGGCCTATGTTTGTCCCACTTGTTTTCTTATGGGGCTGAAAGAATCATAACTTCTTCTGAGTTTAATTTCACCTTTTATACACATACACGTTAAAAATGAAATGGGATGCAATGGCATAATATATTGAGTATCACCTACAAAGAGCGCTGTACTTCTCATAGCCAAGTTATATTCTTCATGTGCTGGTACATATGAAGTTAAGGACCAAATAGTCAGTCAGTCTTGAACTGAGCACCCAATTTTTTCACCTACTTTTATGCATACAAGTGACTGTGCCTGTCAAAGTGAGTGTTTTCTATTTTGTGCATGAGAATCAAGTTGCTGGGTGTCTTCTTTGCATGTACAAATGGCTTTCTTTCTTTCTTTCTTTCTTTCTTTCTTTCTTTCTTTCTTTCTTTCTTTCTTCTGGTTTCCCTACTGCCTGAGGTGTCCTAATTAAGTTAGCTTTTCACATGAGAACAAAATGAGAGGCTGCAAAGCAGGTGCTTTATATGTTTCAACTTAGTTTCAAGTTCAAGGATAAATTGTGCTAATCTGAAACCACCAACAGTGAGGCAATCTGAGTTTTTTACACAATTTGTGAGCTTGGTCTTGGGTTCTAGGTTCATGTGACAAAGCTGAATCTCAAAGCAAAATGGATGAAGTTAATTCATCTCTGTATATTGCGTTTTGGAGTGCTGTATTGTGAGACCAGGAAAACCTTCTATGGTGCCACCAACCAAGTCATCAAAACCAGTGACACCATGTAACTTAGTATTCAAAAATGTGTGCCTCACCAGAGGGACTGAATTAATCTGATGAAAGGCTCAGAAGGGAGAGGTCTTAAAAGATTTGTTGGAAGCTGCATGTGTGTTTGCTTTCTGTGTGAGAGAACCTTTAGCACAGCACTTTTTACTAGTTACCGCAAACAGGGACACATATTGCATTATATTTTCCTGTTTTGAAGAATGAAACAAATGTTTTGACAGTGAATCAGCATTAATTTTTAATAGCACACTCAGTTCATGTTTTGTCTTTTCTCTCTGTTCCATTTTACAATATTGTTTACATTAACAAAAATGGAAACTTAACCTGGTTTATAGTTAGATTCTGAGTGCTAGTAGTGCTGCATACTGAATCACATGTATGCCTTTGTCTCTTGACAATGGCAATAGTTCATATGCAAAATTGAATACACAGGGCCAAATTCTGCTTTCAATGAATTCAGTTAAAAAGGTGTAAGTGAAAGCAGGATGTCCCACTTTGCCAAATTTTCTCTGCCACCTGTTCCAATGATTTGAAGTTGCCTCCAGGCTTGCCACATGGTCATGCTGTTTATGAAAGATTCCAGATATCTTCATACTATCTGTATTTTGCCATAGGCTCCAGGTAAAAGATGATAGCTAGATATTATTGCCTGAGATGGAAAGTTAGCACTGGAAAAGACACATTCCCACAAACTGATTTCTGAACAGCTACTACATCAGACTAAACCCAAGGTAGGCGAGAGCAGAGTCAACTTTTGGTTGCATCTTATGGCTTTCTTGTTACGTATCAGTACCTAGATACTGTGGTGACTGATGCCCTATAACTAACATAGATCTGGCAGATCTATTAGCAATATTGGTGATTCCCAAATGGTGGTCTTGGAGCACTTAGAGCTTGAGAGTCACATAGGGTTCAGACCTGTGAAGTGCTGAGTACTCCATGGGAGGTCCACATCTCAAATACTGCATGCAGATGTGGTCGCCCTATCTCAAAAAAGATATACTGGAATTGGAAAAGGTTTGGAAAAGGGCAACAAAAATGATTAGAACTGCCATATGAGGAGAGATTAATAAAACTAGGGCTTTTCAGCTTGGAAAAGAGACTACTAATGGGGGATATGATAGAGGTCTATAAAATCATGACTGGTGTGGAGAAAGTAAATAAGGAAGTGTTATTTACTTCTCATAACACAAGAACTAGAGTCCACAAAATGAAATTAATAGGCAGCAGGTTTAAAACAAACAAAAGGAAGTTTTTTTTCACATAATGCACAGTCAACCTGTGGAACTCCTTGCCAGAGGATGTTGTGAAGGCCAAGACTATAACAGGGTTCAAAAAAGAACTAGATAAATTAATGGAGAAAAGATCCATCAATGGCTATGATGTCTCTAGCCTCTGTTTGCCAGAAGCTGGGAATGGGCAACAGGGGATGGATCACTTGATGATTACCTTTCTGATGATTTGATGGTAATCTTGATGATTAGCCTGATGTTTATTCTCTCTGGGGAACCTGACATTGGCTACTGTCGGTAGACGGGATACTGGGCTAGATGGACCTTTGGTCTGACCCAGTATGGCCGTTCTTATGTTCTTGTTCCCACCTCACAGGGTCCAAGCTCCAGCTTAAGCCCAAACATCTATACTATCGTTAAACAGCCCCTCAGCTCGAGCCCCATGAGCCTGAGTCAGCGGGCACAGGTCAACCATAGGTTTTTAATTCCAGTGTGGACATACCCTGGGTTTCTATCTACTGCTAGTAGTCTGGAATATATTCTTCCTGTTTGTTTTTTTTAATGGGGGGGGGGGGGGGCTTGGTTAGTATTATACCAGTTACTTGTTTTTTCTTTTTTCTTTATTCTGTGTTAATGTCAACTTATATAGGACCGATTCACTTTTTATAACATACATATAAACATCATTGACATAATGCTGTCTGACAGGATCATGTGATATGACATATTAAACTTAAAAGTCTTAGATCAGATGTCCACTATCAATTTCAGTATTGGAACAACCTAGTTAAAAGAATTTGGCATATGGACGAAAATGTGGAATCTGTCTGAAGTAAATAACTCCATCCAATATAGCTATTGTATATGCTATGGATTAGGATATTCATTTCTAGAATCTACTGCGTTTCAGACAATCCTGACAAAGTGCTTTGATTTTTTTTCTGCTTCATGTTTTCTCACTAGGTGAAAACCAACACAACAGAAACACTGTAACTTAGCAAAATACGGAGCAGAATGTTTTTTTTCAAATAATGGAAATGTTTAGATACTTGTATAGCATGTTGCCATTTGCACTTGATTCATACAAACATCGAGATCTAAATTTGAATTTCTGTTCCTATGAGTATACTGCATAGATTTGTCTGGCTTAGGAATACATGTCTCGTTTCCCTGAAAATTTGCTATGTTTTCAGTTAATTTTTCAAGTGAAAATGAACTCATTTTTACAAGAAACAGTCTTGCTTGAAATGCTTCGCAAATTCAGTTGTTCTGCACATTTTCAATGGGAAAGTAGCAATTTGCAGAAAAGTGATTTTAATTCCTCGTAATTCTTTTAAACAGCAAAAATGTATGTGCAGCTACTTATAAACGGCTTCATTAATTTTGAAATGAAAATGCATGAGTCCTGCAGCTATGATGATGTGGAACATTTGTCATTGGACATATCTCACTTATAGCTCTCTGTGATTGCTCCTGTGTCATAGCTATTCTGGCAGCAACCCCAGTGCACATGCCACTAAGAGTGCTTCTGTCAGCATAGTGAACATGGTTTGGGGAGGTTGTATGCCACGCTGGCAGGAGAACTCCTATCAGCATATGCAGTTCCTGCACTGGGGGTATAGCCATGCCAACGTAGGCCATGTCTACACTACAGAGCCTAACTCACCCAGTAAGCTACTAGTACCACGGGTGGCTCCAGGCACCAGCTCACCAAGTGCATGCCTGGGGCGGCAAGCTGCAGGGGGCAGGCTGCCGGTCACCGTGAGGGTGGCAGTCAGGCTGCCTTCAGCAGCATGCCTGTGGGAGGTCCACCGGTCCCATGGTTTTGGCGGCATTTCGGCGGCGAGTACGTCGAAGGCATGGGACCGGCGGACCTCCGGCAGGCGTGCCGCCGAAAGCCGCCTGGCTGCCATGCCTGGGGCAGCAAAATGCATAGAGCTGCTCCTGACTAACACCTAGCAATACACACTCCAATCTGTGGGAAAGGAACCATGTGTAGCAAGAATAAATGATATCATTTTAAGAACATGTCACCTGTTACTTCACAAATTGGCTATTCTTTCCTCTTGTCTAATCCCACTTCTCCATCCAAGAAAACACCAGATTGAGCAGGGGAGGAAGAACTGAGAGAGTTAGGTCTGAAAGATCCTGGACAGCACAGAGCTACAGATGATATGGATTGCAGAGGTCATGTATGTGCAGTGTCATGAAAGGGAGTAGAAAGAAATGCCACCTGCAGGCTAACCAAGAATCCACAATGAATAAACTGCTTTGGATACAGTAGCAACAGAGGCCAGCTTGTGCTCTGTTCTTTCATTTGGAGGAACCATATCATCCAGCTGCTGAAATCGAGAGTGACAGACAAAAGGGAAAAAAGGGAATAATAATCAAAGTAATGGAAGAGCAAAGAATCCTAATGGGTACAAAATATACACCTCTGAAAACCAAAGATGAGTGGGTTACATGCTGCGCTGCTGTAAAGACTGAAATGTGTTGGCGAATACAGACACTTTAAAAGATACATGATTATGAACATTGGCATAAACTACAAGTGGAATATAAATCATTCATTTACCTTGGGGGTGAAAAAAAGCAACAAAACTGTTTCTTCATTTCATGTCACAGGAGATCATGTCTGAGGATGATGTGCTGCAAAAGAAATTTTGCATGTGATAGAGCCCACAATTCCTCCATGTTCTTTATGCCTTTTAGGCGCAGAGAGAGCCGGACAATTGAATTTGTCTATTGCCAGGATGATCTTAGACAAACATGAAAGGGGTAAAAAATGTTCCTTTGCTCTGGGCAGCTGGATAAGGCTTTTTAGAGATAGGACTGGCACAGCAGTTCAGTGGGAGACAGCTGGATGGCTGTTTCACATGAAGTTTAGTTATATCAAGCACTCAGCAGTTTGGTTCAGGGCTCACGAAGAACCATAGACATTGACATATTTTCTATAAAAGTAAAAGGCGTGTTGGAGCTCAGGCAGTTAAAAAAAAATCACATATAAAAAAATCTGTATTTATAGATGTATTGGTACCTTCCAGGTAGGGTTATGACATCTTTAAGTACTTACATTACAGTATATATGTATCCTTTGTGCTATCCTTCCTTAAGCCCCACCAGTTCTTTGCTGTCATTTATTGGACATTCTGTGGTGTATGTTTTGTGACTCAGTTTTCCTATCTGTGATTTAAAAGCAATAATATTTCCCTATTGGGAGACCTGAAGAACAGCTCTCTGTAAGTTTGAAAGCTTGCCTCTCTCACCAAGAGAAGTTGGTCGGTCCAATAAAACATATCATCTCACCCACCTTGTCTCTTTAATATCGTGGGACCAACACAGCTACAATAACACTGCATACAGAAATATTCCTGGAAGTTTTGTGGATCATTAGAAAAATTAATTGTCACTGTACTACATTTAGAATTAGACATCCAAACACAATTTCCTCAGTATCAGGAAAACTCTACTAATACGCCTTATGCATTTTGACATCAAACAGATCTCGTTCCTTTGCTTTCACAAAATAAAAGGGAAAAGCTGCAAAAGTCCACCAGAGTAACATATAATAGCTACAGGGCACAGAGACTGGATGCAACACAAAGAATATTCCATATGCAATGGAATCACTTCTATTACTTAATTCTTTTCTTCTTCACCTTGCTGAATATAAGAACCCATTTGTATCACTTCTATTTGGACTTTGTAAGAACCAGAGCTCAACAAACTTTGTGGAGTTTCAAGATTTGCAAATGTCATCAACTACTAATTTCCCTCTGTAATTTGAAACTAACATTTTTTTCTTCTTAGGACCTGATCCAAAGAGTCATATTGACTTCAGTGGGCTTTGGACTAGGCCTTAACTATTTTTTATGACTGTCGCTGAGAGGAAGAGGAGGATGCAGGACAAAGTTTTTGGCACCCTGTACAGGAAGCTGATGGGGCAATGGTTAGCAGCAAAGAAAAGGCTTGATCATAAGGTGCTGAGCAAATGTAGCTGTTGAGTGAGGAGGGTCAGCTGCTAAACCAACCTGTTTAAAAAAGAAAAAAATGTGCTTTGGAAGGGATATAAACCTGAAGCTATTGCAGGTCTGGAGGAAATTTCCTGGGGACAAATTCACCCCTAACTACATAATTCACGATATCTTGCACCTTCCTCTGAAGCACCTGGTACCACTCACTGCTGCTGATAGGATACAGGACTTGGTGAGCCATTGGTCTGATTCAGTATAGCAATTCCTGTTTCTCTGTATATGGTAGCATTTGAATCTAAAAATTCATCTTCTGTGTATTTTCTATTTATGCTATAAATTTCATGGTAAAAAAAAATTAACCACCTAGTATGGTTTAAAAACCAAAACATCTCATCTATAAAATGTTATACATATTAGCAAAATTCAATAAAGGTTAATAATATACTGGAAAATAAAATATCTACAGCCAAAAACAAAACAACAATATTCCATCTCATAATTGAATCATGCTGCTGAAGTGTTGAAGCAAATCAGCAATGCCGTTCTGCCACATCTTTCCAAATGGTGTGTGAAATTCAACCATTGGGCCATGCTAGTCACATACAATTCAAATTTGACTAATTAGATGAATTGTGCAATTTCCCATTTTTTAATGGAAAAGAGTTTGTGAAGCAATTT